>NC_080379.1:54155896-54487689 GCF_014773155.1 Arachis stenosperma | reverse complement strand
TAAACGCCAGAAAAACGTCATGATCCGGAGTTGAACGCCCAAAACACGTCATAACTCGGAGTTCAACTCCAAGAGATGCCTCAGCTCGTGGATTGATCAAGCTCAGCCCAAGCATACACCAAGTGGGCCCCGGAAGTGGATTTATGCATCAATTACTTACTCATGTAAACCCTAGGAGCTAGTTTATTATAAATAGACCATTTAACTATTGTATTATTCATCTTTTGACCACTTTAAACTCTTTATTCATTCGGTCACTTGATCATGGAGAGGGCTGGCCATTCGGCCATGCCTGAACCCTTTGCTTATGTATTTTCAACGGTGGAGTTTCTGCACACCATAGATTAAGGTGTGGAGCTCTGCTGTACCTCAAAGATTAATGAAGTTCTATTTTCTTTTATTCAAATCTCTTCTATTCTTATTCCAAGATATTCATTCGCACCCAAGAACATGATGAATGTGATGAGTAAATAACCTCATCATCATTCTCACTGATGAACGCGCGTGATTGACAACCACTTTCGTTCTACATGCAACAAGGCTTGAATGTGTATCTCTTAGATTCCCCAACAGAATCTTCGTGGTATAAGCTAGATGGATGGCGGCATTTATGAGGATCCGGAAAGTCCAACCTTGTCTGTGGTGTTCCGAGTAGGATCCTGGGAATCCGGAAAGTCTAACCTTGTCTGTGGTATTCCGAGTAGGATTCCGGTAATGAATGACTGTGACGTGCTTCAAACCTGTAACCTGCTGGGCGTTAGTGACAAACGCAAAAGAGGGATTCTATTCCAGTAGGGGAGGGAACCAACCGGTGATTGGCCGTACTGTGACAGAGTGCGTGAGCATTAGCTTTCGCTGCGAGGATGGGATGTAGCTATCAACCATGGGTGATGCCTCCAGACTGGTTAGCTGTGCGAGTGACAGCCGCACAGGATATTTCCCCGTGAGGATGAAAGTAGCCACAGTTGATGGTGAACCCCTATACAAAGCTTGCCATGGAAAGGAGTAAGAAGGACTGAGTAGAAGCAGTGGGAGAGCAGGCGTCCGAGAGCTCTACAGCATCTCCATTCCGCTTATCTGAAATTCCTACCAATGAATCTGCATAAGTATTCTATCCCTTTTATTATGTATTTTCTTTTTATTTTATATTTTCAAACCCACAAACCTTTAATCCTCCTGACTGAGATTTACAAGGTGACCATAGCTTGCTTCATACCAACAATCTCTGTGGATTCGACCCTTACTCACGTAAGGTTATTACTTGGACGACCCAGTACACTTGCTGGTTAGTTGAACGGAGTTGTGAAGAAAATAAACAGTGCCCTAAGGGTATATGCCAAAGCTCAAAAGATAGAATAAAATTTATACAACTTAAGAATGTTGAATCACAATTTCGTCCACCAAGTTTTTGGCGCCGTTGCCGGGGATTGTTCGAGTATGGACAACTGACGGTTCATCTTGTTGCTCAGATTAGGTACTTTTCTTTTCAAAAATCTTTTTCAAAATTTTTCTTTTCTTTTTCGTTTTCTTCAAAAATATTTTCGAAAAAAAAAATTAAAATAAAAATACAAAAAAATTCATAAAATCATAAAAATCCAAAAATATTTTGTGTTCTTGTTTGAGTCTTGAGTCAAATTTTAAGTTTGGTGTCAATTGCATGCCTTAAAAATTTTTCTTGCATTTTTCGAAAATCTCATACATTCATAGTGTTCTTCATGATCTTTAAGTTGTTCTTGATAAGTCCTCTTGTTTGATCTTGATGATTTCTTGTTTTGTGTCTTTTCTTGTTTTTCTTGTGCATTTTTGCATTCATATTTTCCATGCATTAAAGATTTCTAAGTTTGGTGTCTTGCATGTTTTCTTTGCATTAAAATTTTTCAAAATTATGTTCTTGATGTTCATCATGATCTTCAAAGTGTTCTTGGTGTTCATCTTGACATTCATATCATTCTTGCATGCATTCATTGTTTTGATCTAAAAATTTCATGTATTGAATATTTTTGTTGTTTTTCTCTTTCATAATTACAAATTTAAAAATCAAAAATATCTTTTCCTTATTTCCCTCCAAAATTTCGAAATTTTGGGTTGACTTGGTCAAAAATTTTCAAAATTAGTTGTTTCTTACAAGTCAAGTCAAAATTTCAATTTTAAAAATCTTATCTTTTCAAAATCTTTTTCAAAAATCATATCTTTTTCATTTTTTTTTATTATTTTCGAAAATTTCAAAAATCTTTTTCAAAGTATTTTGAAAATCTTTTTCTTATCTTTATTTGATATTTTCGAAAATAAACTAACAAGTAATGTGATTGGTTCAAAAATTTGAAGTTTGTTACTCTCTTGTTAAGAAAGGTTCAATCTTTAAGTTCTAGAATCTTATCTTGTAGTTTCTTGTTAGTTAAGTAATTTTTAAAATTAAATCTTTTTCAAAATATCTCTTTCAATTATATCTTTTTATCTTTTATCCTATCTTTTTCAAAAACTTTATCTTTTTCAAAATTTGATTTCAAAATATCTTATCTAACTTCTTATCCTCCTATCTTTTTAAATTTTGATTTCAAATCTTTTTCAATCAACTAACTAACTTTTTGTTTGTTTCTTATCTTTTTCAAAACTACCTAACTACTTCTCCCTCTTCTATTTTCGAAAATATCTCCCTCTTTTTCAAAAATTCTTTTTAATTAATTAATTGTTTCATGTTTTAATTTTAATTACAATTTATTTTTATTTTTCGAAAACACTAACCCCTTTTTCAAAAATTATTTTCGAATTCTTTCTTCTCTTTTCTTCTTCTATTTAATTATTTAATTACTAACACTTCTCTTCACCTCCCTTCATCCATAAATCCGAATCCATTCTTCACTCTCCTACCCCTTTCTTCTTCTACTAACATAAAGGAATCTCTATACTGTGACATAGAGGCTTCCTTTTCTTTTCTTGTTTTCTTCTCTTTCATATGAGCAGGAACAAGGATAAAGGCACTCTTATTGAACTTGATCCAGAACCTGAAAGGACTCTGAAGAGAAAATTAAGAGAAGCTAAAATACAACAATCCAGAAGTAACCTTTTAGAAAATTTCGAACAAGAGAAAGAGATGGCAGAAGAAAAAATAATAATAATGCAAGGAGAATGATTGGTGACTTCACAAAGCCAACGTCCAAATTTGATGGAAGAAGCATCTCCATTCCTGCCATTGGAGCCAATAACTTTGAGCTTAAGCCTCAACTAGTTGCTTTAATGCAACAAAACTGCAAGTTTTATGGACTTCCATCTGAAGATCCCTATCAGTTCTTAACTGAGTTCTTGCAGATCTGTGACACTGTAAAGACGAATGGAGTTAATCCTGAAGTCTACAGACTCTTGCTTTTCCCTTTTGCTGTAAGAGACAGAGCTAGAGTATGGTTAGATTCACAACCCAAAGATAGCCTGGACTCATGGGATAAGCTTGTCACTGCATTCTTGGATAAATTCTTTCCTCCTCAAAAGCTGAGCAAGCTGAGAGTGGATGTTCAAACCTTCAAACAAAAAGATGGTGAATCCCTCTATGAAGCTTGGGAAAGATATAAGCAGCTGACCAAGAGATGTCCATCTGACATGTTCTCAGAATGGACCATATTAGATATATTCTATTATGGTCTCTCTGAATTTTCGAAAATGTCATTGGACCATTCTGCAGGTGGATCTATTCACCTGAAGAAAACGCCTGAAGAGGCTCAAGAACTCATTGACATGGTTGCAAACAACCAGTTTATGTACACCTCTGAGAGGAATTCCGTAAACAATGGGGTACCTCAGAAGAAAGGAGTTCTTGAAATTGATGCTCTGAATGCCATATTGGCTCAGAACAAAGTGTTGACTCAACAGGTCAACATGATCTCTCAAAATCTGAATGGATTGCAACATGCATCCAATAGTACTAGAGAGGCAGCTTCTGAAGAAGCTTATGATCCTGAAAACCCTGCAATGGCAGAGGTTAATTACTTAGGTGAACCTTATGGAAACACCTATAACTCATCATGGAGAAATCATCCAAATTTCTCATGGAAGGATCAACAAAAACCTCAACAAGGTTTTAACAATGGTGGACGTAATAGGCTGAATAAGAGTAAGCCATATCCATCATCTTCTCAACAACAGGCAGAGAACTCTGAACAAAATAATTCTAATTTAGCCAATATAGTCTCTGATCTGTCAAGGGCCACTTTTAGTTTCATGAATGAAACAAGATCCTCTATTAGAAATCTGGAGGCACAAGTGGGCCAGCTGAGTAAGAAAGTCATTGACACTCCTCCCAGTACTCTCCCAAGTAATACAGAAGAAAATCCAAAAGGAGAGTGCAAGGCCATTGATTTTATCAAAGTGGCCGAATGCACCAAGGAGGAGGAGGACGAAAATCCTAGTGAGGAAGACCTCCTGGGACGTTCCTCAAGCAAGAAGGAGTTTCCTATTAAGGATCCAGAGGAATCTGAGGCTCATCTAGAGACCATAGAGATTCCTTTAAATCTCCTTCTGCCATTCATGAGCTCTGAAGAATATTCATCCTCTGAAGAGAATGAAGATGTGACTGAAGAGCAAGTTGCTCAGTACTTAGGAGCTATCATGAAACTGAATGACAAGCTGTTTGGTAATGAGACTTGGGAAAGTGAACCTCCCTTGCTCATTAGTGAACTAGATACTTGGATTCAGAGGACTCTACCTCAAAAGAAACAAGATCCTGGCAAATTCTTAATACCTTGCACCATTGGCACCATGAGCTTTGAAAAAGCTCTATGTGATCTGGGGTCAGGGATAAATCTTATGCCACTCTCTGTAATGGAGAAGCTGGGAATCATTGAGGTACAACCTGCCCTGTTCTCATTACAATTGGCAGATAAGTCCATAAGACAAGCTTATGGAGTAGTGGAGGACGTGCTAGTAAGGGTTGAAGGCCTTTACATCCCCACTGATTTCATAATCCTAGACACTAGGAAGGAAGATGATGAATGCATCATCCTAGGAAGACCTTTCCTAGCCACAGCAGGAGCTGTGATAGATGTCAACAGAGGTGAGTTAGTCCTCCAATTGAATGGGGATTACCTTGTGTTTCAGGCACATGGCCATCCCTCTGTGACAAAAGAGAGTAAGCATGAAGAGCTTCTCTCAGTTCAGAGTCAAGAAGAGCCCACACAGTCAAACTCTAAGTTTGGTGTTGTGAAGCCACAACCAAACTCTAAGTTTGATGTTCAAACCCCATATCCAAACTCTAAGTTTGGTGTTGGGAATACCACACTTAAGTTGATCTGATCACCTTGTGGCTCCATGAGAGCCACTGTCAAGCTACTGACATTAAAGAAGCGCTTGTTGGGAGGCAACCCAATTTTATTTATCTAATTTTATTTTATTTTGTTTTGGTGTTATTTTTGTGTTGAATTAGGTACATGATCATGAGGAGTCACGAAAAAAATCAAAAAAATTAAAAACAGAGTCAAAAACAGAAGAAAAAAATTTTTTACCCTGGAGGACGCACGGGCCGGCGTTCAGCGCCCAGAAGGAGCATCTGGCTGGCGTTCAACGCCAGAACAGAGCATCTTTCTGGCGCTGAACGCCCAAAACAAGCTACATCCTGGCGTTTAACGCCAGAATGCGCACACAGAGGACAATCTGGCGCTGAACGCCAGAAACAAGCTTGAAACTGGCGTTCAACGCCAGAAACAAGCATCACATGGGCGTTTAACGCCCAGAACGTGCACATATGGGCGTTTGAACGCCAGAATGATGCATGAAGGCATGTTACATGCCTATAGGGAGAAGGAATGGTATTTCTTTTCACCTCAGGATCTGTGGACCCCACAGGATCCCCACTACAGGATCTGTGGACCCCACAGGATCCCCACATAACATATTCCCACCTTACTTCCCAATCCTAGTTTTTGTGATGTGATTCCCCATGTCACAATTTTCAACATCTTCTTCATCAATCACCTCAATTCCTCTTCCCAATTACTCCATTCACCATTCACATCAACCTCCTCTTCCCAATAAACCCCACCTACCTCCATCAAATTCAAATTCAATTTCCCACCCTTTCCCACCCAAAATGGCCGAACCTATACCCTCCCCCCTCCCTATAAATACCCTTCTTTTCTTTTACATTTTCCCACAACACAAACCCACATTCTCCCACATAGCCGAACCCTCTCTTCTCCCTCTCTACCATATTCTCTTCTTCTTCTTCTATTCTTCTTTTCTTTTTGCTCGAGGACGAGCAAAATTTTAAGTTTGGTGTGGTAAAAAGCCTAAGCTTTTTGTTTCTCATTCACCATCAATGGCACCTAAGACCGGAGTTTCCTCAAGAAAAGGAAAGGGGAAAGCAAAAGCTTCTTCCTCCGAGTCATGGGAGAAGGAGAGATTTATCTCCAAAAGCCATCAAGACCACTTCTATGATGTTGTGGCAAAGAAGAAGGTGATCCCTGAGGTCCCTTTCAAGCTCAAAAAGAATGAGTATCCGGAAATCCGACATGAAATCCAAAGAAGAGGTTGGGAAGTCTTAGCCAACCCCATGCAACAAGTCGGATTATTAATGGTTCAAGAGTTCTATGCCAATGCATGGATCACTAGGAACCATGACCAAAGTATGAACCCAAGCCCAAAGAATTATCTCACAATGGTTAGGGGGAAATACTTGGATTTTAGTCCGGAAAATGTGAGGTTGGCGTTTCACTTACCCATGATGCAAGGTGATGAACGCCCCTACACAAGAAGGGTCAACTTTAACCAAAGGTTGGACCAAGTCCTTATGGACATATGTGTGGAAGGCGCCCAATGGAGAGTAGACTCTAAAGGCAAGCCAGTCCAACTAAGAAGACTGGACCTCAAGCCTGTAGCTAGAGGATGGTTGGAGTTCATTCAAAGATCCATCATCCCTACAAGCAACCGATCTGAAGTTACTGTGGATCGGGCCATCATGGTTCATAGCATCATGATTGGTGAAGAAGTAGAGGTTCATGAAGTCATCTCCAATGAACTCTACAAAATAGCTGACAAGCCTTCATACATGGCACGGCTAGCCTTCCCCCACCTTATATGCCATCTATGTTACTCAGCTGGAGTTATCATAGAAGGAGATGTCTCCATTGAAGAAGACAAGCCCATTACCAAGAAAAAGATGGAGAAAACAAGGGAAGCTCCTCACGGCCTCCAAGAAGAACATGAGGAAGCGCATCATCAACAAATGCCTCAAGGAATGCACTTTCCTCCTAACAACTATTGGGAGCAACTCAACACCTCCTTAGAGGATTTGAGCCATAATGTTGAACAACTAAGGGTGGAACATCATGAACACGCCCTCACTCTCCAAGAAATAAGAGAAGATCAAAGAGCAATGAGGGAGGAGCAACAAAGGCAAGGAAGGGACATAGAAGAGTTGAAGAACATCATTGGTCCTTCAAGAAGAAGACGCCACTAAGGTGGATTCATTCCTTGTTCTTTATTTCTTTCTGTTTTCGGTTTTTAATGCTATGTTTATCTATGTTTTTGTGTCTCTATTTCATGATCATTAGTGTGTAACCATGCCTTAAAGCTATGAATAAAATCCATTAGTCCTTCACCTCTCTTAAAAGAAAAATGTTTTAATTCAAAAGAACAAGAAGTGCATAATTTTCGAAATTATTAGTGAATTTAGTTTAATTATATTGATGTGGTGGCAATAATTTTGTTTTCTGAATGAATGATTGAATAGTGCATATGTCTTTTGATATTGTTGTTTATGAGTGTTTAAAAATTGTTGGCTCTTGAAAGAATGAGGAACAAAGAAAAATGTTATTGATGATCTGAAAAACATCATGAAATTGATTCTTGAAAGCAAGAAAAAGCAGTGAAAAAAAAAAGAGGCGAAAATTCTAAAGCAAGGATCCAAGGCTTTGAGCATCAATGGATAGGAGGGCCCAAGGAAATTAAATCCGGGCCTAAGCGGCTAAATCAAGCTGTCCCTAACCATGTGCTTGTGTCATGAAGGTCCAAGTGAAAAGCTTGAGACTGAGTGGTTAAAGTCGTGATCCAAAGCAAAGAGTGTGCTTAAGAGCTCTGGACACCACTAATTGGGGACTTTAGCAAAGCTAAGTCACAATCTGAAAAGGTTCACCCAGTTATGTGTCTCTGGCATTTGTGTATCCGGTGGTAATACTGGAAGACAAAATGCTTAGGGCCACAGCCAAGACTCATGAGTAGCTGTGTTCAAGAATCAACATGCTTAACTAAGAAAGTCAATAACACTATCCCAAATTCTAAATTCCCCCAGAGACGCCAATACCTCTAAACTACAAAGGAAAAAGTGAGATGCCAAAGCTGTTCAGAAGCAAAAAGCTACAAGTCCCGCTCATGTAATTAAAGTAATATCCATTGATATTTTGTACTTTATAGTATATTCTCTTCTTTTTATCCTATTTGATTTTCAGTTGCTTGGGGACAAGCAACAATTTAAGTTTGGTGTTGTGATGAGCGGATAATTTATACGCTTTTTGGCATAGTTTTTACATAGTTTTTAATAAGTTTAAACTACTTTTAGGGATGTTTTCATTAGTTTTTATGTTAAATTCACATTTCTGGACTTTACTATGAGTTTGTGTGTTTTTCTGTGATTTCAGGTAAATTCTGACTGAAATTGAAGGATTTGAGCTAAACTCTGAAAAAGGCTGACAAAAGGACTGCTGATGCTGTTGGATTCTGACCTCCCTGCACTCGAAATGGATTTTCTGGAGCTACAGAACTCCAAATGGCGCGCTCTCAACGGCGTTGGAAAGTAGACATCCAGGGCTTTCCAGCAATATATAATAGTCCATACTTTATTCGGAAATTGACGACGTAACTTGGCGTTGAACGCCAAGTACATGCTGCTGTCTGGAGTTAAACGCCAGAAAAACGTCATGATCCGGAGTTGAACGCCCAAAACACGTCATAACTCGGAGTTCAACTCCAAGAGATGCCTCAGCTCGTGGATTGATCAAGCTCAGCCCAAGCATACACCAAGTGGGCCCCGGAAGTGGATTTATGCATCAATTACTTACTCATGTAAACCCTAGGAGCTAGTTTATTATAAATAGACCATTTAACTATTGTATTATTCATCTTTTGACCACTTTAAACTCTTTATTCATTCGGTCACTTGATCATGGAGAGGGCTGGCCATTCGGCCATGCCTGAACCCTTTGCTTATGTATTTTCAACGGTGGAGTTTCTGCACACCATAGATTAAGGGTGTGGAGCTCTGCTGTACCTCAAAGATTAATGAAGTTCTATTTTCTTTTATTCAAATCTCTTCTATTTTTATTCCAAGATATTCATTCGCACCCAAGAACATGATGAATGTGATGAGTAAATAACCCTCATCATCATTCTCACTGATGAACGCGCGTGATTGACAACCACTTTCGTTCTACATGCAACAAGGCTTGAATGTGTATCTCTTAGATTCCCCAACAGAATCTTCGTGGTATAAGCTAGATAGATGGCGGCATTTATGAGGATCCGGAAAGTCCAACCTTGTCTGTGGTGTTCCGAGTAGGATCCTGGGAATCCGGAAAGTCTAACCTTGTCTGTGGTATTCCGAGTAGGATTCCGGTAATGAATGACTGTGACGTGCTTCAAACCTGTAACCTGCTGGGCGTTAGTGACAAACGCAAAAGAGGGATTCTATTCCAGTAGGGGAGGGAACCAACCGGTGATTGGCCGTACTGTGACAGAGTGCGTGAGCATTAGCTTTCACTGCGAGGATGGGATGTAGCTATCAACCATGGGTGATGCCTCCAGACTGGTTAGCTGTGCGAGTGACAGCCGCACAGGATATTTCCCCGTGAGGATGAAAGTAGCCACAGTTGATGGTGAACCCCTATACAAAGCTTGCCATGGAAAGGAGTAAGAAGGACTGAGTAGAAGCAGTGGGAGAGCAGGCGTCCGAGAGCTCTACAGCATCTCCATTCCGCTTATCTGAAATTCCTACCAATGATCTGCATAAGTATTCTATCCCTTTTATTATGTATTTTCTTTTTATTTTATATTTTCAAACCCACAAACCTTTAATCCTCCTGACTGAGATTTACAAGGTGACCATAGCTTGCTTCATACCAACAATCTCTGTGGATTCGACCCTTACTCACGTAAGGTTATTACTTGGACGACCCAGTACACTTGCTGGTTAGTTGAACGGAGTTGTGAAGAAAATAAACAGTGCCCTAAGGGTATATGCCAAAGCTCAAAAGATAGAATAAAATTTATACAACTTAAGAATGTTGAATCACAATTTCGTCCACCATTATACATTGCTGGAAAGCCCAGGATATCTACTTTCCAACGCAATTGGGCTTCTGTAGCTCCAGAAAATCCACTTCGAGTGCAGGGAGGTCAGAATCCAACAGCATCTGCAGTCCTTTTCAGCCTCTGAATCAGATTTTTGCTCAGGTCCCTCAATTTCAGCCAGAAAATACCTGAAATCACAGAAAAACACACAAACTCATAGTAAAGTCCAGAAAAGTGAATTTTAACTAAAAACTAATAAAATATAATAAAAACTAACTAAAACATACTGAAAACATACTAAAAACAATGCCAAAAAGCGTATAAATTATCCGCTCATCACGTACGCACACATCTTAATTCCTCTTCTGTCCGGAGCGCTCGCATATCATGTGCGCTCGCACACCTTCCCCTTTTCCACCTAGTGTGCATACGCACACGTACCTGTGCGTACGCACGCCCCTGTTTTCTTCCACCTTACTTCTTTTCTTCTCTTCTTCTTCCTTCCACCCCTCTCTTCTCTTGCTTTCGCCCCCCTTCTCTCCTTGCTTTGCTTACTTTTATGTGCGTTTCTTTTTCATTTTTTAGTAATTATATTAGTTTTGCTTTTGTTGATTTTGAATAAATTGCAAGTGTTTGCTTGATGTTGAATGGGTTACTTCTTGTTTGATATTTGATGGATATGTGCACTGAGCATTTAATTCCTGTTTGATTGCCTACATGCATTTTGCGTTTGATTCATATGTTGTAGCTACCATATGCATTAGACTATATCCTTGTTTGGCATCTTGATCATGAATTATGCACTTTTACTTTAGTGAATTGAGTTGAACTACTTGGTCATCATGGTTCTTAAGTGAATATAATCACATAACAAGGTATTTGTTCCTTGTTAATACTTTGCATTTTTTTTAGTCGACTTGACTTGATTCTTATCAAAACTTGTCACTTTTTGTAACAAGAACCTTATACATATGATTATTTCCTTATTCCTAAGGATGAATAAGTAGTCTCTTTTCATCATTGAATTGGTTATTTTCATCCTTGTTAATACTTTGCATTTCTTTCCTTGTTAATACATATGATTATTTTATCACTATTATGTTTATGGATACTTTTGTTAAATTTAATTTTAATTAATGCAAATTTATGTTTCCATGTCATTTATTGCTTTCTTTAGTTGTTATTTCCATTTTCTTGCTTTTGGTATTTTAGATTTTATTTTTAATACAATTTAATATTATTTTATTTTCTTGCACACCAAGTGTTTGATAAAATGCTTGGCTTAGTCTTTACTTAGTTTTTCTCCACTCTTGGCTTGAAATTGAATATTTTAGTGATCCTTGAGTCTTTGATGTCCATTCTTGTTTGATATATTAGAGTAGTTAGTTGATTTGGTTTTCATTGACTTTATGTGACCCTTAGTGTTGACACAGGTCTTGTGGATTGAAATCAACTATGCCTATTTGACTTATCTTCGACGTAAGGTTGACTAAGTAGGATTAACTCTTCATAATCATCATGTATATGTTATCAATGGCTAAGATAGGTAACCTTAGCTCTCAATTACTTGCCAAGAGGTTTCTTGCATTTAAATTTTTCTTGCTTTGACTTTTATTTCTTGCATGTTTAGTTTTCACACTCTTGGTTGAGAAATTGGGTGTTTGGGTGAAATTGAGTTGTGGATGTCCATTCCGCATTGTGTGAGGATTGTTAATTGGTTTGGTTTCCCTTGACTCTAAGTGACCCACTAGTGTTGACTTAGGACTTAGGGATTGGAATCAATTATGCCCTTTTGACTAATTCTCAAGTAGGATTGACTAATTGAGATTAATTCCACACAATTACCATGTTTGTGGTCCATAACTAGGATAGGAGTCCTAAATTTTCCAATTCTCACCAAAAATCCCTTTTTAACATTTAATTTCCAATTGCATGGTTTTTACTTGCTTCCATTTAATCTCTTGCATGATAATTTACTTTCTTGCTATTTACATTACTTGCTTTTCTTGCATTCCCAAACCCCATTTCCCCTAGTAGCCAATGATGATCACTTAATTGTAACTCCTAGGGAGAACGACCCGAGGTTGAATTACTCTCGATCTCGGTTATTATAATTTGAATTTAAAACATTTGATTAGGGAATTAATTGTTGGTCTAGACTATACTTTCAACGATAGAATTCTATTTTGTGAAAATCAAGATCAAAAATAAATTCCTCTTTATCACTGGCGTTCAGCGCCAACTTTGGTGCCAAGTTGGGAGTTGAACGCCCAGTGATATGCTATTCACTGGCGTTCAATGCCATCCCAGTCTCTCCAGATTCTTCCTCAGCCTCAATGGTGATGGCCTTGCACTCTTCTATTGGGTTCACTTCAGTGTTACTAGGAAGAGTGTAGGAGGAGTCTTAGGGATCCTCTTGCTCAGCTGACCAACTTATATCTCTAAATTTCTAATAGAGGATCTTATTTCATAAATGAAACTATGAGTGGTCTTAGAGAGGTTGGAGACTATAGTGACTAAGTCAGAAAGGCTCTGCTTAGGAGTCTCCATATTTCCTTGAAAAGATGGGAATGGTGGTCTATTGTTGAACCTGTTTTGGTTCCTTCCACCTTGATTATTGTTGAAGCCTTGTTGAGACTTCTGTTGACCCTTCTATGAAAAGTTATGATGGTTCCTCCATGAGGGATTGTATGTGTTTCCATAGGATTCTCCCATATAATTCACCTCTTCTATGGTAGGTTGTCCAGGATCATAAGCTTCTACTTTAGAAGAAGCTTCATGAGTGCTACCAGCTGCAGCTTGTATTCCAGTCAAATGCTGAGAGATCATATTGACATGTTGGGTCAAGATCTTGTTCTGAGCCAATATGGCATTCAGAGTGTCAACTTCAAGAACTCCTTTCTTCTGAAGTATCCCATTACTCACAAGGTTTCTTTCAGAAGTGTACATAAACTAGTTGTTTGCAACCATGTCAGTGATTTCTCTTGCCTCTTCAGGCATTTTCTTCCAGTGGAGTGATCCACCAGCAGAGTTATCCAGTGACATCTTGGATATCTCAAAAAGGCCATCATAGAAGATGTCTAGTGTGGTCCAGTCTAAGATCATATTGGGAGGACATCTTCTGATGAGTTGCTTGTATCTCTCCCAAGCTTTATAGAAGGATTCACCCTCTTTTTGTCTGAAAGTTTGAACTTCCACCCTAAGTCTACTCAACTTTTGAGGTGGGAAAAACTTGGTCAGGAATGCATTGACTACCTTCTCCCATGTGTCAAGACTCTCTTTAGGTTGAGAATCTAACCACAATCTAGCTCTGTCTCTTATAGCAAAAGGAAAGAGCATAAGTTTATAGACCTCAGGACGCACTCCATTGGTCTTGACTGTGTTACATATCTACAAAAAGTCAGATAAGAATTTGTTTAGATCTTCCTGTGGAAGTCCATGATACTGCCAGTTCTGTTGAACTAAGGTCACCAGTTGAGATTTCAGCTTAAAGTTGTTAACTCTAATGGCAGGTATAGAGAGACTTCTGCCATAGAAGTCAGAGGTGGACTTGGTGTAAGCAGCAAGAACTTTTCTTGCCTCTCCTTCATGATTAGGTTTGGCTGCTATGCTGTCAACTTCCTGTTCAAAATTTTTTGAAAGGTTTCTTCCGGAATGTTGTGCTTTAACTTGTTGTAAGCTCTTCCTTAAAGTCCTCTCAGGTTCAGGATCAAGATTAAAGAGAGGCTCTTTATCCCTGTTCCTGGTCATAAATAAGAAGACACATATACAACAAGAAAGGAAGCTTCTATGCCAAAGGACAGAGAACTTCTAGTGAGATGTGAAGAAGAAGAGAAAGAAGAATGAAGATAGGAGAAGGAGAAGAAGAATTCAAATATTAGAAGTAGAAAGAAAAACAAGAATTAAAATATTTTTGTTTTTATTTTATTTATTAATGAAATTCGAAAATTAAGGTTAATCAATTAAACAGAATTGAAAATTAATTAATAAATTTTGAAAAAGAAGAGAGAGAAATAAAAGAAGGATTTTCAAAAATAGAAAAGAGAGAAATTAGTTAGGAAGTTTTGAAAAAGAAGAAAGAAAAAACAGCTAACTAATTAAGAAAGATTTGAAAACATGATAAGACAGAAGATTAGAAAAGATTTGAATTTAAAAATTGAAATTAGAAAAGATAAGATAAGAAACTAAAAATATTTGAAAAAAATTCGATTTTAAAATTTGAAATTAGAAAGATAAGATAAGAATTTGAAAAGATTTGAAAAAATTTGAAAAAGATAAGATTTAAAATTTGATTTTTGAAAAAGATTTGATTTTAAAATTTGAATTTTGAAGTTTAAATTTTGAATTTGAATTTTTAAATTTGAAATTTGAATTTTAAAAATTAAAATTTGAAATTGAATTTGAAATAAGATAAGATAAGATTTTTGAATTTTGAAGAAAGATAAAAAGATAAGATAGTATTTTGAAAAAGATATGATTTTGAAAAGATTTGATTTTGAAATTTAAAACTAAGATAAGATAAGATAATGATTTTGAAATTAAAATTTGAAAAATATGTTGTAATTTTCAAAAATTTAGACAAAGATAAGAAAAGATATTTTAATTTTTTGATTTTTGAATTTAATGAAGAAAGAGAAAAACAACAAAAAGACACCAAAGTTAAAATTTTTAGATCTAAGAACAATACTATGCGAAAATTTTAAAGAAAAACACAAAGAGACACCAAACTTAAAAATTTTTAGATCAAAGCAAGAAGAAAAACAAGAACACTTTGAAGATCAAGAAGAACACCAAGAACAAAACTCAAAGAATTCAAAGAAAACAAGAACATGCAAAGGACACCAAATGTAAAAATTTTGAAAACTAAAGACACACTTTTCAAAAATTTTAAATGAAAAGATACAAGAAGACACCAAATTTAAATATTGACACAAGACTCAAACAAAAGACACTAGTTTTGAAAGTTTTTAGAAAAAGACTATAAGAAATTCGAAAATTTGACAAGAACGAAAATAAGAGACTCAAACCAAAAACAAAGATTAAACAAAGGAAAGAAAAGGTTTTTGAAATTTTTTTATTTTTTCAAAAAAGAAGAAGAAAATAAAAAGTTTCAAACCAAATAAAAAACAATACCTAATCTAAGCAACAAGATAATCTGTTAGTTGTCCAAACTCGAACAATCCCTGACAACAGCGCCAATAACTTGGTGCACGAATTCCCACACTTCGTACAACTGAACTAGCGAGTGCACTGGGTCGTCCAAGTAATACCTGAGCGAGTCAGAGTCAATTCCACGAGGATTGTGGTTTGAAGCAAGTTATGGTTATCTTGTAGATCTTACTCAGGTGGATAGAAGAGTTGTTGGATTTGTTTAAATGCATAAAAGAGAATAAAGAGATCTTAACTAGGTTGACCTATTTGCAATTATAAGAAGATGGTTAAGGCTTGGAGATGCTTTATTCTTCTAGATTAATCCAGTCTTACTATCTTCTTCAAATGTGAATGATTTTTTCTATGGCAGGGTGTATGTGATTGATGCCGGTTGAGAGGTCGCCAATGCTCCTCCAGATCTGAACCCCAGGGTTAGTGTGGATCTATTATGATTGAGGGTGAAGCTTCTGTAGTTCATTCTCCTTAGTGATCCTACTCAAAACGCCACAGACAAGGTCAAATCTTCCGAATCAGAGAATGCTTCGCCTTTGGGTTCTAGCCTCCATCGCAAAGACTTTAATCTTCCCATACCTCGGTTGAATTGGTGTCTCGAGAAGTCCCCAACAAAGTCGTGGATTAGCTGTCTAAGAGATGTATAATCAATTTAGTGGTTCAATGCTTTCCAGTTACGTATTCACGTGAACCCAAGAAGAACCCGGGTGGTTGTCAGGCACGCGGTCTTAGAATTAAGAGCGAAGATACATCTTAGAATAGAGAATCAAACACGAATTGAGAAAGAACAGTAGTACTTTATTAATCCAAAAAACTCAACTGAGCTCCTCCCCTCAACTTAGGAGGTTTAGAAACTCATACTGATAGAAAAAGCAATGACAAACAAAAATATGGCATAAAAGTTCTTGAAGATTATGTAAAATATCTCTTAATACTAAACTAATGACTAAGGATTACATAAGAAGGGTAAAACAGTCTTTTAGTGCTAAAATCCACTTCTGGGACCCACTTGGTGAGTGTTTAGGCTGAGCTTGATTGAGATTCATGTGCCAGAAGGGCTCTAGGGCGTGAATGCTGGCTAGGGGCACCTCTTTGGACGTTTGGACACTGGTCTACCCTTGGTGGGCGCTGGACACCTAGAATGGGTAGATGGCTGGCGTTGAACGCCAGTTTTGGGCCTTCTATTCTTAAGCAAAATATGGGATATTATATATTTCTGGAAAGCTCTGGATGTTAGCTTTCTATAGCCATTGATAACACTCTATTTGCATGTCTGTAGCTCCAGAAAAACTCTTTCAAGTGCAAGGAGGTTAGATCCGGATAGCATCTGCAATGCTTTCTCTGCTTCTGAAATAGACTTTTGCTTCAACTCCTCAATTTCAGCCAGAAAATACCTGAAATTGCACAAAAATACGCAAACTCATAGTAGAATTCAAAAATGTGAATTTTAACACTAAAACCTATGAAAACTTAATAAAACTTAAACAAAACATGCTAAAAACTATATGAAAATGATGCCAAAAAATGTATAAAATATCCGTTCATCAGTCATCGTCTGGTCTTCGTCTACTCGCCGTCGTCTAATCGCCATTTTGCTCGCCATCGTTTGGTCACCATCATCTATCGCGCTCAACCTCTCTCCATCACACTCTCCGTAAATTGCTCAGATCCGAGTTCAGTGATCACTACTTACTGATTGTTCTTTGTTTTTATGCTCTATTCAGAAATCCTATTGATTATTGAATAACTATGAAATATTTTGTGTTTTCATTGAATGATTAATAGATTATTGATTAGCTCTGGCTACTTTACTGTGTTGTTGTTCTGTATTTTGTGGTTTTCTTTTCGCTGGTGTTGTGCTGCTGGAATTGTGCTAATTCGTGTTTTTATTGGGCTTAATTGTCCTGTGTTTGTGCTTTAGTTCATTCTCATTAATCTTTGTTTGTGTCGTGATTGTGCTTTTGTTCATCATTTCATCCTACAAATTTATAAAGGTAAAGTATACTTTTTATTCTTGAAGTTTGGCAAAAATTTTAAAAATATCCCTAAATTTTATTTTTTTTAGTTTTGTCCCACAAGTTTTCGATTTGCATCAAATATACCCCTAACGACTAACTTTTTAAAAATTTAGGACTAATTCAACTACAATTCTATAAGAACAACCTTCAACACAAGCAAATCAAACATAATTATTATGCATTGTTATTGAATTAGTCTTAAATTTTTAAAAATTTAACTGTTGGTGGTATATTTGATACAAATTAAAAATTTTTAAGATAAAATTCAAACAAAATAAAATTTAAAAATATTTTTAAAACTTTGTGAAATTTTAGGAATAAAAAATATATTTTACTCATTTATAAATTATTAATCTTTCATATATTGTATTGTATTTGTCCTCATTACAAATTTATAGGGTTTAGGATTTGTGTTATGTTTGTGCTTAATTGTACTGTGTTTTGTGCTTTTTTTTTTAATTTTTGGCATAGTGTTTTGCTATTGGAATTATGCTGTGTTTGTACTTTAGTTCATCCTCATTAATCTTCGTTTAGACTTGATTGTGTTGTGTTTGTAAATTATTAATCTTTTGTATATTGTATTTAAAGTTGGATGATATTTTAAGATTTATATTAGATTATAATTTTATTTTAATATATTTATTTATATTTTATTTATTATTTTATTATAAAACAGTTATTTCGATTGAACTACGATTGAACCGATTAGACTAATAAATTAATAAACTACTAACTAAAACGGTTTAATAACCAATCCGATTTTTAGAACCTTGCGTGCCATTACTAATGCTAAAGCTTCTCTGATTCCTTCTCATATTTTAAATTATGCTTCTTATAACCAATTAAATTGTAATTACTATAAATGATTCCCAAAAATAAAAGACTAAAAAGGAGGGAGGTGGACGAATTTAAAAAGGAGGTAGATTTGGATTTAGGGCTCTTTATTTCTTTTTGATTTTGTAATGGAAGAGGAGGAAGAAGAAACAAAGAAGGAGGCATAATAGGAGGACCAAGGTTAAAGATAATTGGTGGTAAAGTTAATTTTAAAATTTAATATATATTTTAAATAGAATTAACAAAAATTTAGTGATAGAATATTTTGTCGAACATAATTATCTTTGATAAATATAAAGTTTATTTAATTTTTTTATAATCAATTTTGTCTGTATTCGAATTTTTTATAGTCAGAAATGATTATTTACACTTTTTTAAATTCCACCAAATGTGTTGTAATATTTTCCCTTTTTTAGCATTTATGTTAAAATAACAATTAGTATGCTTGGTGAAAAAAAAAAGTTAAATGGAACAATCAAATTCTTCAATGGGTTAAAATATTTTCATAAAAAAATGTATGATCAATTTGTGCTAAATAACATTAAAATATATTCTTGTGTCATGTTTTTAATATTTTATTTTGTTCTGTATTTAAAATTTATATATGAAGAATGTTAGAGAATTATAAGAATTTAATTATTATTTTTGATTGTTAAATAATCATCAATATTTAAAAATATGTTATTAGATTATTAAACTAAAAAAAATTAAATTAATAATTAAGTGATAATCAAAATCAATAAATTCTAATGACTTCGTAGCATTATTCTTTTTATATATGTCAATTATTCTTTGTCCCACAACCTGGAATTATAACATAGTCTTGTCCATTTCAAAAATAAATTTGTGTAAATAGTGATAAAATAATTTAAAAAAATGAATTGAACGTTGGCACTTGGTAATTGTCTCAAAATCAGGGCAAATTCGTCGTGGAACGATGGCACCCAATTTAATTTATAAAAAATAATCATATTTCAAAAAAAAAATTAAAAGAGATTGAGAAAAGTATCGAAGTTGTGGTTCTCGGAAGAGGAAAAACAGATGCTGAATTTTCTAAAATTTAACAATATTCTTCAAGATTACTATTGATATTTTCTTATTAGCAAAATAAATTTTGTATTTTTATTCTCTTAATCAATAATTTTAAATGTTTTTATTTAAATTAAAAAAAAAGAGAGACAAAAGAAAAAAAAAAACTTTAGACAGAGCGTGACTGAGTTTTTGACTTTTTGTTTTTCCTTAGTCATTAATAGTTTACTTTACTACTCTATAAACATTTCAAAAAAAGTGGAAAAAAAATCTATAAACAAACAATCTCAATCAAGAGTTTTCCATCAACACCAAATCCCTCAACTTTGCTAAATACGTTCGTACGCCCTTGCAGCCTTTCTCTCAGCCGTCTTTACCATTTTAATTAAAATAAGGAAAAGTATAAGGAACCAAAAACTTATCAGCCAAAAATTAAACAAAATTATATTAATTTATATTAATAATTAATTAATTTTAAATTTTTTAAGTTTAAAATTTAAAAAATTTTAAATTGATTAAGTAAACCTAATTAAAACCTATAAAAATCTTTCTTTTTTTTCTCACATTAATCTATCCACCTCCAACAATCACAAATTTGAAAAATATATAAAAGAACATCCATTTAATATGAAAAAGAAACATTCTGATACTTAGTAAAAGAAACATCCATATATATTAATTCGTAGAGATTTTGAATTCATCCAAAGGTATTTGACTGAGTTTTGGCTGATATGCTTTTGGTTCTCTAGCTTTACTCTTAAAATAATTATTTATTGAACGTCTTGTTAAGTTGTTATATACACTTATTTGTATATATATTTTAAAGAAAAGAACAAATAGATGGTTAAATTTTTAATCTGCAGAGATTTAAATTTTTAAAAATTTAAATTTATATTTAAATTTTTAATATTTTTAAATTAGACATATCAATTTTTTATATTTATTTGGGTATGTTAAATTTAAGAAAAAAAATCAAACGTATTTTATGTGTAGAGTATTGATTTAGTTAATATAAATGTACACGTAAAAATTCTTTTAAAATAGAGTAAATTAAATTTAAAGATGAACGTATCTAAATTTTAAAAAAATCAAAAACTTAAATGTATTTATTTTAAAATTCTTATAAACTTAAAATATCTATAAACTAAATAGTTAATGATCAATTTGACATTTTTACTATATTTTATATCTATTTTGATCATAAATATATCTTTTATTATAAAATGTATTTATTAACCAAAAAATATAGTGTATAAAAACATTGTCATACAATAAATTTTTTATTATTTATTAATTATTACGGTAAGCAAAAATTTGCCTTCCTTCACCTAAGTTCAAAACAGTTTGGACCATAAATTTTATTAACATGTGTTTTAAGGATATATTTTAAAAATATATAAAAAATATTTTATTAAAAATTACTGAAAAAACATACTTTTATATTTTTAATATATTAAATATATCAAAAATTTAAAAAGATTTTATTATTATTCTCTTAAAATATGTTTTTAGAGTACAAAATAACTAAATTTTTGGACCATTATCTCTATTATCATCAATCAATAAACCTGAAATTATTATTAAGAGTATTCATATATTGAATCCATTTAAATTTGAAAGGAAATGAGAATCGAACTAATTAAAATTTAATTAGTTCGAATCGATTTAAATTTAAGATTTTTTGTGAATAGGTCCGAACCATTTTGAACTGATTAAATATGTGTTGAATCGATTTAAATAATTGAATATCCAATTGAAAATAAAAATTTATAAAAAATTAAAAAAAATAAAAATTTCTCTAAATAGTAAATACTATAAATATGTAATGATAACAATAATAATAAGAAAAACACTATATCATCAATTCAAACTTAAATAATTATGATAATTTAGAAGATCTTTCAGTGAGGAGATAAAGATGTATACATATTATTAGATTTTATTTATTTTTTAAATTAATATTAAACTAATCGGATAACTTGGTTGGTTTGAGTTTCACAATCTTATAACCAATTAAAGTCGGATTTAATTGAATATGATCTAATTATATATGATTATCCATCGAGTCTACAACCAATATAATCGGGTTTAAAAGATTTTGGATAAATAATTGGATAAATTATCCGTACTCATGAATACTTCTATCTAAAATATTTGAGAAATTATTGTGGATAATTATAGTTTTGTTATAAGATTTTTTTTGGAATAAAATAAAAAAATATTTTGTTTTCACATAAAAATAAATCTCATTTTATTCTTTGAGATTCATTTTTTGTTGTGTGTTTGGGGTAACTTCGTCGCTACCTTCGACGAATCTCATCATTTTTAAAAGGATCGTCACTCCTTTGGCGAACTTTGAGACAGTTCCCCAAATATATAAACTATTGGTCTCCCTTCTAACCTTTTACTTTTAATTTTTATCCTCTCATTTTTACTCTATTCAATTTTTTTATTTTCGCAATTCATCAACTTGAAATAATTCTGTTATTCTATTTCTTTTAAAGTTAATTTGTTCTTATATTATTTTATAATTTTTAACATATTTTTTTAGTTAGAATGCATTTCTATGTAAAAGTGATGTCAGAACGTTGCTTGAGTCACTAATTTTGGCTTGGTTAATAACCCACCATGATAAAAGTAATTATAAATTCACCTTGGCAAAGTTAAGGATGCACCTCTTACTTTCAAAGAGTTTAGAGAAAAATAAGCACACAACTTATTTTATATTCAAAAATAAACTTCAACTCTATTTCAGAAATAAAAGGTACATGAGTTATTTATACTAGTGGGAGAAGGAAAAATCTTTATAACTGGACGATGTGGAACTAATACATAACACAAAGTTTACTCTCCTAAATAATATGGGACTTGTATTCCCTTATTACAATTAACTAATATAATTAACCTACTAACTCTACTTGCTCCCGCATCATTCTCTCTAGGTTGAAAGAACTCTTGCGTGAAAATACTTGTGATAGCAGATGATCGATCTCATTGATGAATCCATACCAAAGACCCGCACTCACAAATCAGATAAAATTTTACAAAATCCGATACCAAATTGACGCTGGAACGTCACTTGGGTCACCAACCTTAGCGAGGTTAACAAATCCACTATGGTGAAAGTAGCCATAAATCCACTTTGGTTTGACGAGTCAAGGATGTACCTCTTACTCTTAAAGAGTCTAGAGAAAAATAAGCACACAGCTTATTTCATATTCAAAAATAAACTTTAACTCTATTTCATAAATAAAATGTACGTATATGAATTATTTATATTAGTAAGAGAAGGAAAAGTCTTCATAATTAGACAATGTGAGACTAATACATAACACAAAGTTTACTATCTTAAATAATATGAAATTTGTATTCTTTTATTACAATTAACTAATATAATTAATTTACTAACTCTATTTGTTTCCGCGTTAAAAAGTTGATGTTATAGAAATAATTATTTAGATAGATAATTAGACCATGATTATATGTTTTAACATATCTTTAACTTAAGTGATGTTGTATTAGATAATGTTAAATAATTATGTAGTTATGGTAGGAGGTTAATCGATGTTAGTTTATACAAAATTTTAGTTAGATTAATATTTTATTTTAATCGCCACTAATTAACTTTTTAGTGGCTTTCTGGCTTGGATATAGTTGATATTAGTTTGTCAATTAAAATAATTTAAAACTTTTAAAAAGAATTTTATTTGTCCATATATAAAATACAATTATGTTACATAAACAAATAAAATTGGCAATTAATTAATTATTGTCTGAAAATACAGATCTAGTATTTCTAAATTTGATTATACTGCTAAAAAATTAATTCATTCTATCATAATATATTTAATTATTCAACTATGAAATGTTTAATTATTTTAAATAATTAACTTTTCTTAGAAAGATATATATAAATATATAGTGGTCGGTTCTTTTATATTTATGAATTATTTTTGTATAATATTCTCAAGTGCATAAAAGTTAATTTCAATATTAAATGATACCAACATTAACATAAATCATTTTTTACTAAAGATAACTTCTTTTATAGTTTTAATTATTCAACTTAATTCTTAATAGCGTCATGTCTTATTATATTAAATATACTAGATAGTACATACACATCAAACATCAGTAATTATATTATTTATTTATATAAAATATATATTAAATAATTAATCACAGAATATATAACCACTAAAATTTTTTGTAATAGTATACTTTTAATTTTGTTCTTAATATTTTAGATAAAATTAACATTTAGAATAATTTTAACATAAATAAAAAATATATTAAATAAAATTAAACGATAAAAATATTTAAAAAATTATAAATATAAAAAAAAACATACTTTATTATTTATGTTCTATATATATAAGAAAGAGATACTCTACTATACAGATTGAAATAATATATAGAAAAAAAATAAATTCTTTTTATAGTTATTTTTTATTATTTTATTGCTATTCAAAGTTACCTTTTTTAATTTCTTTTACATCCCATAAAAAAAATATGTAAACTTACATCTTTACCATATAATTCACCTATAAAAAATAGCTAATTTGATTTTTTTTTTTGCCCGCATATAACTTTTATATTATTCCTATATTATTATATTCCAAATGTAATAGTAGTTGATGGGGCCAGGGTTGAAGCACACAATTTGAATTAGACAATTTTAATCACATTCTGACTCTCTCCCTTCCGTTCCTTTGCAATAATGACACTCTTTCTGGCCTCATTATGAGCCTTTACTCTTCCTTCCCTTTGAAGTTGAACACCCTTTTTATTACACCACCTCCATTAAAAAAGAACACCAAAGGCGCACTGGGACGTTGGGGTTGTTGTTCTTCTTGTTACTCCATCTCTCCTTCGGAAACACACAACATTTTCCTTCTCATTTCTCTTCACTTCTCATTTTTATTTCGGATTTCTCTTTTCTCTGCCGTGTGTTTGTTTTCTTTTTATTTTCTGGGCGTTTCTTAACCATCATCCCTTGTGTGTGTGAGAGAGAGAGAGAAGAATTAAGTGGAGTGAGGAACAGTCTTTTCATGTGGACAGGCATTCACACACCTAACCTGATTTGCCTGCCCTCCTTTTTTGTCACTTCACTTCCCTTTTCCAGCATTACTTGATACAAGCTCAGTTAGTAGTTCATACTCTCTCTTGGTTTTTGAGGGGCCATTTTGCAAATAGTGTTTTGATTTGGAGTAAATGGCGATTTCGAGTGCAAAGGGATCCCCAAAGGCTCCAACGCTGCCGTTGCCGTCCCCGAAAGCGCCACCTGGCTACCCGGATTTGTACGGGAAGCGTCGCGAGATCAGCAGACTTCATATGCTTGAAAGAGAGATAAGTTTTCTTGAGGTGCCTTTTTCTCATTCTACATACTCTACACTCTACAATTTTGTTTTCTTCTTTCATTCCATCCTGCTACTGCATATCCTTAGTTTTAATAAAAAATATCATAAAAATAGGTTATCACATGCATTTTCTTTATAAATTTAGTAAAAATATTTGTTTCTCCTCCAATTTTACCCTCCACAACAAAAATTCCCAATTTGTGAGGTATTAGATTCCAATGAGGCTGTTCACTGAATTTCTTTCATTTTTATTTTTTTCTTTCTCTAATAATTTGGGAAGGAAAAAGAAATTAGTTCTCGAGTCAGTTGAGTGTGTAAATTGAACCACTAATGAGTACAATTTTCATTGGAGTTAAAAAAAAAAATCAACAAAGAAAGTTGGTTAGCGGTATACTTGGGAAATTGAATTTTGTAATTGCATGAAGCATGAACGAATCTGAAAGTGTTCTCTGTGAACCGTGAAGTGTAGCAGTTTTCATAAATTTATAATAATTTTACAAAAAATTGCAGTTGTCGATGTGAGGAAAGTGGCCAACCACTAGCATTTATAAATAGTTATTAGTATTTTATTAAATAATAATAAATAGTACAAACGTTTTATTTCCTCTATAGTGGAATCTTGGAACTGTTCTCTGTGAATGCTGATTGAGGCACTCACTGTCCTCTTTCTAAACTGATACAATACCAACTACTATAGCAGATAATAAGCAGAGTCTTAACACTCCAGCCACTATGCCACATAGCTGGATCTCTCTGATTTTTATTGTTTAAATTTGTTTTATATATATTTTTTATAAATAAAGGAAATTAAGAATATCTCGGAGAGTGCATGGTGATACTGACACGGTTGTTGAACATTTATATAATATAAATATTTAATAATTAAATAAATTGCATTGCTTTTTGTTTGGCCTCTTTTGGGGTTAAACGGTTAAAGCAAATTTGTTGATGATAATTTTTGCAGGAAGAATTGAAATCTTCTGAAGGCTTTCAACCGGCTTCAAGATGTTGCAAAGAGTATGTTTATTTGAAGAATTTTTAACATAACACGTGAAGCTACGTAGAATATTTTAATTTTTTTTAAATATTGTTTTGTTTGCTAGATCCACGTTTAATTGAATTTAAATAATGAAATTATTTTTAAAAATTTTACAGGATTGATGATTTTGTCATGGCAAAAGCAGATCCCCTCTTGCCCACGTAAGAATCCTTATTTTATTTCTCACTTGTCAGTGTTACTTTCTTAATAACCCGATTCTATTATTTTATTAAAATTAATATAAATTTAAGAAAACTAATTTTTTCAGTTCAAAGATGTGGAAGAAAAATCTAATTTTATTTTTTATTCTTTTCATCAATCAAGCAGGAAGAAGGAAAAAAGCCGGTCACGTCGCTTCTGGAAGTGGTTGTGGTATGATTTTATCTTATTTTATTTTACTTTTTTATTACCTGTTTGAATGTTGCTTTTTTTTTTCTTGAAAGCCAAAGTTTTGATTGAATCTTGTTACTTGAAGTATATGTGGCAGCGATATTTTGCTGAGTATTGCTTCGAAGGTGTTTCGGAAGTGTCTTTGGGGTTTAACTGCGGAAGTTCCAATGAGTGTACAGTAAATCCCTATAAGATTAAACGAATTTTTATACAATAAAATACAATAACACAAATCACTAGCTGTTGTCACTTGAATTTTGATTAAAGAATAATCCTACACATCTAAATCATTTTATTAATTAAGTCTAATTAAATTAGTTTAATATTATTTTAAATTTTATTATTTGATAGATCTTATAATAAAATTGTCTTTATGTGAAAATAATTTTTTTGACTCTTGAATAATAGATTGTATAGTTTGATTTTGATATTTATAAAAGTGTTATCTTTATTTAAAATATGGCTAAATAAATAAGTCACACTTTTAAACAAAACGTCTTCATAAAAAGATATTTTTAGTATCTTCATTTGAGTAGTTACTTTATTATTTAACTTAACTAGATTTGGTTCATAAAAAGACTTAGATGTATAGTATTACTCTTTCATTAAATAGCTGCTAGGTTAACTAAGGTTAGTTAAAAATATTGTAACTTTTTTTTCCTATGTAAATTCGAATAATGTTAATATAAGCAAATTTGCATAATATAAATCAAAATAAAATTTGTTCTATGAATACGAACAAAATTATTGATCACCAAATTAACTACTAGTATATGTGTATATATCATATATATACATTGTTTTACACATTTTTCTATTAAATGAGCAACTATTAAAATCATCAAACTTTTGTATTAATGTAAAAAATTATCATTGTATATTTTACACTTTTATTTTTAGTTTTATTCTCATAATAAATGCCAATCTATTTAACTATATTATATATTATTTGTTGAGTCTGATTATATGATTTATAAAGTTTGGCAGTTAAATGTAAATATGGCGTCATTCTATGTTTTAATATTTATTTTTATACAAGTAACTGATTTTTAATGTACGTTTAATATGTTTAATTTAAAATTATTATAAATTTATAGTCATTATAAAAAATGTAATTGATATATAGTTTGTACATTTAGGAAACATTATGAACTCATATGAGTAGTAAAATTGTACGTCTAACATTTCAGACTGTAGACTCCTAGGTCAAAGACCATTAGAAATTCGTTAGGATTTGGTACTATAAATAAGGGATTATCATCTCTGTAAATTGATATAGTTGTGAATTCCATAGTGAAATACTAAAAACAAATTAGATTCAGGGTAGATTAGTCTTTGCCGTGTTGGATTAGAGAATATCATGAGAAATAAAAAAAGAATTCCAAAAAAGAAAAAGCGAAAACTCAAATAAAACGGCCCAAATTTTCTATTTCTTTGTACTTACATGATGTCTTGTTTATGAAACCAAACACAATAATAGCTCATTTATGTCAACATGAATAACTTTTGTTATGCAGTTGCACGCCCTGCTCAACCTTGTGCTCCTGCCTCTGCTGCTGTTGCTGCTGCGAACCCCGGTGTTGCGACGGGTGCTCTAAGCATCTGAGTTTACCAAGCTGTAGCTGTTGCCAATATTTGAGGCAATGCAGCTGCAAATGTCTCACACCAACCACCAATTGTTGCAGCGGTTCGAAATCTCGCTGCTGCAAAGGTAGCTGTGGGTGCCAGAATTGCTGCATTCCACCAAGTTGCAATTCATGTCCTTGCCTTTCTTGCTGCAGTTGCAAGTGTTCTTGCTCTTGCACTTGCCCTACCTGCCCAAAGGTTCCACAGAATTGTTGTTGTACAAATACAAAGTCATGTTGGAATCCCTGCTGCTGTTATTCTTGCTAGTAATTAATTTTTGTAGGTTACATAAAAGTTTTGGTGGTTTGGTTTCAGCTTTTATCAAAGGAAATTAATTATCAGTGTTAGGAAAGATTTGAATTAGTATCTTTGGGAGTTATGACACTAAATGCACTTGCCCAAGAAAAAAAAAAAGTAGTTCTAAAATTATGAGTATAAATTTGGAAATGAGAAGGTAGAGTTCTCTTGAGTTAAAATTTGCACCAGTTAGTTATTATACTTGAAACAAGTATAATAGGTCCATGAAAGATTGTGGGTCAGATAAGTTTTAAGTGTGTCCAGTGTTTCATGTGAAAGGAAAGACGCAATAGTGAAATAGTGGAAAATTGCTGTCCTTTTTACGGTTTCCATGGTTTGATTGAAGCCAAGTTGGCCAATGTATATATTTTTGCTTGAAATATTTTTTTATTTCTTTTGTTTTTAGATTTGCGTAGCTATGTATTGTCACATTGTTTATTAACTGTAATTTGTTTCTTTTATATGATTTTGAAGTTACCATGGTAAAACTTAATTAACCCCCTGCCCCTCCCTTTTTAATTTTTTCTTTGGAAGACATACCCTTCCTATCTTTTTGAAGATTTGGTGGGGAGATTATATAATATCATTTATGTATTTAAAAATATTACCACTCCTAAGTTTATCAAAACAAAAATTTATATTTATATATTTATATATATTGATTCATATATTTTTTTAATAAAGTAATCAATCACCAGAAGAGTAAAGTATCATCCAAACGTTTGGGGTAAGTCTCAAAGTTATCTCTAACGTTTCAATCGACCTATTTAAGTCTCTAATATTTTAAAATTGACTCAATGTTGTCCTGTTGTTAGGGATCTGTTAAAACGTTGGGGAAAAAATGATACATAGAAATAAATTTTAGTTTTATTCTTCAATAATATCAATTTTTTACTGTACATAGTTTTCAATTATTTTTTAATCATATCTAAGTAAATTACATTTAATCACATTACTTTCATTCTAAATAAATTTATTTTTTTATAATTTTATACTTAAAGTTATAAGTTAATATAAAAATATAAAAAAATTATTTAGAATGAAAGTAATGTGATTAAGTGTAATTTACTTAGATGTGATTAAAAAATAATTGAATATTATATACAGTAAAAAATTGATATTATTGAAGGATAAAATTAAAATTCATTTCTATGTATCATTTTTGTCCCCAACGTTTTTCGTTTTATTTAAGTCTCTAACGTTTTAAAATTGTCTCAATTTTGTCCTGTCGTCAATTCTGTTAATGGATCTCTAACGACAGGACAATATTGAGTCAGTTTTGAAACGTGAGGGACTTAAATAGGACGATTCAAACCGTTAGGAATAACTTTGAGATTTATCCCAAACGTTTGGGACAAAAATGATACTTTACTCATCACCAGAATAATAAAATTTGATATAGAAGAATAAATAAATTTATCATAATAGAATAATTAATTTTTGTTATGAATAGCAAATAATAGTTCTACATACATGATTGATAGTTGATTTTTTGTATTTGTATAATATGGAGCTAATAGTCAAATTAATACTTATTTTTCTTTTATTTACTCAATTAACAATTTAAGTAAAAAATTAATGATGTGAAATATTAATTAATAATATACATGATATTTAAGATATTCAATTGGATGCTGACCAAAAATATTTTGTAAATCTATTTTGTTGGATTATATTGGGAATAGAGTTTATATAATTGGAAAAAGAACTAAATTAAAAAATTTTCATAAATATATTTGGTTAATATTTAATTAGATATGTCAGGTATCATGTATATATATTGTAAATTAACATTTTTTAACATTATTTATTAACAGAAATTATTAATAGAGTGACTAAAGAATAAATATGACTAATTTTTTATTTTTGATGGACTAATTTAATTGAAAAAATCTTTTAAATACAAATTTAAAGAATATATTATATTTCAAGAATTAATTTAGCTATTAATCTGTATGATATGATATAATTTAATATAATATAATATATATTTTTTTTATAAATTAAGTTAGTTCTTGACTTAAAAAAAATGTAGATTCCTCAGAAGGGGAGGGGGTTGTTTAATTAGTTTTGAACTCAAATAAATCTTTGTCTCTTTAAAGTATCTTCTATTTAGTTTTTGTTTAGTAAAATATAAAAAGTTTTCTATTTTAATCCTTAACATTAAGGGTTGATGTGATAAGTTAAATGTTTACATAACAAGATATTAATATTTTTTACTTGCTATGTCAGCATTTGATAGAACAAATTAACGATACGAACTAAAATAAAATTATTTTAAATTTTATTGGATCAAAATAAAAAATATAAGGACTAAACAGAAAAACGGATATTTGATTTAATTTTGTATTAGACATGTTACTTTTTGGAGAATATTAAATAGGAAGTTGTTGGTTTGTGTTGGTTTAAATACAAAGCAAATTTAAGAATAAAAATTATTAATTACCTAAAATTTCTTATGTATAGTTTTTAATAGAATGAAATAATATTAATAAAATAGTCTGTAAGCTTTTAAAATGGGTCAAATGTATTAGTCTTGAATATAGAATAAAAGGAAAATTTTCATTCTAATATTTTTTGTAAAATAAAAAAGTTCCTTTAAAAAAAAAACTGTTCAGTAGATAGATTAGATTATTTAAGAACTTAAAAAATGAAGGATTAATAATTTTTTTATTAAAAACTAATATATTCAATATTAAAAGATCAGGACTGATTTTTTAGTTTTTTATTAAAAATAATAATTAAACAATTTATTTTTAAAATTTTGTTCAAAAGAAAATTTTAGATAATTTATAAATTTGGATTATGATTTAGGGTTTTATAAATTCAAGAATTAATATAAATTTTTGATTGTTAAGTTCCATAAAAATATGGGATAATATCAAGCAAATTATGAAGGGTGTGTTTGCTTTTGCGTTGGGGAAGAAAGAAGCGTGTTCGAATGCTTCATTTTTATGTTTGGCAATTCTTCTATACTATAAACACGAAAGTATGTTAAAGTAAAGTTAAAAAATGGTAACTTTTACATTCACAGTAGTTTGTTACGGTTGAAAAATTAGGTAAAAATTTTATTTCTTTCTTATTAATCCTACCCTTTATTTTTTCTATAAAAAGGATACAAGTAACAATCTATCTTTATAGTATTTCTTTGTGATCCTATTTTTTTCATTAAGAACTTACAAATTCATTTCAATCACTATCAAAATAAATATATTTTTTTTATTATTTTTAATATTCTCTTTTATATTTTAATTTTTATATTTTTTATTATATTTTTTTATTTATATGATAAATATTTTTTATATTATTTTTTTAGTGTTCTGATTTCTTATGCATGTTCTGTTTTTAGAGTTCTTATTACTTCTTAGTTTATATGAATTTTTTTATCATTTATTATACTATTTTTTATATATATATTTTCTATAAAGTCTTTTTTATTTTTATTTATTTTTCTTCATATAATCTTTTATTTATTTATATTGCATTTCTTTTATTCATATAAGAGATGTTGTTGAGTTTCTTTATTTTGTTCAGTATTTTGATCTCTTAGATATTTATTAATTTTTTATGATATTTTTATTATTTTTTATTCATATAAATTTTTTAATCTTTTATTGCATTATATTTATATTTTGTATGAAATTTTTTTATTTAATTTTATTCATATAAATTTTATTTATCTTTTATTGTATTTTTTTTCATATAATATATACTGTTAATTTTATAAAATTTTTATGGTTTCTTATTTGTATGAATTTTTTTTTCTATTCTTTGCTTTACTCTATTTTTGTTTTGTATGATATTTTTTTATTTTTTATTCATATATTTTTTATTTTTAATATAAAATATATTTTATAAATTTTTATATGTTACTTTAAATTAGTAAGTAAATATTGATTTTATTATAAAATTAATTAATAAAATCTATTTAAATATCTAAATTAAAATAATAGAATAATATAAAAAATAATTTAAATTGATATTTTTTAATAATTTTTTATTTATAAATAATTTTAAATAATGTAATTTAAATAATATTTATTATTATAATTTATTTTAATATAAAAATTAACAAATATAAATTATATTAATATAAATTCTTATTTATAAATTGTAATCCAAAAATACATGCTCAATATCGACACCATTGACAATAATTTTGAAATGACGGTATATGGATAAGTGCATTTAATGAAACAATTTTTTATGTTTCGAAAACTATGAATTTGTTTCTTCAATTCATGGATTATTTTGACAAACTAAAATTTTTAAAAGGTTGAAACAGTTATTTATTTATTTTTCCATATTTAATCCCCTGCAAGGAAGTTTGATGGGAAATTTTCAAATATAAAAAATGAAATGACAGAATATGTTATGGGCTTATGGCTATGGTCTATGGAGTAGTAGCATTTGTACTGCATAAACTGACACACTGACATTGGACACATGAAGCGTCTTTTCCCTTCTCCTTCAGTCCATAGATTTTCTCTAAGGCACCCGAGATCGCTGTACTTGGACAAAGACACTTCGATGTAGTGAGCTAGTAACTTGCCATTTGAAATTCCTAACATTGGAGATGATCCTGTAATACTTTGGACCACACTTGGTGCATGCATCATTACTTAGTTTCAAAATTTAAATGTTTAAAGATGATTTAAATAAGGGAAAAAATTGACATTGGAAGTAGGGGTGTGCATGGGCCGGGTGAAACCGGGTTTGATGTGACCCAGACCCGGCCCGAAATATGTACCGGGTTCATTTATGAGACCCGAACCCGACCCTAGACCCGATGAAACCTATACCATTTCGGGCCACAATTATACCGGGTGAAAACCGGGCCGTTAACATTATATTACCTTGATACCTTCTTGTAAGTTAGCATGTAAAAATATCCAAATTTCTAAGACTCCAACCATTATTTGACATGGTAAAATTCACTTAGAAAAATATAACAAGAACCAACTCTTCTCTAAAATTAAAGCATAACCATAATCAATACTAATATTGCCTAATAACACCAAATATTTAAATCAATATAAATAACACAATATTATACATTAGTCTAAAGTCTTATGTATTTTAAATATAAAACATTAACTTATAGTCTTATATATAATGACTAATAACACAAAATATTAAGGTTTACAATACTTAAATTCCACATAATAATAGTCATCATCCATCACTAATAATACAAAATATTTATTGTGTATGGTGACCGGGCCACCGGGCCGATTTCGGGTGACCCGAGCTATGGCCCGGACCCGACCCGAAATAATGACCGGGTCTATTTTTGAGACCCTAACCCGGCCCTAGACCCGATGAAATCACACCAAATTAGTCCCTAAACTGTTCGAGACCGGGCCGGGTCTTCGGACCGGGCCGGGCCATGCACACCCCTAATTGGAAGATTATGAATTCAAGAAAAAAAATTATATGTAATTATCTTTACGTAAAATTAATAATTTAAAAATATTAAATATAATTTAATTAAATTTGTTCATATCCTAATCGAACAGCTAAAATCAGACTCAATAACGATGAAAGACCCATTTATAAAGGGGGTTTTCATACCATATTTGACTTTTTTAAAGAGGTCAGACTCCGTGAAAGGAGTCCAGTTCTGCTGGTCTAGACAAGTAACTGCTTCTGCGGATCTCTTCACAATCTCTATCTTTCTTAAAAGATAAGTCTTAACAACTCCCAAGATAAAGTCATAAAGGGAATAATCATCCACACATAGAGACGGAACTACTCAACAAAGATGGTTAACATTCTACTATAAATACACTGACACTCCTCATGTATAATCTACGTTCTGATCTACTAAAAGCCTACCTAAAATCCTTGCTAATTTAAGTATCAAAGTCTCTTGCAGGTACCACCCCCACCTCTTCACGAGGAACTCAGATAGGCAGCATCAACAAGTCGGACGCTTCCATACAAAGGGACCTGGACGGTTGGACCTTACGTTCAAGTCCAAATCAACGTTTTAGGTAACCCTCGGAACATTGTCGTCATTGCCGGGGACCTGGGATTCAACCCCTAATAATGGCGGACCACCAGTATGAAGACGGACATACAGCATTCGAATCTGAACATGAGCCCCAACCAAAAGACCATGCCATTATATTTCCTCCACCAACACAAACGCATAATCCTCATGGGGAAGGGACATCGAGAAATCTGCAGCCCAAGCAGATCCAATCAGCGGTCCATCCACTAACAGATGAAGATCCTCTACAAACAACGGAGCTGCTAGGATTGGTTCACGGTCAACGAGAACGATTATAACAACTTAAACATGAAGCCGAGTGTCAACGGGTAGCAGAACGGGAGCTGTGACTAGAGGTTCCACAAAGAAAGGAGCTAGAAGAAAATCTCTTACGACTAGAGGCCTATCTCCAAAGACGAAATACTAAAATAGATCGAAAAGAAAGCCCCCTTAGGGGAGAAGACCCATTCATAGAAGAAATCATGCGCGTTAAAGTTTCTAAGAATTTCAAAACTCCTGACATAGACCTCTATGACAGAACCTCCGACCCGATGTACCACCTTAGCAACTTTAAAAGCCAGATGCATTTAGCTGATGCCTCTAACTCTACCCATTGTAAAGCCTTTCCGACCACTTTGACCAAAGTAGCAATAAAATGGTTCGACAACTTACCCCCATGTCGGTAACCTATTTCGACGACTTGGCAAGGAAGTTTCTTACCAGATGTTCTATTCAGAAAGATAAGGTAAAGCATGTCCCAAGCTTGTTGGGAGTCAAGCAAGAGGTTAGAGAAACACTCCGAGACTACATGGAAAGATTCAACAAGGCGTGCGTGGAAATCCAGTACCTACTGAGGCAATAATGATGGGGTTGGTTAATGGCCTTAGAGAAGAACCATTTTCTCAGTCCATATCTTAGTGGCACCCAGCTTCCTTGTATGAAGTGCAAGAACAGGCAGAGAAGTACATCAATATGGAGGAAAACTCTTGGTTATGACCACTTCCAAGGCCTAGCCTACTCTATCCACCTTGGGAAAAAAAGAAGCTAAAATGAAAGAAGAATATAAACCGAAAAAACCTCGGAGATATCATAACTACACTTTCCTCTGGGTCTCATTGGTAGATATCTACAGAGAAATATGTCATACTGAGAAACTTCCACGTCCCCGAGCAATAAAACACAAAAGGGTGGAAGTCAGATAGAATATTGTGAGTACCATAAACTCTATGAACATTCTACCAATGACTGTTACAACATAAAGAATGTCACAGAAAAGTTGGTCAGAGAAGGTCGACTAGACAGGTACTTGACAGACAGGTCGGGCGAGCAGGGGAAAAGAAAGAGAGACGAAGAGGGGATGACAAGAACGTCTACCTCAAACTCCCGAGCGACACATACACATGATCAATGGAGGATTCGCTGGAGGAGAAATATCCAAATCATCACGAAAAAGGCATTTAAAAGAGGTGTATCAGGTCGGGAAAGGTCTCAAAATTCCCGACTTGCCCACCATCCCGTTTACCAAAGAGGATTGCCAATGAGTAATGCCCGACCATGATGATCCTATGGTAATAACCATGATTCTCGTCAACGCCAACCTCCATAGAACCCCCATAGACCAGGGAAGCTCGGCCGATATACTGTTCAAACTCGCTTTCAACAAGCTCGGATTGGAGGAAAATGATCTAAAGGCATAACCAGATAACCTCTTTGGACTGGGGGACATGCCGATCCGACCTCTCAGGTACATCTCCCTCTACACTACCTTTGGAAAGGGCACAAGGTCGAAAACGTTAAACATTGACTACATCATGGTTGACGTAACATCGTCATACAACGCTCTGATAGGACGGACGACCCTAAACAGACTTCAAGCAGCTATTTCTACTCCTCACCTATGCATGAAGTTCCCTACTACAAAAAGAATTGCTACCATAAAAGGAGATCATAAGCTAGCACATAAATGTTACAATGAAAGTCTCAATCTAAGAGGAAGTCCTGAGGAAAAAGAGGTCAATACCATCGAGCTCAGTGGCATTCGAACTCGAGAAGGACCATGTCCCCAGCCTGAAGGCAAATTAAAAGAAGTGCAAATTGGAGACAACCCTGAGAAAACAACAAGTATAGGAGCCAACTTGGAGGACGAACTCCAGAAACAACTCATTGAACTCCTACAAAGAAATTCTGACCTCTTTGCCTGGAAAGCCTCCGACATGCTCGACGTAGGTCCCGACCTGATGTCTCATAAACTCGCAGTATACTCGGGTTCCCGACTTATTCAACAAAGGCGTCGGAAGCTGAGACCAGAAAGGACACGGGTCGTGAAAAAACAAGTACAAGCCTTATTGGAAGTAGGATTCATAAGGAAGGTGAAGCACCTAGTGTGGCTAGCTAACGTCATTTTGGTGAAAAAACAAAACGAAAAATGGAGTATGTGTGTAGATTACACCGACCTCAATAAGACTTTCCCCAAGGATCCATACCCTATCCCTAGCATTGATGCTCTGGTCAACTCAGCCTTAGGTCATCGGTATTTGTCCTTCATGGACGCTTACTCGGGATACAACCAAATTCCGATGTACAAACCGGACCAAGAAAAGACCTCTTTTATAATTCCAAAAGCTAACTATTGTTACATAGTGATACTTTTCGGGTTAAAAAATGCAGGTGCCACATACCAGCGGCTGATGAATAAGGTGTTCTCTTCCCACCTAGGAGAACTAATGGAAGTATATGTAGACAACATGTTCGTCAAAACCAAAGAGCACTCAACACTGCTATTAGATCTCTCTGAGGTGTTCTCTACGATAAGGAAGCACAGGATGAGGCTAAACCCCTCAAAATGCAGCTTCGCAGTAGAATCATAAAAATTCTTGGGATTCATGTTAACTCAAAAAGGCATAGAAACAAACTCGGATAAATGTCAAGCCATACTCAATATAAAGTGCCGGACCTGTATCAAGGAGGTCCAATAACTGAATAGAAGGCTGGTAGCTCTATCCAGGTTCCTAGCAGGGTCCGCTCTAAAATCATTACCCTTTATGCCATTCTCAGATAGAGGAAGTATTTCGAGTGGACTCCAGAATGCGAGTAGGCCTTCCAAGACTTTAAAGCAATGTTTTAAAAATCGGACCAGACCAGATGGTAAAACTGGCTCAACCGAAAACCAGCAAAGAAAATGGTCCACTCCAGTGTGTAAAACCGCCTAGTCAAAAACCACTAGAAAACCTCTAAACCAGCCGGTTGGACCGGACCGAGAACCGACCGATTCTTTTAAACGCCGTTGTTTTGAGCTTTTGAAAAAAAAGAAACCAATGCGTAAACGCGTCACCCTCACCCACCCTCTTCCCCCAACACTCGCTTCCCCCTGTCTCGAACCCTGCCATTCTCGTGTAGCTTGGCACGTCATGTGGTTGAGAGTTAGAGCTGCTCGCCATCTATTTGTCGTTGTCGTCTCCCTGCTCGCCGTTGTCTCACCATTCACCGTCATCTATTCGTCGCTCTGCTTTCCGTCGGAGGTTAGTGGCACTGCTTACAGGCTTACAGGGATTTTTACTTCTTTGGGTCTTGCTTTTATCTTTGTTTAGCGATTTTGTGTTATTAAAAATGGATTTATTACTCTTCTACTGCTCTTTTTAATTTTGAGGAAGTGGTGAAGTGGAGAAGAAGGAATAACAGCGGTAGTCGTCTGGTCGCCGTCGCGTTCAACTGCTCAGATCGAAGGTTGGTTCTCACTGCTAGTGCTTGTTCTTTTTTTATGCTCTGTTCAGAAGTGAGAACGAAGGGTTTAGGATTCTGATACTGTTAATGCTATTGTTGAATGATTAACTCTGCTGCTGTTGCTGTGTTGTACTCTATTTTATTGTTTTTTTATTGTGCTGTGTTGAAAAAAATTATACTAAAACTTTGATAATTTTTTGTTAATTTATGTTAAAATTTTGATCAATTTAGTGTCTGCTGAAAATATTGCTAATTGGTAAGGTATGAGCTTTTATTTATTCAATATAATCACTTTGTTAAAATGATGCTAAAGCATGAGCTTTTATCTGAATGATTGAGTCTTCTCTGTTACATTGAAATGAATTTATTTATTGAATTTTTTAGTTAAATTTTACTAAGTTTTATCTTGTTTTAAACTGATTAAAATGAATGATATAATTTTTATTGTTGTTGAATTTTTGTTGTTAAATCTTGTTTCCATTAAAAAAAGAAATAAGAAACTAAAAGGAGAAGAAAGCTTCCACAAACTATAGAATATTAAGTATTAATTCCCAAAAAAAAAAATAAGCAAATGTCATGAGTTATGCAAAATATATAGACTGTGAATAACCAGTAGCATAAACAAATTACATGAATTCCATGTATTGAAGTTTATTAATGATCATGTTTCACAGCAATAGCATAAGCAAATGTAAATGCTTCCACAAGTTATAAACTCTTAATATCTAGTTTTGTACAATTATTCTCTTTGTTTTAGATGTTGAGTATTGCTAATTTTTCAAATGTCAGCGCTCAACCCTTGCAGTTTTAGTCTATATTCACTTATCTTTCCAATTATTTGGTTGCCAAAGAATCAAGGAGTTTTATTTATTTTTTTAATGAGCTTCAAGTCAATAAAATTATTGAATATTACCTCTATGATGTATTGTACATAAGATGCTTTTTCATTAAAATTTAGCTTTATATAAAGGACATATATATTTGGTAACAATTGTAATTGGGAACTTTCAACAGGTACCTTCTCATGTTTTCAGAGTTTTGCATATTTCTAATAAGTTTACTTGCATAAAGCACCTTTATAATTTATTTATTATTTTATTTTAAGATGGTTCTTTTAGTTGAATTATAGTTAAACCGATTAGACCAGTGAACCAATGAACTAATAACTAGAGCGGTTCGATGCCGATTCGGTTCTCAGAACCTTGCTTTAAAGCCTCCTAGGCCAGCCCCCCGTACTTACCTGACCTGTTAAAGGAGAGGAGCTCGTACTGTACTTAGTTGTAGCAAGTGGAGCAATAACTACAACCCTGATCCGAGAGGATGAAAAGAGGCAGCAACCTATCTACTTTATTAGCAAAGCTTATTGGGGGTAGAGCAAAACTATTAAAAGATAGAAAAGTTTGCTTATGCCCTTATCCTCACATCTCAAAGGCTCCAACCTTATTTCCAGGCTCATACCGTAGAAGTCCATACTAATCAACCAATGAAACACATTCGAGTTTGACTTAAGGTATGAAGCTCGGACAGCAATTAAATCCTAGTATCTTACCGACTTTGTAGCTGAATACACTGATAGCCTAGGAGATCCAACTACTCGGAGCTTGTATGTCGATGGGTCATCCAATAAAACCGATAGTGGGGCAGGTGTCATCCTGGAAAATTACCAAGGAACTCGGATAGAACTCTCACTAAGATTCGAGTTTCCTGCTTCTAATAACCAAGCAGAATATGAAGCCTTACTTGCTGGCTTGAAGGTGGCCAAGGAAGTGGGGGGCAGAAAAGATGATAGTGTTCAGTGACTCTCAAGTAATAACTTCGCAAATTAACGATACCTATAAAGCTAAAGATCCCACTATGAAGAGGTACTTGGACAAAGCAAAAAATTAGTTAACACACTTCTCAGAAGGAGAGGTCTGACATATAGCCCGAAAATCAAATGCCCGAGCTGATGTCCTCTCCAAATTAGCCAGCACCAAGTTAGGGGGTAATAATAGAAGCCTTATCCAAAAAACTCTGGAAGCACTATCAATAGCAAAAGAAGAAGACAACTCGGAGGCAATGGCCATATCCAATCAAAATTTGGGATGGATGACTCCTATAGTCAACTATCTCAAATTTGATGTCCTCCCTAAGAATGAAAAGGAGGCCAGACGACTTATAAAGGAATCACGAAATTACACATTGGTCCACAATGTTCTATATAAAAGAGGGATATCAACACCCCTTTTGAAGTGCATTCCGTCCTCCAACACTAAGAAGTCTTAGAAGACATGCACAATGGCATATGTGGAAATCATCTGGGAGTTCAATCACTAGCCAAAAAGGTGATTTGTGCTAGATTCTTTTGGCCGATCTTGCAAAGGGAAGCGACTGAGTTCGTTAAGAAGTGTCCACATTGTTAGAAGCATGCCAACTTCAACGTTGCACCTCCTGAAGAGCTCATCAACATCACTTCGCCATGGCCATTTGCACTTTGAGCTCTATGCTTGTGCTTGATGCTATATTTTGAGTATGCTTGATGAATCTGTTTGACACAAGGAGCTTGAGTAAATCTATTTTGGAGATGTGCTTATGACTAATTTTTTTTGACAAATACATGTGATAATATTTGATAGTTTTTGTTTTGATGTATGTGATATGGTTGGTTTGAAAATGATCTGGGCATACTCTGTTTTGGATTTTTTGTTCATGCTCTATTTCGATTTTATGCTCTATTTTGGAATAATTAATTTTCTTGTGCTATGTCTTGGAATTCTTGATGATTGCTCTATTTCTTGATCACTTTTGCTTGTTTTTTGAACAAGTGTTGATGATACACTTGGACCATGATCAGGTGTTTGGTTTTATTGGTTGGGTGAAGTTTTAACTAAGTTTGTGTTAAGAAAGTGCATGATGGATTTTTGATAAAGCTGTTGAAAATGCTGTATCACAATTTTTTACAAGCTTGTGTATGTTGTGTATATTTATGTTCTCTATATGTATATATATGAATAGGAAGCAAATGAAGAGCACACTTTCAGGGGAGCAACCCTGATGAAGGAAAATTGATGGTTTAGAATTTCACAATAAGATCTCGTTGCAAGTATAGTTTCTAAACCAACAAACAATCTTTTCATACAAAAAATTGTTTGTCACAAGTAACAAACCCCTAAAATTAATAATCGAATTATTCAAACCTCGGTTCGTCTCTCAAAGGAATTGCATGAAAGTGTTCTTGCTATTGGTTATGAGATGTATATTTTGGGGTTTTGAATAAGAAACATGGAAAGTAAATGAACTTAAATGTAAAAGGCTCTTGGCAAGGTATGAGAACTAGAAGTCCTATCCTCATTATCTTCCTCAATTGTGACAACAATTGTTCATTGCTCCCACTTAGTCAACCTCTAACCATGAAGGAAAGTCAAGTGGATGAATCAATTTGATTCCTCAAGTCATAGTCAACTCCTAAGGAAAGACTAGCTTTAGTGGAATTCAAATCAACTAGTAACTTCCAATTATTAATCAACAAAAGAGTTTAATAACTCAAGAGTCTCCAATTACTCAACCAAATCCAAGAGAAAAAAATCTACACTAACATTCTTCCCAGCATTTTATTAAACACTTGGAAGGCATAAAAGGAAAGCATAGTAAATTGACAACAAGAGTAAAATCTAACAACTACTAATTGCAAAGAATTAACAACAACATCCAAAGAAAGCACAATTAACATGAATTACCTAAAATTGCATTGAAAGAGAAATAGAAGAAACAAGAGTGTATCAACAACAAAGTAAAGAATTACAGGAATTAAATGCTAAACTAGAGAAAGGAAAGGTAGAAGAACAAGGAATTGAAGAGGAAAAATAGATCAAAGCATGAATTAAACATAGATCTAAGAGAGGAATTAAACCTAATCCTAATCCTAATTCTAGAGAGAAGAGAGGACTTCTCTCTCTAGAAACTAACTAAAGCCTCAACTAAACTATATCTAACTTACTAGATAACTAGATGGTTGATCCCCTTTCATTCCTTGGGTTAAATAGCATCAGAAGTGAGTTGGATTCGGGCTTGCAAAGCCCAGAAATCGCCCCCAGCAGATTCACTTTAATGAGGTCACGTGCGAGCATCGACGCATACGCGTGGGTTATGCGTACACGTCGCTTGTCAATTTTCCATCCACGCGTACGCGTCATGTACACGTACGTGTCGCCATGCGACTTCAATTCTACGCGTGCGTGTCAGCTGCGCTTGCGCGTTGATCTCAGCATCCCAAATCCTTGGTTTCCTATGATTTCTCCACTTGCATGTTTTTTATCTTCATTTCTTTGATCCATTCCTAGCCTTTTCAACCTAAATTCACTTATCAAACACATCAAAACATCTAGTGGAATGAAAGGTACATCAAAATTAATCAATTAAAGGCCTAAAAAGTATGTTTTCACACTTAAGTACAAATTAGGAGACAATCATGAAACCATGCTATTTCATTGAATAAATGTGGAAAAAGTGGATAAAATTCACCCAAATTAAGCATAAAGTATACCACGAAATAGTGGTGCATCAAATCCTTATAAAAGAAAGGGGAAGCTCATCAAAACAAATTGATAACATCAAAGGGAAGTGTCTTAATCTCATCTAATTCAACTTTTTTTATTATATCTTTTAAAACTATGTTTGTCATCAAGGAAAAGATTGTTGAGTTGAGAATACAATTAATTTAATGATGATGACAAACATTGATTTATTGGATTAAATACCCAATTGGGTTTGATTGTTTCACTTGGTGATGCAGGCCCAAGATAGTTGTTGTTGCAACCCAAAGGAAAGGAACAATGAAATCAAATGTGCTAAATGGGAATTGATCCAAACCAAGCCCAAATCCATTCAACCATAGTTAATCAAACCTAAGCTAAAGCTCACAAGTACACTTCGGTTAAACACACAAGAGAGAGAGAGAGAGTGAGCTTCAGTTTGAGTTCATACACCAAAAAGGAAGTAAGAAAAGCAAATCAATGAAGATATTGTCAAATCAAGATGATAAAAAGCATGTTAAGCTAAGTCAGAGGTTAAAGGTAAATAATTTCTATTTGCATGCAAGTTGATTTCTTCACATCTTCTCCTACTCTCTGCAATGCCATTTTGGAAAAGATGAAGAAAATGGTGGTTAATTATTGGTGCACGAAATTGCAATCACACTTTTGCAATCCCACACAACTAACCAGCAAGTGCACTGGGTCGTCCAAGTAATACCTTATGTGAGTAAGGGTCGATCCCACGGAGATTGTCGGTTTGAAGCAAGCTATGGTTATCTTGTAAATCTTAGTCAGGATATCAGAAATTATCAGGATTGATTGTGAAAAGCAAAAGAACATGAAATAAGTACTTGTTTTGCAGTAATGGAGAATAGGTTGAGGTTTTGGAGATGCTCCATCTTCTGAATCTCTGCTTTCCTACTGTCTTCTTCTTCAAACGCGCAAGGCTCCTTCCATGGCAAGCTGTATGTAGGGTTTCACCGTTGTCAATGGCTACCTCCCATCCTCTCAGTGGAAATGTTCAACGCACCCTATCACGGCACGGCTATCCATCTGTCGGTTCTCAATCAGGCCGGAATAGAATCCAGTGATTCTTTTGCGTCTGTCACTAACGCCCCGCCTTCAGGAGTTTGAAGCTCATCACAGTCATTCAATCATTGAATCCTACTCAGAATACCACAGACAAGGTTTAGACCTTCCGGATTCTCTTGAATGCCGCCATCAGTTCTAGCTTATACCACGAAGATTCTGATTAAAGAATCCAAGAGATAGCTACTTAATCTACCTCGGTTTAAGAACAAGTAATATCTTAGAATGGAAGCAAGCATGATTGAATGAAAAACAGTAGTAATTGCATTAATCCATCAAGACACAGCAGAGCTCCTCACCCCCAACCATGGGGTTTAGAGACTCATGCTGTAGAAGATACAATGAGAAACGTGTAAAGTGTCATGAGGTACAGATACAATGTCAAAAGATCCTATTAATAGTGAACTAGTAACCTAAGGTTTACAGAAATGAGTAAATGACAGAAAAATCCACTTCCGGGCCCACTTAGTGTGTGCTTGGGCTGAGCATTGAAGCATTTTCGTGTAGAGGCTCTTTCTGGAGTTAAACGCCAGCTTTTATGCCAGTTTGGGCGTTTAACTCCAATTCCTATGCCAGTTCCAGCGTTAAACGCTGGGATTTCTAAAGCTGATTTGCAACGCCGGTTTGGGCCATCAAATCTCGGGCAAAGTATGGACTATTATACATTTCTGGAAAGCCCAGGATGTCTACTTTCCAACGCCGTTGAGAGTGCGCCAATTGGGCTTCTGTAGCTCCAGAAAATCCACTTCGAGTGCAGGGAGGTCAGAATCCAACAGCATCTGCAGTCCTTTTTAGCCTCTGAATCAGATTTTTGCTCAGATCCCTCAATTTCAGCCAGAAAATACCTGAAATCACAGAAAAACACACAAACCCATAGTAAAGTCCAGAAAAGTGAATTTTAACTAAAAACTAATAAAAATATACTAAAAACTAACTAAATCATACTAAAAACATACTAAAACAATGCCAAAAAGCGTATAAATTATCCGCTCATCACAACACCAAACTTAAATTGTTGCTTGTCCTCAAGCAACTGAAAATCAAATAAGATAAAAAGAAGAGAATATACTATAGACTTCAAATTATCAATGAAACTTAGCTCCAAATTAGATGAGCGGGACTAGTAGCTTTTTGCCTCCGAACAGTTTTGGCATCTCACTTTATCCTTTGAAATTCAGAATGATTGGCTTCTTTAGGAACTCAGAATCCAGATAGTGTTATTGATTCTCCTAGTTAAGTATGATGATTCTTGAACACAGCTACTTTATGAGTCTTGGCTGTGGCCCAAAGCACTCTGTCTTCCAGTATTACCACCGGATACATACATGCCACAGACACATAATTGGGTGAACCTTTTCAGATTGTGACTCAGCTTTGCTAGAGTCCCCAATTAGAGGTGTCCAGGGTTCTTAAGCACACTCTCCTTTGCCTTGGTTCACAACTTTTATTTCTTTCTTTTTCTTTCTTTTTCTTTTTTTTTTCGAAATTTTTTTTTGTATTCACTGCTTTTTCTTGCTTCAAGAATCATTTTTATGATTTTTCAGATTCTCAGTAACATGTCTCTTTTTTTCATCATTCTTTCAAGAACCAACAATTTTAACATTCATGAATAACAAATTCAAAAGACATATGCACTGTTCAAGCATACATTCAGAAAACAAAAAGTATTGTCACCACATCAAACCAATTAAGCTAGTTTCAAGGATAAATTCGAAATCTTGTACTTCTTGTTCTTTTGTGATTAAAGCATTTTTCATTTAAGAGAGGTGATGGATTCATAGGACATTCATAGCTTTAAGACATGAATTTTAAATTTTATTAATTATGAATTAAGAACAAGACTCAGAAATAGATATAAGATGAGACTAGAGAAAATATAGAAAACAAAAAAATAATTTAAATAGGCTCCTAATGATAGAGGTTTTTCACAGAGTTAGGACTCAACAACCTTGATTTTGAGAAGTGGATGCTCCCTCAAATTGAGGGGAGAACTTTTGGCGTTTCAGATCTTGAAGTTCACGCCCCTGCTTCTCTTGTTCCTTCAGCAATTTGCAGAGCATGCAGTTCTGATTCTGCTGTTCTTCCTTAAGTTGCTCCATAGTCTCTTGCAACTTGGTGATAGATGCTTCTAGGTTGGCCCAGTAGCCAATTTCAGGAAATTCAGGGAGGAACTCCTGCGCCCTCCTTTTGATAGAGTTGTCTTGTATTTGTCCTTCCATTGACTTCTTGGTGATTGGATGTTCAATGGGTATGAATTCATCTACTCCCATCTTTACCCCAGCCTCTTTACAGAGCAAGGAGATCAAGCTTGGGTAAGCCAACTTGGCTTCAGTGGAATTCTTATTTGCAATTGTGTAGATCTCACAAGCAATCACATGATGAACCTCTACTTCTTTTCCAAGCATAATGCAATGAATCATCACTGCTCTCTTGATAGTGACCTCAGAACGGTTGCTAGTGGGTAGTATGGAACGCCCAATAAAGTCTAGCCAACCTCTTGCAATTGGTTTGAGGTCTCCCCTCTTGAGTTGGTTTGGGACACCTTTTGAATTGGTTATCCACTTAGTTCCAGGGAGGCATATGTCCTCTAGAACTTGATCCAACCCTTTATCTGCTCTCACCATTCTCCTATTAAAGGATTCAGGATCATCTTGCAGTTGAGGTAATTTGAAGATCTCTCTTATTTTGTCCAGATGGAAGTACATAACTTTCCCTCTGACCATGGTTCTGTAGGTATGGTAAGCAGTTCTAGTCATTCTCTGCTTATCTGTTAGCCACAGATTTGAGTAGAATTCCTGAACCATATTTCTTCCAACCTTTATCTCAGGATTGGTTAGAACTTCCCATCCTCTGTTTCGAATTTGCTCTTGGATCCCCGGATATTCATCTTCTTTCAGATCAAATTTAACTTCCGGGATCACTGATCTCAGACCCATTATTTTGTGATAATGGTCTTCATGTTCTTTGGTTAAGAACTTCTCTTGATTCCAAAGATTCTTTGAATTATTCTCTTTCTTTCCTCTTAAATTGGTTTGTTTTCCCTTAGGAGCCATGATCTTGATGACTCTTGGCTTAGTGATCACGGAAAAGCACACCAAACTTAGAGGTTTGCTTGTCCTCAAGCAAAAGAAAGGAAAGAAGAGAGAGGAGAGAAGCAAATTCGAATGGTGTGGGGGAATGAGGAGGCCGAACATGTTTTTATAAGGGGGGGGGGAAGGAGATTTCGAAAAAAAATTGAAAAGAGATTTGAGAAGATATGGAGAGAATTTGAGAGAAGGGTGAGTTTTTGAACAAGATTTGGGATTGATTTGAGAGAGATTTGAAGAATGGTTTTGATTTTTGAAGATTTGGAAATAAATGATGAAAGGTTGAAGTGTGTTTATGTGAAAATGTATGAGTAAGAAAAGGAAAGTTTGGAAAAAAATTTGATTGGAAAGCAAAATCTTGGTCCCCCACCTTTCTGGCGTTAAACGCCCAGAATGGCACCCATTCTGGCGTTTAACGCCCATTTGATGCCCATTGTGGGTGTTTAACGCCCAGCCAGGTGCCCTGGCTGGCGTTAAACGCCAGAATCCCCTTTGTCACTGGGCGTTTTGCTAAACGCCCAGGATGCTGCACACCTGGCGTTAAACGCCCAGAATGGTGCCCATTCTGGCGTTTAACGCCCAAAATGGCACCTTTACTGGCGTTAAACGCCCAGAATGGTGCCCATTCTGGCGTTTAATGCCCAAAATGCCCCTTACTGGCGTTTTTTCGCCAGTAAGCTCTTTTTCTCTGCTTTTTGCGCTGAATCCTTCTGTAACTCTGTGAATTCCTTCATTTTTGATACTTGCCTTTGTAAAAACAAAACATATAACCTGCTAATGACTGGGTTGCCTCCCAGCAAGCGCTTCTTTACTGTCTTTAGCTGGACCTTTACTGAGAATCACTCAAGTCTCAGTTTTGAGCATTCCTGCTCAAAATTGCCTTCAAGATAATGCTTGATTCTTTGTCCATTAACAATGAACTTTTTGTTAGAATCAATATCCTGAAGCTCAACATATCCATATGGTGACACTCCTGTAATCACATACGGACCCCTCCACCGGGATTTAAGTTTTTCTGGAAACAATCTGAGCCTAGAGTTGAAGAGCAGAACTTTTTGTCCTGGCTCAAAGACTCTGGTTGACAACTTCTTGTCATGCCACTTCTTTGCCTTTTCCTTATAAATTTTTGCATTTTCAAAGGCATTGAGTCTGAACTCCTCTAGCTCATTTAGTTGGAGCAATCTTTTTTCACCAGCTAACTGAGCATCCATGTTTAGGAATCTGGTTGCCCAGTAGGCTTTATGTTCCAGTTCCACGGGCAGATGACAGGCCTTCCCATACACCAGTTGGTATGGAGAGGTTCCTATAGGAGTCTTGAATGCTGTTCTGTATGCCCACAGAGCATCATCCAAACTCTTTGCCCAATCCTTTCTTCGGGCTATCACAGTCCGTTCTAGGATTATTTTTAGTTCTCTGTTAGAGACTTCAGCTTGCCCATTTGTCTGTGGATGATACGGAGTTGCCACTTTGTGGCTAATTCCATATCTGACCATAGCAGAGTATAGCTGTCTATTGCAGAAATGAGTGCCCCCGTCACTGATTAGTACTCTGGGAACACCAAATCTGCTGAAGATGTGTTTCTGGAGGAATTTCAGCACGGTCTTGGTATCATTAGTGGGTGTAGCAATTGCTTCTACCCACTTAGATACATAGTCCACTGCCACCAGAATGTAAGTGTTTGAGTATGATGGTGGGAATGGACCCATGAAGTCAATTCCCCATACATCAAACAATTCTATCTCTAATATCCCTTGTTGAGGCATGGCATATCCGTGAGGCAAGTTACCAGCTCTTTGGCAACTGTCACAGTTACGCACAAACTCTCGGGAATCTTTATAGAGAGTAGGCCAGTAGAAGCCACATTGGAGGACTTTAGTGGCTGTTCGCTCACTTCCAAAATGTCCTCCATACTGTGATCCATGGCAATGCCATAGGATCCTTTGTGCTTCTTCTTTGGGTACACATCTGCGGATCATTCCGTCTGCACATCTCTTAAAGAGATATGGCTCATCCTATAGGTAGTACTTGGCATCTGAAATTAATTTCTTTCTTTGCACTCTGCTGTACTCCTGGGGTATGAACCTCACAGCTTTATAGTTTGCAATATCTGCAAACCATGGAGCTTCCTGAATGGCAAAGAGTTGCTCATCTGGAAAAGTCTCAGAGATCTCAGTAGAAGGGAGGGACGCCCCAGCTACTGGTTCTATTCGGGACAGATGATCAGCTACCTGGTTCTCTGTCCCTTTTCTGTCTCTTATTTCTATATCAAACTCTTGCAGAAGCAACACCCATCTTATTAGCATGGGTTTTGAATCCTGCTTTGTGAGTAAGTATTTAAGAGCAGCATGGTCAGTGTACACAACCACTTTGGATCCCACTAGATAGGATCTAAACTTGTCAATGGCATAGACCACTGCAAGTAACTCTTTTTCTGTGGTTGTGTAATTCTTCTGTGCATCATTTAAAACACGGCTAGCATAATAAATGACATGCAGAAGCTTGTTATGCCTCTGTCCCAACACTGCAGCAATGGCATGGTCACTGGCATCACACATTAGTTCAAATGGCAATGTCCAATCTGGTGCAGAGATGACTGGTGCTGTGACCAGCTTAGCTTTCAGGGTCTCAAATGCCTGCAGACACTGTGTGTCAAACACAAATGGTGTGTCAGCAGCTAGCAGGTTACTCAAAGGTTTTGCAATTTTCGAAAAATCGTTTATAAACCTTCTGTAGAATCCTGCATGCCCCAGAAAGCTTCTGATTGCCTTAACATTGGCAGGTGGTGGTAATTTTTCAATTACCTCTACCTTTGCCTTATCCACCTCTATTCCCTTGCTTGAAATTTTGTGCCCAAGGACAATTCCTTCAGTCACCATAAAGTGACATTTCTCCCAGTTTAAAACCAGGTTAGTCTCTTGGCACCTTTTCAAGACAAGTGCTAGGTGGTCAAGACAGGAGCTGAATGAGTCTCCATATACTGAGAAGTCATCCATGAAGACTTCCAGGAATTTCTCCACCATATCAGAGAAGATGGATAACATGCATCTCTGAAAGGTTGCAGGAGCATTACACAGACCAAAAGGCATCCTCCTGTAGGCAAATACGCCAGAAGGGCAAGTAAATGCTGTTTTCTCTTGGTCCTGAGGATCTACTGCAATTTGGTTGTAACCTGAATAGCCATCCAAAAAGCAGTAATAATCATGACCAGCTAGTCTTTCTAGCATTTGGTCTATGAATGGTAAAGGAAAATGATCCTTTCTGGTGGCTGTATTGAGCCTTCTGTAGTCAATACACATACGCCACCCTGTGACTGTTCTTGTAGGAACCAGTTCATTTTTTTCATTATGAACCACTGTCATGCCTCCCTTTTTGGGGACAACTTGGACAGGGCTCACCCAGGGGCTATCAGAAATAGGATAAATAATCCCAGCCTCTAGTAATTTAGTGACCTCTTTCTGCACCACCTCCTTCATGGCTGGATTTAGCCTCCTCTGTGGTTGGACTACTGGTTTGGCATTATCCTCCAATAGGATCTTGTGCATGCATCTGGCTGGGCTAATGCCCTTAAGGTCACTTATGGACCACCCAAGAGCTGTCTTGTGTGTCTTTAGCACTTGAGTCAGTGCTTCCTCTTCCTGTGGATTTAAAGCAGAGCTTATAATCACTGGAAAAGTGTCACCCTCTCCCAGAAATGCATACTTCAGGGATGGTGGTAGTGGTTTAAGTTCAGGTTTGGGGGGCTTATCCTCCTCCTGAGGAATTTTCGAAAATTCCTTTGTTTCCGGTGGTTCTTCTTGATCAGGTTGAGCATCCTTGAAGATGTCTTCAAGCTCTGATTCTAGGCTTTCAGTCATATTGATCTCTTCCACCAAAAAGTCAATAATGTCAGCGCCCATGCAGTCATTTGGTGTGTCTGGATGCTGCATAGCTTTTACAGCATTCAACTTGAACTCATCCTCATTGACTCTCAGGGTTACTTCCCCTTTTTGTACATCAATGAGAGTTCGTCCAGTTGCTAGGAAAGGTCTTCCTAGAATGAGAGTTGCACTTTTGTGCTCCTCCATTTCTAGCACCACAAAGTCAGTTGGAAAGGCAAATGGCCCAACCTTGACAATCATATCCTCTATTATGAGAGTTGCACTTTTGTGCTCCTCCATTTCCAGCACCACAAAGTCAGTTGGAAAGGCAAATGGCCCAACCTTGACAATCATATCCTCTATTATGCCTGATGGATGTTTAATGGAGCCATCAGCAAGTTGGAGGCATATCCGGGTTGGTTTGACTTCTCCAGTCAACCCAAGCTTTCTGATAGTGGATGCAGGTATTAGATTGATGCTTGCTCCAAGATCACATAGGGCTGTCTTGGTGCAAGCACCTTCTAATGTGCATGGTATCATAAAGCTTCTTGGATCTTGAAGCTTTTCTGGTAAGCTTTTCAGAATGACTGCACTGCATTCTTCAGTGAGAAATACTCTTTCAGTTTTTCTCCAATCCTTCTTATGACTTAAGATCTCTTTCATGAACTTCGCATAAGAAGGTATTTGCTCAAGTGCCTCTGCAAACGGAATCTTTATTTCAAGAGTCCTTAGATAATCTGCAAAGCGGGCAAATTGCTTATCCTGCTCCGCTTGGCGGAGTTTCTGAGGATAAGGCATCTTGGCTTTATATTCTTCAACCTTAGTTGCTGCAGGTTTATTCCTTACAGAAGTGGTTGAAGAATCCTTTTTAGAGGGATTACTGTCAGCACTCTCAGGTGTCTGATCCTCCCTTGGCGTCTGAACGCCAGGAATGGGTGAAGATTGGGCGTTTAACGCCAACTTCTCCCCCTTTTCTGGCGTTTGAACGCCAGAACTGGGCAAGGAATGGGCGTTTAACGCCAGCTTTCCTTCCCTTTCTGGCGTTTGAACGCCAAAAGTATTCCTCTCTGGGCTCTTACTGTCCTCAGAGGGATTTTGGGCAGTGGCTTGGTTATCCTCTGTCACTTGTTCCTTATTTGACTTTTTGCTCTTTTGAGTGGTGTTGTTCAGTGTCTTCCCACTCCTCAGTTGAACTGCTTGACACTCTCCTGTTATCTGTTCAGATATCTGCTGTTTTGCTTGATTTAACTGCAGTTCTATGTTCTTGTTAGCAACTTTGGTTTCATGGAGCATCTCTTTAAATTCTGCTAACTGTTCTGTCATCAGGAGCAATTGTTGATTAAGCTCAATCATATGTTCTTGAGGATTAGGATCAGTGACTACTGCCATGACTTCCTCTTTTGGAGAGAACTCATTGCTAGAGTATAAATATTGGTTTCTAGCAACAGTGTCTATAAGCTCTTGAGCCTCTTCAATTGTCTTCCTCATGTGTATAGATCCACCAGCTGAGTGGTCTAAAGACATCTGAGCTTTTTCTGTAAGCCCATAGTAGAAGATGTCTAACTGTACCCACTCTGAAAACATTTCAGAGGGGCATTTTCTTAGCATACCTCTATACCTCTCCCAGGCATTATAAAGGGATTCATTATCCTCTTGTTTAAAGCCTTGGATGTCCAGCCTTAGCTGTGTCATCCTTTTTGGAGGGTAAAAATGATTCAGGAATTTGTCTGATAACTGTTTCCATGTCTTTATGCTTGCTGTAGGTTGGTTATTCAACCACCTTTTAGCTTGATCTTTTACAGCAAATGGAAACAGTAATAGTCTGTAGACATCCTGATCCACCTCTTTATCATGTACTGTGTCAGCAATTTGTAAGAACTGTGCCAGAAACTCAGTAGGTTCTTCCTGTGAAAGACCGGAATACTGGCAATTTTGCTGCACTATGATAATGAGTTGAGGATTTAGCTCAAAGCTGCTTGCTTTGATGGGAGGTGTACAGATGCTACTCCCATATGCAGCTGTAATGGGGTTAGCATATGACCCCAGAGTCCTTCTGGACTGATCAATCCCACTTAGGTCCATAGTGGATAAAGGGAACTGATATGGATTGCAACTAGATAAATTTTGTTTTTTTTTTGAATTAACCGAAAAAAATAAAATAAAATAAAACAAAAGGAAAATAAAAAAAAATCGAAAATTAAAAGAAAATAAGATCAAAGCAAATTGAAAACTGAATCAATTAGTTAATTAAAAAGATTTTGAGATTAGCAATTAGAAAGATATGATTGAAAAATTTTTATGAAAAAGATTTGATTTCTGAAATGAGGAAAGAGAAAAACAACAAAATGACACCAAACTTAAAATTTTTAGAAAATCAAACACAATTTTTCGAAAATTTTAAAGGAAAAACACAAAGAGGACACCAAACTTAGAATTTTTACGGATCAAAAAGGGACTAAAGACATGCAAATTCGAAAATTAGAAGAAAAACAAAAGCATGCAATTGACACCAAACTTAAAATATGAAACTAGACTCAACTAAAAGACTCTAAACCAACAAAAATAAAACAGTCCTAATCTAAGCAAGAAGATAAGCCGTCAGTTGTCCAAACTCGAACAATCCCCGGCAACGGCGCCAAAAACTTGGTGCACGAAATTGCAATCACACTTTTGCAATCCCGCACAACTAACCAGCAAGTGCACTGGGTCGTCCAAGTAATACCTTACGTTGAGTAAGGGTCGATCCCACGGAGATTGTCGGTTTGAAGCAAGCTATGGTTATCTTGTAAATCTTAGTCAGGATATCAGAAATTATCAGGATTGATTGTGAAAAGCAAAAGAACATGAAATAAGTACTTGTTTTGCAGTAATGGAGAATAGGTTGAGGTTTTGGAGATGCTCCATCTTCTGAATCTCTGCTTTCCTACTGTCTTCTTCTTCAAACGCGCAAGGCTCCTTCCATGGCAAGCTGTATGTAGGGTTTCACCGTTGTCAATGGCTACCTCCCATCCTCTCAGTGGAAATGTTCAACGCACCCTGTCACGGCACGGCTATCCATCTGTCGGTTCTCAATCAGGCCGGAATAGAATCCAGTGATTCTTTTGCGTCTGTCACTAACGTCCCGCCTTCAGGAGTTTGAAGCTCGTCACAGTCATTCAATCATTGAATCCTACTCAGAATACTACAGACAAGGTTTAGACCTTCCGGATTCTCTTGAATGCCGCCATCAGTTCTAGCTTATACCACGAAGATTCTGATTAAAGAATCCAAGAGATAGCTACTTAATCTAAGGTAGAACGGAGGTGGTTGTCAGGCACATGTTCATAGTTGAGAATGATGATGAGTGTCACGGATCATCACATTCATCCGGTTTAAGAACAAGTAATATCTTAGAATGGAAGCAAGCATGATTGAATGAAAAACAGTAGTAATTGCATTAATCCATCAAGACACAGCAGAGCTCCTCACCCCCAACCATGGGGTTTAGAGACTCATGCTGTAGAAGATACAATGAGAAATGTGTAAAGTGTCATGAGGTACAGATACAATGTCAAAAGATCCTATTAATAGTGAACTAGTAACCTAAGGTTTACAGAAATGAGTAAATGACAGAAAAATCCACTTCCGGGCCCACTTAGTGTGTGCTTGGGCTGAGCATTGAAGCATTTTCGTGTAGAGGCTCTTTCTGGAGTTAAACGCCAGCTTTTATGCCAGTTTGGGCGTTTAACTCCAATTCCTATGCCAGTTCCAGCGTTAAACGCTGGGATTTCTAAAGCTGATTTGCAACGCCGGTTTGGGCCATCAAATCTCGGGCAAAGTATAAACTATTATACATTGCTGGAAAGCCCAGGATGTCTACTTTCCAAAGCCGTTGAGAGCGCGCCAATTGGGCTTCTGTAGCTCCAGAAAATCCACTTCGAGTGCAGGGAGGTCAGAATCTAACAGCATCTGCAGTCCTTTTCAGCCTCTGAATCAGATTTTTGCTCAGATCCCTCAATTTCAGCCAGAAAATACCTGAAATCACAGAAAAACACACAAACCCATAGTAAAGTCCAGAAAAGTGAATTTTAACTAAAAACTAATAAAAATATACTAAAAACTAACTAAATCATACTAAAAACATACTAAAAACAATGCCAAAAAGTGTATAAATTATCCGCTCATCAATTATCTCTGCTATAAATCAAAGGCTCAAATTGTTACTTAGAGCCAAAGTATATTTTCAAGGGTTTGGATTTGAGATTATCACTGAGCAAGCTCATTTCTGCTGCTCTGTTATCCTCGCTCAAGCAAATGAATCAGATTTGAAATCCCTAATTTAGGGGTTGATTGAAGAAAGAGAAGAATGATTTCTGAAAGCCCAAGGTCCAAGAAGTTAACTTGAGAGGAATCCTAATCGTGGCTCTGACTAAGGTACAAAAAGGAAAAATGAACTTCATTGAAAACAAAGGAGAGAGAACTAGAGAGAGAGAGAGAGAGCAAAGAAAGAGAGATAAAAGGCATGAAAGAGAGGCATTAAGAAAAAGCCATAGAGTGAAAAAGGCTGAGAGAAACGCCTGAGAGAAAAATCAAGAGTGATTTCAGATTTCTTTTTATTGTATTTTTTGCCTTGAGTTATGTACCTGAGAGGTATCCCTTGCTAAGTTGGGTAAGCATTTTGTGTGATGAGTCTAGGTATTAGCATAGCCAAGTCAAGTTTATGTTGAAACTTGTGTGCCTAGATAGGATTACGTTGAGTCCTAGGAAATTGGTGCATGTAATACTTGGATTGATGGTAAAAATTCCACCAACGTTGTGGTGGAGACTGGATTTAGGTTGCATTGCACAAGGCAACTGTTCATACCCTGGGTCGAGCTGTCCGACCTGGGATGTTTTACAGACAAAGCGACCGACCTCTTCAGGTCAGGACAACCCGACCTCTTTTCAAAGAGCTTGGCCAAGTCACAGGAAAGCCCAAACAAAGGGCCCAAATAGAGGAACACGTCCCAAATCCAAGGGCAGTCCAAGCCCATAGAGATAAAGGCGGTTCCCTTAAAGATGACCTCACTTAAAGATAAGATAAAGATAAGATAAGATAACTAACTTATCTTATCCACAGAAGGCCACATCTCACCATTATAAATACACTAGAGCACCCAGGTATAAATCATACTCTGATTCTACTCAATACCTGCTTAATACCCTTGCTAACTTAAGCATCGGAGTTCCTTGCAGGTACCTTCCACCCTCCGGGGACGAAGGATCAGCAACACTCTCAAGTGTCACAAGTCGGACACACAAGCTCCGGCGACTATATACCCGCCAGACACATCGGCTCCGACCAACGCAGAAGATCTCGACCGAGATCGACCTATAGTTTCAGGTAACCCTCGGGACATTGACGCCGTTGCCGAGGAACCTGGAAGTCATCCCAAAACCATAGCGGACAACCATGACAACGACCACGACTTGGGTTTGGAAGATAGAACGCCACACAAGAACACGGATGCTGTATTTAAGAATACTCTGGAATCCGATGGAGACAAAAATTCGTCAAATCCTGGGGCGATAGAAGCGCTTCAAAATCGATTGGAGCAACTTGAGAAAGAAGCCCAACATTAACATGAAAAAGAAGAAGATCTACGTCGGGAGATAAGGCGGCACCGAGAATTAGAAGATAAGCTTATGAAACTCGAAGCTAATCTCAAAACTAAAGCTGCTCGACCATCCACAGAGGATAGCTCTCAGAAAGATCAAGATCCCTTCACCAGGGAAATTATGAAGACCAAAATCCCAAAAGATTTCAAACTTTCGGATATGACTCTATATGACGGCACCTCGGACCCCAACCACCATCTCAGTAACTTCAGAAGTAGAATGTACCTTACTGATGCCTCAGATGCAGTTCGCTGCAAAGCCTTTCCAACAACTCTCACCAAGACAGCCATTAGATGGTTTGACAACCTACCTCCAAAATCCATCTCGAGTTTCGACGACCTGGCCAAAAAGTTCCTGGCCCAAATTTCCATACAAAAGGACAAAGCAAAACACGCACCCAACCTACTAGGGATCAAGCAAGGAGATCGGGAGAGTCTTCGCAACTACATAGAAAGATTCAACAAAACATGCATGGACATACAAAGTCTACCAACAGAAGCTGCCATCATGGGCCTCATAAATGGCCTACGAGAAGGACCATTCAGCTAATCTATATCAAAGAGGTACCCGACATCCCTAGACGAAGTACAAGAACGGGCACAGAAGTACATCAACATGGAGGAAAATTCTCGACTTGGCGAAGCCTCGAGGTTCGGTTCTGCCTACCGAGATAAAGAATCCAAGAAAAAGGAAGATCGCTCCGGAGAGAAAATAAAAAATATCATAACTACACCACTCTTAGGGTATCCTTGGTAGATGTTTACAAAGAAGTCTGCCATACGGAAAAAATACCCCCAGCTCGGCCACTTAAAGGCAAAAGGGGAGGAGGAAATCGGAACGAATACTGTGAGTATCATCGAGTCCGAGGACATTCCACCAACGAATGCTTTGACTTGAAAAATGTCATAGAGAAATTAGTTAGGGAAGGAAAACTAGATCAGTTCCTGGCCAATCGGGACGAAGAACCAAGGAAAAGAAGAAGGGATGAAGATGTCGGACGATCTGAACGATCACCCCGCACACCGGAAAGACATGTCCACGTGATACACGGTGGATTCGCTGGAGGAGGAATCTCCAAGTCATCCCGCAAGCGTCACCTCAAAGAAGTATACCACGTCGAAGGCAAGAAAGAAGTGCAGACATCCCAACAATCACGTTTACCAAAGAAGATGCATCTGGAATCATTTCAGGACACGACGACCCCATGGTCATCACAATTATATTGGCAAATGCCAACCTCCACCGTACATTAATTGATCAAGGAAGCTCCGCCGATATTCTATTCAAAACTACCTTCGACAAGCTCGGCTTAGAAGAGAAAGAGCTAAAAGCATATCCAAACAGCCTGTTTGGACTTGGGGTCACCCCAATATAGCCACTAGGATACGTATCGTTACACACAACCTTTGGAAAGGGGAACCAATCCCAAACACTTAAGATAGACTATATCGTGGTTGACGTAAGCTCAGCCTACAATGCCTTAATAGGTCGGATGATGTTAAATCAACTCGGAGCAATAGTTTCAACTCCACATCTATGTATAAAATTCCCAACTACAGAAGGGATAGCTACAATAAAAGCAGATCAAAAGATGGCGTGTCGCTGTTATAACGAAAGTCTAAATCTCCGAGGCGAAGGAGGAGAGTTCCACACAATCGAACTCGGCGAAGATCAGAGACGAGAAGAACTCCGTCCACGACCCGAAGGAGAAATAGAAGGAGTTCAAATCGGAGATACCTCAGACAAAACAACTAATATTGGCAAGATCCTAAAAGGAGATGCAAAAGAATCACTGATACGGTTTCTACGAGATAATGTTGATCTCTTCGCATGGAAAGCTGCCGACATGCCAGGCATAGATCCCGAACTAATGAGCCACAAGCTGGCAGTCTACCCGGGATCTCGGTTGGTACAACAAAGACGAAGAAAACTTGGGCCAGAACGGTCTCAGGCTGGAGAAGAACAAGTACAAGCACTAAAGGAGGCAGGATTCATAAGAGAAGTTAAATACCCACTATGGCTAGCAAATGTCGTCTTGGTGAAAAAATCAAATGGAAAGTGGCGAATGTGCACTGACTACACCGACCTCAACAAAGCCTGCCCAAAAGACCCTTATCCACTCCTAAGCATCGACGCTCTAGTAGATGCCTCATCAGGATATAAGTATCTCTCGTTCAGGATACAACCAGATCCCAATGTATCCACCAGATCAAGAAAAAACCTCGTTTCTCACACTAAAAGCGAATTATTGTTACATCGTAATGCCTTTCGGCCTTAAAAACGCGGGAGCCACTTATCAAAGGCTAATGAATAAAGTCTTCTCAAACCACATCGGAAAAATCATGGAGGTCTATGTGGACGACATGTTGATAAAGACACAAAGTGAGGAAACATTACTAACCGACTTGGTTCAAGTGTTCGACACCATACGGAAGCACAACATGCGACTCAACCCAGCTAAATGCACCTTCGCAGTAGAGGCAGGAAAATTCCTGGGCTTCATGCTCACACACAAAGAGGAATCGAGGCAAATCCAGATAAATGCCAGGCCATACTCAACATGAAAAGCCCGACCTGCGTCAAAGAAGTCCAACAAACTCAATGGGAGACTGGCAGCCCTGTCCATATTCCTAGCAGGGTCAGCAATAAGATCCCTCCCTTCTACGCCACCTTAAGGAAGGGAAAAAATTTCGAGTGGACAACGGAATGTGAACAAGCCTTCCGAGACTTTAAAGAATTCCTGGGACAGCCCCCCATCTTATCTCGACCACGAGAGGGAGAACCACTCATACTATACCTAGCCGTAGGAAGTCGGGCAATAGCCTCAGCATTAATTAGAGAAGATGAAGGGGGACAACAACTCGTCTACTTCATTAGTAAAGCACTACTGGGGTCAGAGCTAAACTACCAGAAAATAGAGAAGTTCGCCTACGCTTTAATACTCACATCCCGACGACTTCGCCCATACTTCCAAGCGCACACCATCAGAGTTCGGACCAACCAGCCCATAAAAGGGATACTGCAGAAAACAGATCTAGCAGGAAGAATCCTACAGTGGGCAATCGAGTTGTCCGAGTTTGACCTTCAATACGAGGCGCAGACAGCCATCAAATCACAATACCTAGCCGACTTCATTGCAGAATTCACAGACACCACAGAAATCCCCATAGAGTGGAACATATACGTGGACGGCTCCTCAAATAAAGCCGGAAGCGATGCAGGTGTGATAATCGAAAGCAACCAGGGAACCCAACTTGAGCTTTCCCTGAAATTTGGATTCCCGGCCTCAAACAACCAGGCGGAATATGAAGCGTTATTAGCTGGCTTGAAGCTGGCTAGGGAAGTTGGAGCTCAAAAACTCAACATCTACAGTGACTTACAAGTCATTACCTCACAAATACCGGGAAGCTACCAAGCCAAAGATCCTACCATGAAAAAATATTTGGATAAAACCAAAGAACAGCTCGGACAAATTGGAGAATATAGGATCTGCCACATACCCCGCGAGCAAAATGCCCGAGCTGACGCGCTCTCAAAGCTAGCCAGCACCAAACCAGGGGGCAACAATAGAAGCCTCATCCAAGAAATACTGCAGAACCCATCGATATCAGAAGAAGAAAAAATCCTAGCCATAACAGGTCGGGATCAAGGATGGATGACCCCCATAATTAACTACCTCAAAATAGAAGCGCTCCCCACAGATGAAAAGGAGGCAAAGAGGTTAAAAAGGAAGGCACAGTACTACACTATCATAAATAACATCCTATACAAAAGAGGGATCTCAATACCATTGTTAAAATGCGTACCGACCTCCAACACAAAAGAAGTCTTGGAGGAAGTACACAGCGGGCATTTGTGGTAATCATCTCGGAGCGCAAGCTCTCACCAAAAAGGTACTCCGAGCAGGATTCTATTGGCCAACTCTACGAAAGGAAGCTACAGAATTTGTAAAGACATGTCCACCGTGTCAGAAGCATGCCAACTTTCACATCGCCTCGCCAGAAAAACTCATTAGCGTGACCTCACCCTGGCCATTTGCAAAATGGGGACTCGATCTTCTCGGACCCTTCCCACAGGGATCGGGACAAGTAAAATTCCTTATAGTAGGGGTAGACTATTTCACGAAATGGATCGAAGCAGAACCCCTAGCCAACGCCACTGCTCAAAGAAGCCGAAAATTCCTATATAGGAACATTGTTACAAGATTTGGGGTTCCATACTCAATCACCACGGATAACGACACCCAATTCACAGATGCAGGCTTCAGAAAGTTAGTGGCCGACTTGAATATAAAACACCAGTTCATTTCCGTCGAACACCCCCAAGCCAATGGACAAGCCAAAGCAGCCAACAAAGTCATATTGGCCGGGCTGAAACGGAGATTACAAGAAGCAAAGAGAGCTTGGGCCGAGGAACTTCAACAAGTCCTATGGGCGTATCGAACAACTCCACATTTCACTACAAACGAATCCCCATTTCGACTAGCATACGGAGTGGAGGCAATGATTCCAATAGAAGTTGAAGAAGGGTCTCCCCGAGTAGTCCACTACAATGAACAAACCAACTCTCAACTTCAAAGAGAAGAGCTCGACCTACTTTCGGAAATCCAAGAAAGAGCTCGGATTAGAGAAGAAGCACTAAAGCGGCGAATGGCTTCCAGGTATAATCAAAATGTAGTGCCAAAAGACTTCATGGAGAACGATCTTATCTTAATCCGAAATGATATTGGAACAACTCGACCTGGAGAAGGAAAGCTGGCAGCTAACAGGAAAGGACCCTACCGAGTCACAAAAGTACTTGGGAAGGGCTACTACAGACTGTCTGAACTCGAGGGACGATAACTCCCTAGATCATGGCACGCCTGTAACCTAAGAAGGTACTATAGCTAGGAAAGGTAAAAGATCTCAAGATGCACTCTTTTTCTTGAAAAGGTTTTTTAAATGAGGCATCAAAGATTGAGATTTAATCCGACTTAAGGGTATGAAAAATTCCCGCCTGTATATATTTGCACTTTCTTTAAATAAAAATACATTTCAGATATTCTACAAAGTGCTCAAGACGTATTAATCTGAAGCATTCATCGTCCGATTATAAAGCAACAGATCGAACAAGAAGTGAAAAACAGATTCACTATACGATCTTGATAGGAATAATCGACCGACAAAGGTGAAAATGCGATTCACCTAAAGGTCGATTAAACCAGGACAGAAATCACAATCTACAAATCGTCAAAAGATGAACACAGAATAATGCAAGAAGTTATCGAAAGTGATCCCAAAAAAGAACCTGACGAGGTCTTATGGATTGCTATATAATAACTTAAAAAGACTGGCCGACACCAAAAAGACGGACCAAGTCAACCCAAGTTATCAGTAAATCCCTGGAAAGAGGTCTGGCCAATCCTATTAAAGAGGAATTGCTATAACTTAAGAAGAGATCGACCTAACGAGGTCGGTCTCCTACAAAACAAGTTGTAAAAGTAATCCCTGAAAGAGACCTGACAAAAGGTCCAAGAAAGAGGATTACAAAAACAACTTAGAAGAGATCGACCTAACGAAGTCGGTCTCCTACAAAGACAAGTTGTAAAAGTAATCCCTGAAAGAGACCTGACAAAGATCCAAGAAAGAGGATTACAAAAACAACTTAGAAGAGACCGACCTAACGAAGTCGGTCTCCTACAAAGACAAGTTGTAAAAGTAATCCCTGAAAAAGACCTGACGAAGATCCAAGAAAGAGGATTACAAAAACAACTTAGAAGAGATCGACCTAACGAAGTCGGTCTCCTACAAAGACAAGTTGTAAAAGTAATCCCTGAAAGAGACTTGACGAAGGTCCAAGAAAGAGGATTACAAAAACAACTTAGAAGAGATCGACCTAACGAAGTCAGTCTCCTACAAAGACAAGTTATAAAAGTAATCCCTGAAAAAGACCTGACGAAGGTCCAAGAAAGAGGATTACAAAAACAACTTAGAAGAGATCGACCTAACGAAGTCGGTCTCCTACAAAGATAAGTTATAAAAGTAATCCCTAAAAGAAGACCTAACAATGGTCCAAAAAGAGGATTACAGAAATAACTTAGAAGGGGACCAACATAAAGAAATCGGTTATGAGGCAAAAAGCGAAGAACCGAGAAACAAGTCGGGCTCCCACAGTCACGGCCTCAAAAGGATCCAAGCTACAAACAATAAATACGAAAGCAATCTAAAGAGGCCAAAGCAGCAAGATTTCAACAGATACCATAATAAAAACATAGTATGATAAAGCTCCAAGAGGCCACCACAAACCAACCTCGGAAGCTACTTTTGTTTTTTCAAAAAAAGTTGCAAGGCAGATAACTAGAAGCGTCAGCAGTTAAGAAGAACAAATAAAACCAGTTCAAAGCCCACAAACCGGGCTATTTACACAAATATTCAGAAAAAGATCAGCTAAAGATCGGGAGCCTTCCCGGCAGCATCAGTACGGGAAGAAGGAGGGCGAGTCTGAAGGGGCACAGCATCTACAGTTCCATCATTCCGGTTCAAGATCTGGCAATCCGGATCAGACGTAACGGGAGGAACCGAGGAGGTCGACACCTTAAGAGAAGGCATTGGAGGAGGGTCAGCATCATCATCATCCTGATTATCAGGGACAATTTTACCATCCCTCACAACATTGTCCAAGCTGACAAGAGTCAAGTCAGCATCAGGGGCAACAATTCGGAACTGCTCCATTAGGTTCTTGGAGGTAGCAGTTACGCTGCCCACAAGGTGACCCTGAAGCTCGCCATAATTAGCCCGAGCAGTTTCCAACTCATCCCGGAGGCGCATTAATTCCCTATAGGCTGAGACATAGCTATCCTTATGCTTCAGAGCCATGTCCTCAGCCAGCTTCAAAGAAGCAGCAAGGGCAATGGAGCTAGCCTTTTCACCAGCTCCTTCTCCACCTTTGCCAACTTCACCTCCAACTCCTCCTTCAAACCCTTGATCCGATCAAATTCTGACTTGGCCTCCTCCATAAAAGATTTGGTGGCATGAATCGGAATCTTCTGAACTGTTTGGAAAATAGCCGCACCCATATGAGCCATCTTCACACTATTTTTAGTGATAAAATCCAAATGCTGAAGAAGAGACACGTCGTCCATGGAAAGCCCACCATATGGGGCAATTTGCTGGTCAACAAACTCGATGGCATCAAAGTCCTGGGCATCCAAGTTAAAAGGCTCGGATGTTTTTTGCTTTTTCAAGGGAGGGACACCAGAAGCAGCGGCAGAAGTTTGAGGAGGATCGACCTGATAAAACCGAGGAGTAGGAATTACTTTCCTCGGCCCAAGGGAACTCAGCACAGGAGGCTTCACGGGGACCTGTGAAGATCCCTCGCCAGCCACCTTGGCCGAGATGTTCAGAGCAGCAGTTGCCTTCTTTGCCCTTTTGAAGGCCTTCATGGAGTCGTTGTTCTTTGACATCTCTACAAACACAAAAACAGCCACGACAAAGAGTTACAAAAGAGGAAGAAAAAGGAAATAAGTATAGAAACAATTCAGGCAAATAGACAAACAAATACCCAAAGCAGTCCGAACCAAGGACGGATCATTCAAAATTCTTTTTGTATCAAGATGGGGTGGTTTCCCCCAGAGATCCTCAAGAACAACTACAAAAGCGCGTTCGACATCATCAAGCATATCCCAAGTGTAGCGAGACACTCTTACATCCTTCTGCCACTCTAGAGGGAAGGAGGGCTCGTCATTTTCATCAAGAAAAAAAGGGCGGGCCCCCTCAACAGCTCAAACTTTAAAGAAGTAGTTCTTGAAGTCCTTAAAGGACTCATCATACATCGCAAACACTTTATGGCCCTGGGCAGACCGGAAAGAAACCCAAGAAGCTTTCTTTTTTGAAGAACCGTCAGGCTTGGCAGAAACAAACAAGTAAAGAAACAGAGTTTGGGAAGGTGTTACATCTAGTTTACGGCAGAGAAGTTGAAAAATTTTAATAAAACCCCAGGAATTGGGGTGAAGCTGGGATGGAGCAATATTACACGACCACAACAGGTCGGTCTCAAAAGCAGTAAAAGGAAAAGAAACATTCAACTAACTGAAAAAGTATTCGTAAGCATAAAAGAAGGGACGCTCTCCCTCAACAGAAGTCGGAAAGCAAACTCTCTCGTCAGAATCAGGGGCAACAAGCTCGTAATCCTCCTCACGGGCATTGTTACCACAAATCCTATGGCGCTTCCTCAGTTCTGTACAAAACTCAGCATCCACAACAGAAACACACAACAAAACAAGGGAGTCCCGCCAATCGGACATCCCCTCGGGAACTCTGGACGACATCTCTACAATATTATTGCGAGAAGACATGAGGCCAACTAATCTTACAAGTAAGAAAAGAAAATGAGGTTACTACAAACATCTCGGACAAAGGAGAAAACAACTCGGTCAATACTTCTTAGGCAATGAAAAGCAAGAAAAGGAAAACCCCAAGACTCAAACCAAAGTCCTGGGGCATCCTTTGGAGGCAGTAACAAGGCAAGGTTTCCAGAAAAATAGTGTGAAGTTCGCATCCCAGCATTTTTCAAACAAGAAAAAGACTTCAAACAAGCAAGCATTTTCAGAAGCATAAGTCATCACAGTTTACCAAAGAAAAAAGCATTCCCAAAACGTCAAAACGCGCCAAGTAGAAATCGCTAAAGGTACGAACTTTCTCAAAATCAGAAACAAAAGTGATCAAGTAAAGCAAGGAACAGATGCAGATTCTCTATCAGAAGCAACAACAAAACCCTAGAAAGCCTCGACGGAAATGCCAAAAGAGCGCACAAAAGAAAGCCAAGGAAAACACGTTTACAGTGACAAACAAACGCAAGATCACGAAAAGGTTCAAACTTCCAAACATGCAAAATCAAAGCTTCACCAAAAAACTAAAAGTAAAGTCGCGAAAGAAGCAAGAAAGTTAGTACCAACTTGAAAAAAGCAGCAGGCTTCGAGGAAGTTGAAGAGGGAAGGCAAAAATCTGGAATTGCTCTCTCAAAAATAAAAGAGAAGACACGAGCAAAAGCAACGTCGCTGGGCTGAAACGCGGAACTGCAAAACTCTAGGCAGAGGCTTCAGAAAAATCAAACAACGCCGCAACACGAAAAAAGTTGAAAGCGAGAGAAATGCGAAGAAGTTACGAAAAGGGCGGAGGAGAGAATCCGTTTCTGGGCTTTCAAAATCAAGATAAAAGATCCAAAGGGAAACAGAGCAATTAATGTTAAAATTAATGTAGGCATTAAACCCTCGCACGTTTCCAAAGCGCCGATATAAAAGCGCGCGCTTTTAAGAAGAAAAACGTTCTACATTCAAAAGCTTCTACAAAGGAATCGACAAAATGCTTGAGTTCGGCTTCACTAAGGAAGGACCGAAGTCAAGGACTCGACCTCAAAAAGAAGACCGAGCTCAAGCAGGGGCACTGTTCATACCCTGGGTCGAGCTGTCCGACCCGCGATGTTCTACAGACAAAGCGACCGACCTCTTCAGGTCAGGACAACCCGACCTCTTTTCAAAGAGCTCGGCCAAGTCACAGGAAAGCCCAAACAAAGGGCCCAAATAGAGGAACATGTCCCAAATCCAAGGGCAGCCCAAGCCCATAGAGATAAAGGCGGTTCCCTTAAAGATGACCTCACTTAAAGATAAGATAAAGATAAGATAAGATAACTAACTCATCCTATCCACAGAAGGCCACATCTCACCATTATAAATACACTGGAGCACCCAGGTATAACTCATACTCTGATTCTACTCAATACCTGCTTAATACCCTTGCTAACTTAAGCATTGGAGTCCCTTGCAGGTACCCCCCACCCTTCGGGGACAAAGGATCAGCAGCACTTTCAAGTGTCACAAGTTGGACACACAAGCTCCGGCGACTATATACCCGCCAGACACATCGGCTCCGACCAACGCAGAAGATCTCGACCGAGATCGACCTATAGTTTCAGGTAACCCTCGGAACAGCAACTGAACTAGGATAAATAGTTGTGTCACCTTCTTCCTCTATGCTCTAGTTCTATTTTTCTGATTTTTATGAGACAAAACGAAATTGTCTCCTGCATAATCCGTTGTGCAGACCAACCAGAAGCCAAGTTTAATTTCTAATTTTAAGGCCTACTTAATTAAAGTAAAATAAGGCCTTAGATTGTGTAAGACCCCATATTTTTAGAAATTAAATAATAAATTAATTATGATTTATTTTATTTATTCAATATATTAATTTCAGAAAATTATATTAATTAGATATTTTCTTTTTATTGATTTGAAAGTCTGAGTAATTGAAAACTAATGAGGGTTTTAGATATATGGTTTAATGTGAATAAATAGATTTTGAACCCTATTTTATGATTTTACAAAAAATTAATTTGATTATCTCTAATTATTGAATTAGAGTATTTATTTGAAAATAAATTAAATTAGAAATTAAATAATATTTTTATAAATATTGTTATTAGATTAAATTTGGTTTTAGTTAATACTCTACCTAAACCCTAATTCCCAAAACACAATCCTAATCCTAATTTATCTAACCCTAACCGCCTCACCACCGCCACACCGCTTCCCTTTCTTCCCTAAAATACTAACACACAGCAGTAGCAGAAATCAAAAAGAGAAAGAGAAGAGATCTGAGAGTGAGGGAGCTGCGAGGGAAGAAGAGGAAGGAGGGAGAGACAGGACTGCTCCTAGTCGTCACCGCCACACTGCGTCCCGCTGTCGCCGCCGTCGCATTTGGTGCTGCACGCCGAGCCCGTTCCGCCATCGTCAACGCCGGCACAGAAGGGAAAAGAAGGCGACGTGATGCAAGCCAAGGTTGAGAAGAAGGGGACACTGCCGTGCCTCCATCACAACTGATCTGCCGCCGTCGTTGCTGGGGTTCGTGGCCGCCACTTCTGTCACTGACGACGAGCACAAAGAGAGAGAGAGAAAGAACATTCATGAGGGAGAGGATACACTGCTGTTACTGCCGTCGTCGTCGTCGTGCTGGAGGGTTGCTGTTGTCGTTACTGGGGTCATCACTGAAGCCTTGGCCGTTGCTACTGTCATCGTCATTGCTACTGCGGGTGTAGTCCCCCGTCGAGCTGCACACTGCCACCACCGTCGAAAACCACTATCAGAACCACTACTATTTTGGTAAGCTCTGCCCTGTTTCTGATTCTTCTGTGTTGGCCCAATTTGTTCTACTGTAAAGCTTGTCACTGAAACTGTTTGTATTGAATAAAGTTGTTACCATGAGTTACCCCCCATTACCGTTACTGAAGGTTGCTGCTGCCACTAAGGCTAGTTCATGGTAGAATCATGAGGTTGCAGTGTTGATGGTGCAGTTCATCTAGCTATCCCGCTGTTATTCCACCTTCAGCTTCTTTTAATCGCGATATTTGAGGTATGAGATTTATTTTAAAATTAACTGTTTTAATTTACGAATACCATTGAAGTTTAGTGAGTGGTGCACGAAATTGCAATAACACTTTTGCAATCCCGCACAACTAACCAGCAAGTGCACTGGGTCGTCCAAGTAATACCTTGCGTGAGCAAGGGTCGATCCCACGGAGATTGTCGGCTTGAAGCAAGCTATGGTTATCTTGTAAATCTTAGTCAGGAGATCAGAAATTATCAGGATTGATTGTGAAAAGCAGAAGAACATGAAATGGTTACTTGTTTTGCAGTAATGGAGAATAGGTTGGGGTTTTGGAGATGCTCCATCTTCTGAATCTCTGCTTTCCTACTGTCTTCTTCATCAAACACGCAAGTCTCCTTCCATGGCAAGCTCGTGTAGGGTTTCACCGTTGTCAATGGCTACCTCCCATCCTCGCAGTGAAAGCTAATGCACGCACTCTGTCACAGTACTGCCAATCACCGGTTTGGTTCCCTCCCCTACCGAAATAGAATCCCTCTTTTGCGTCTGTCACTAACGCCCAGTAGGTTACAGGTTTGAAGCACGTCACAGTCATTCAATCATTGAATCCTACTCAGAATACCACAGACAAGGTTTAGACCTTCCGGATTCTCTTGAATGCTGCCATCAGGTCCTGCCTATACCACGAAGATTCCGATTAAAGAACCCAAGAGATAACTACTCAATCTAAGATAGAACAGAGGTGGTTGTCAGGCACGTGTTCATAGTTGAGAATGATGATGATTGTCACAGATCATCACATTCATCCGGATTGAGAACAAGTGTTATCTTAGAATGGAAGCAAGCATGATTGAATAAGAAACAGTAGTAATTGCATTAATCCATCAAGATACAGCAGAGCTCCTCACCCCCAACCATGGGGTTTAGAGACTCATACTGTGGAAAGAAACGTGTAAAAAGTGCTATGAGGTCATAAGGTACGGATACAATGTCAAAAGGTCCTATAAGTAGTAAAATTAGTGTCCTAAGGTTTACAGAAATGAGTAAATGACAGAAAAATCCACTTCCGGGCCCACTTGGTGTGTGATTGGGCTGAGCAATGAAGGAATTTCGTGTAGAGACCTTTTCTGGAGTTAAACGCCAGCTTCCATGCCAGTTTGGGCGTTTAACTCCAAATTCCATGCCAGTTCCGGCGTTTAACGCTGGAATTTCTGTAGGTGACTTTGAGCGCCGGTTTGGACCATCAAATCTTGGGCAAAGTATGGACTATTATATATTGCTGGAAAGCCCAGGATGTCTACTTTCCAATGCCGTTGAGAGCGCGCCAATTGGGCTTCTGTAGCTCCAGAAAATCCACTTCGAGTGCAGGGGGGTCAGAATCCAACAGCATCTGCAGTCCTTTTCAGTCTCTGGATCAGATTTTTGCTCAGGACCCTCAATTTCAGCCAGAAAATACCTGAAATCACAGAAAAAACACACAAACTCATAGTAAAGTCCAGAAAGTGAATTTTAATTAAAACTAATAAAAATATACTAAAAACTAACTAAAAGATACTAAAAACATACTAAAAACAATGCCAAAAAGCATACAAATTATCCGCTCATCACAACACCAAACTTAAATTGTTGCTTGTCCCCAAGCAACTGAAAATCAAAATAGGATAAAAGGAAGAGAATATACTATAGACTCCAAAATATCAAAGAAACATAGCTCCAATTAGATGAGCGGGACTAGTAGCTTTTTGCCTCCGAACAGTTTTGGCATCTCACTCTATCCTTTGAAGTTCAGAATGATTGGCATCTATAAGGACTCAGAACTCAGATAGTGTTATTGATTCTCCTAGTTAAGTATATTGATTCTTGAACATAGCCAGTGTATGAGTCTTGGCTGTGGCCCAAAGCACTCTGTCTTCCAGTATTACCACCGGATACATACATGCCACAGACACATAATTGGGTGAACCTTCTTAGATTGTGACTCAGCTTTGCTAAAGTCCCCAATTAGAGGTGTCCAGGGTTCTTAAGCACACTCTTTTTGCTTTGGTTCACAACTTTATTTCTTTCTTTTTCTTCTCTCTTTTTTTTTCTCTTTTTTTTTTCTTTTTTTCGAAATTTTTTTTCACTGCTTTTCTTGCTTCAAGAATCAATTTGATGATTTTTCAGATCCTCAATAACAGTTCTCTTTCTCCTCATTCTTTCAAGAGCCAACAATTTTAACATTCTTAAAACAACAAATTCAAAAGACATATGCACTGTTCAAGCATTCATTCAGAAAACAAAAAGTATTGTCACCACATCAAGCTAATTCAACTAGTTTCAGAGATAAATTTTGAAATCCTGTACTTCTTGTTCTTTTGTGATTAAAGCATTTTTCTTTTAAGAGAGGTGATGGATTCATAGGACATTCATAGCTTTAAGGCATAAACTTTATTAATTTTATTAATTAAGAACAAGACTCAAATATAGATATAAGATGAGACTAAAATAAAAATAGAAAACAAAAAAGAAAAAACGAAAAAAATAGGCTCCTAATGATAGAGGTGTTCACAGAGTTAGGACTCAACAACCTTGATTTTGAGAAGTGGATGCTCCCTCAGCTTGAGAGGAGAGCTTTTGGCGTTTCATCTCTTGAATTTCACGCCCCTGCTTCTCTTGTTCCTTCAGCAATTGCAGAGCATGCGTTCTGATTCTGCTGTTCTTCCTTCAGTTGCTCCATAGTCTCTTGCAACTTGTTAATAGATGCTTCTAGGTTGGACCAGTAGTCAATTCTTGGAAATTCAGGGAGGAATTCCTGCGCCCTCCTCTTGATGGAGTTGTCTTGCACTTGTCCTTCCATTGACTTCTTGGTGATTGGGTGTTCAATGGGTATGAACTCATCTACTCCCATCTTCACCCCAGCCTCTTTACAGAGCAAGGAAATCAAGCTTGGATAAGCCAATTTGGCTTCAGGAATTCTTATTTGCAATTGTGTAGATCTCACAAGCAATCACATGATGGACCTCCACTTCTTTTCCAAGCATAATGCAATGAATCATTACTGCTCTCTTGATGGTGACCTCAGAACGGTTGCTAGTGGGCAATATGGAACGCCCAATAAAGTCTAGCCAACCTCTTGCAATTGGTTTGAGGTCTCCCCTCTTGAGTTGGTTTGGGACCCTTAGAATTGGTTATCCACTTAGTTCCAGGGAGGCATATGTCCTCTAGAACTTGATCCAACCCCTTATCTACTCTCACCATCCTCCTATTAAAGGAATCAGGATCATCTTGCAGTTGAGGCAACTTGAAGATTTCTCTTATTTTGTCCAGATGAAAGTATATAACTTTCCCTCTGACCATGGTTCTGTAGGTATGGTAAGCGGTTCCAGTCATTCTCTGCTTATCTGTCAGCCACAGATTTGAGTAGAATTCCTGAACCATGTTCCTTCCAACCTTTGTCTCAGGATTGGTTAGAACTTCCCATCCTCTGTTTCGAATTTGCTCTTGAATCCCCGGATATTCATCTTCTTTCAGATCAAATTTAACTTCCGGGATCACTGACCTCAGACCCATTATTTTATGATAATGGTCTTCATGTTCTTTGGTTAAGAACTTCTCTTCATTCCAAAGATTCTTTGGATTATTCTCTTTCTTGCCTCTTAAATTGGTTTGTTTTCCCTTAGGAGCCATGATGTTGATGAATTTTGGCTTAGTGATCACGGAAAAGCACACCAAACTTAGAGGTTTGCTTGTCCTCAAGCAAAAGAGAAGAGAGAAGAGAGGGGGAGGAAGAGAAAATTCGAATGGTGTGGTTGGAAGAGGGGAACAAACGTGTATTTATAAGGTGGGGAGGGGAGTTTTCGAAAAAAAAAGAGGAATTTGAAAGGAGATTTGAGAAGATATGAGAAGAAATTGAGAAAAGGGTGAAATTTTTGAACAATGTTTGTAATTGATTTGAAATAAATTTGAAAAAAAAGTTTTGATTTTGAAGATTTGAAAGTGAATGATGAATGATTGAAGTGTGTTTTGTAAAAGTATGGGTAAGAAAAGGAAAGTTTGAAAAAAATCTGGTTTGAAAACAAAATTGTGGTCCCCCCACCAAGCTGGCGTTAAACGCCCAGAATGGCACCCATTCTGGCGTTTAACGCCCATTTGTTGCCCCATTTGGGCGTTTAACGCCCAGCCAGGTACCCTGGCTGGCGTTAAACGCCAGAAATTCTTCCTCACTGGGCGTTTTTCTAAAACGCCCAGGATGCTGCACACCTGGCGTTAAACGCCCAGAATGGTGCCCATTCTGGCGTTTAACGCCCAGAATGGTACCATTCCTGGCGTTAAACGCCCAGAATGGTACCCATTCTGGCGTTTAACGCCCAAAATGCCCCTTACTGGCGTTTTTTCGCCAGTAAGCTCATTTTCTCTGCTTTTTGAGCTGAATCCTTCTGTAACTCTGTGAATTCCTTCATTTTTGATACTTGCCTCTGTAAGAGCTAATCATACAACTTTCTAATGACTGGGTTGCCTCCCAGCAAGCGCTTCTTTACTGTCTTTAGCTGGACTTTCACTGAGAATCACTCAAGCCTCAGTTTTGAGCATTCCTGCTCAAAATTTCCTTCAAGATAGTGCTTGATTCTCTGTCCATTTACAATGAACTTTCTGTCAGAATCAACATCTTGAAGCTCAACATACCCATATGGTGACACTCCTGTAATCACATACGGACCCCTCCACCGGGATTTGAGTTTTCCTGGAAACAGTCTGAGCCTAGAGTTGAAGAGCAGAACTTTTTGTCCTGGCTCAAAGACTCTGGTTGACAGTCTCTTGTCATGCCATTTCTTTGCCTTTTCCTTATAAATTTTTGCATTTTCAAAGGCATTGAGTCTGAACTCCTCTAGCTCATTTAGCTGGAGCAGTCTTTTCTCACCAGCTAACTGTGCATCCATGTTTAGGAATCTGGTTGCCCAGTAGCTTGTGTTCCAGTTCCACAGGCAAATGACAGGCCTTCCCATACACCAGTTGGTATGAGGTGCCTATAGGAGTTGAATGCTGTTCTGTATGCCCACAGAGCATCATCCAAGCTCTTTGCCCAATCCTTTCTTCGGGCTATCACAGTCCGTTCTAGGATTCTTTTTAGCTCTCTGTTAGAGACCTCAGCTTGCCCATTTGTCTGTGGATGATACGGAGTTGCCACTTTATGGCTAATTCCATATCTAACCATAGCAGAGTATAGCTGTTTATTGCAGAAATGAGTGCCCCCATCACTGATTAGCACTCTGGGGATGCCAAACCTGCTGAAAATGTTTTTCTGGAGGAATTTCAGCACGGTCTTGGTATCATTAGTGGGTGTAGCAATTGCTTCTACCCACTTAGATACATAGTCCACTGCCACCAGAATGTAAGTGTTTGAGTATGATGGTGGGAATGGCCCCATGAAGTCAATTCCCCATACATCAAACAATTCTATCTCTAATATCCCTTGTTGAGGCATGGCATATCCGTGAGGCAGGTTGCCAGCTCTTTGGCAACTGTCACAGTTACGCACAAACTCTCGGGAATCTTTATAGAGAGTAGGCCAGTAGAAGCCGCACTGGAGAACTTTAGTGGCTGTTCGCTCACTTCCAAAATGTCCTCCATAATGTGATCCATGGCAGTGCCATAAGATCCTTTGTGCTTCTTCTCTGGGTATACACCTGCGGATCACTCCGTCAGCACATCTCTTAAAGAGATATGGTTCATCCAAAGGTAGTACTTGGCATCTGAAATTAGTTTCTTTCTCTGCACATAACTGTACTCTTTGGGTATGAACCTCACAGCTTTATAGTTTGCAATATCTGCAAACCATGGAGCTTCCTGAATGGCAAGAGTTGCTCATCTGGGAAAGTCTCAGAGATCTCAGTAGAAGGGAGGGACGCCCCAGCTACTGGTTCTATTCTGGACAGATGATCAGCTACTTGATTCTCTGTCCCTTTTCTGTCTCTTATTTCTATATCAACTCTTGCAGAAGCAATACCCATCTGATAAGCCTGGGTTTTGAATCCTGCTTTGTGAGTAAGTATTTAAGAGCAGCATGGTCAGTGTACACAATCACCTTTGATCCCACTAAGTAGGATCTAAACTTGTCAATGGCATAGACCACTGCAAGTAATTCTTTTTCTGTTGTTGTGTAATTCTTCTGTGCATCATTTAGAACACGGCTAGCATAATAAATGACATGCAGAAGTTTGTTATGCCTCTGTCCCAACACTGCACCAATGGCATGATCACTGGCATCACACATTAGTTCAAATGGTAATGTCCAATCTGGTGCAGAGATGACTGGTGCTGTGACCAGCTTAGCTTTCAGGGTCTCAAATGCCTGCAAACACTGTGTGTCAAACACAAATGGTGTGTCAGCAGCTAACAGGTTACTCAGAGGTTTAGCAATTTTCGAAAAATCCTTGATAAACCTTCTGTAGAATCCTGCATGCCCCAGAAAGCTTCTGATTGCCTTAACATTGGCAGGTGGTGGTAATTTTTCAATTACCTCTACCTTTGCCTTATCCACCTCTATTCCCCTGCTTGAAATTTTGTGCCCAAGGACAATTCCTTCAGTCACCATAAAGTGACATTTCTCCCAGTTTAAAACCAGGTTAGTCTCTTGGCATCTTTTCAGGACAAGTGATAGGTGATTAAGACAGGAGCTAAATGAGTCTCCATATACTGAAAAGTCATCCATGAAGACTTCCAGAAATTTCTCTACCATATCTGAGAAGATAGAGAGCATGCACCTTTGAAAGGTTGCAGGTGCATTGCACAGACCAAAAGGCATTCTCCTATAGGCAAACACGCCAGAAGGGCATGTGAATGCTGTTTTCTCTTGGTCTTGAGGATCTACTGCAATTTGGTTGTAGCCTGAGTAGCCATCCAAAAAGCAGTAGTAATCATGACCAGCTAGTCTTTCTAGCATTTGGTCTATGAATGGTAAAGGAAAATGATCCTTTCTGGTGGCTGTATTGAGTCTTCTGTAGTCAATACACATGCGCCACCCTGTGACTGTCCTTGTAGGAACCAGTTCATTTTTTTCATTATGAACCACTGTCATGCCTCCCTTTTTGGGAACAACTTGGACAGGGCTCACCCAGGGGCTATCAGAAATAGGATAATAATCCCAGCCTCCAGTAATTTAGTGACCTCTTTCTGCACCACCTCCTTCATGGCAGGATTTAGCCTCCTCTGTGGTTGGACCACTGGTTTGGCATTATCCTCCAACAGGATCTTGTGCATGCATCTAGCTGGGCTAATACCCTTGAGATCACTTATGGACCACCCAAGAGCTGTCTTGTGTGTCCTTAGCACTTTAATCAGTGCTTCCTCTTCCTGTGGATTTAAAGCTGAGCTTATAATCACTGGAAAAGTGTCACCCTCTCCCAGAAATGCATATTTCAGGGATGATGGTAGTGGTTTGAGTTCAGGCTTAGGAGGCTTATCCTCTTCCTGAGGAATTTTCGAAAATTCCTTTGCCTCCTCTGGCTCTTCCTGATCAGTTTGAGCATCTTTGAAGATGTCCTCAAGTTCCGATTCTAGGCTTTCAGCCATATTGATCTCTTCTACCAGAGAGTCAATAATGTCAGCGCCCATGCAGTCCTCTGGTGTGTCTGGATGCTGCATTGCTTTTACAGCATTCAACTTGAACTCATCCTCATTGACTCTCAAGGTTACTTCCCCCTTTTGTACATCAATGAGAGTTCGTCCAGTTGCTAGGAATGGTCTTCCTAGAATGGGTTGCACTCTTGTGCTCCTCCATTTCCAGCACCACAAAGTCAGTTGGAAAGGCAAATGGCCCAACCTTGACATCATGTCCTCTATTATTCCTGATGGGTGTTTAATGGAGCCATCAGCAAGTTGGAGGCATATCCTGGTTGGTTTGACTTCTCCAATCAACCCAAGCTTTCTGATAGTGGATGCAGGTATTAAATTGATGCTTGCTCCAAGATCACATAAAGCTGTCTTGGTGCAAGTGCCTTCCAATGTGCATGGTATCAGAAAGCTTCCAGGATCTTGAAGCTTTTCTGGTAAGCTTTTTAGAATGACTGCACTGCATTCTTCAGTGAGAAACACTTTTTCAGTTTCTCTCCAGTCCTTCTTATGACTTAAGATCTCTTTCATGAACTTAGCATAAGAAGGTATTTGCTCAAGTGCCTCTGCAAAAGGAATCTTTATTTCAAGAGTCCTTAAATAGTCTGCAAAGCGGGCAAATTGCTTATCCTGTTCCGCTTTGCGGAGTTTCTGAGGATAAGGCATCTTGGCTTGATATTCTTCAACCTTAGATGCTGCAGGTTTATTCCGTACAGAAGTGGTTGAAGAAGCCTTGTTAGAGGGATTACTGTCAGCACTCTCAGGTGTCTGATTTTCCCTTGGCGTTTGGACGCCAGGAATGGGTGGAAAATGGGCGTTTAACGCCAACTTTTCCCCCTTTTCTGGCGTTTGAACGCCAGAACTGGGCAAGGAATGGGCGTTTAACGCCAACTTTCCTTCCCTTTCTGGCGTTTGAACGCCAATATTCCTCTCTGGGCTCTTACTGTCCTCAGAGGGATTTTGAACAGTGGTTTGGTTGTCCTCTGTCATTTGTTCCTTATTTGGCCTTTTGCTCTTTTGAACAGTGTTATTCAAGGTCTTTCCACTCCTCAATTGAACTGCTTGACACTCCTCTGTTATTTGTTTAGATACTTGCTGTTTTGCTTGATTCAACTGTAGTTCTATGCTTTTATTAGCAACTTTAGTTTCATGGAGCATCTCTTTAAATTCTGCTAACTGTTCTGTCATCAGGAGTAGTTGTTGATTAAGCTCCATTATCTGTTCTTGAGGATTAGGATCAGTGACTACTGTCATGACTTCCTCTTCTGGAGAGAACTCATTGCTAGAGTACAGATATTGGTTTCTAGCAACAGTGTCTATAAGCTCTTGAGCTTCTTCAATTGTCTTCCTCATGTGTATAGATCCACCAGCTGAGTGGTCTAAGACATCTGAGCTTTTTCTGTAAGCCCATAGTAAAAATGTCTAACTGTACCCACTCTGAAAACATTTCAGAGGGACATTTTCTTAGCATACCTCTATACCTCTCCCAGGCATTATAAAGGGATTCATTATCCTCTTGTTTAAAGCCTTGGATGTCCAGCCTTAGCTGTGTCATCCTTTTTGGAGGGTAAAAATGATTCAGGAATTTGTCTGATAACTGTTTCCATGTCTTTATGCTTGCTGTAGGTTGGTTATTTAACCACCTTTTAGCTTGATCTTTTACAGCAAATGGAAACAGTAATAGTCTGTAGACATCCTGATCTACCTCTTTATCATGTACTGTGTCAGCAATTTGTAAGAACTGTGCCAGAAACTCAGTAGGTTCTTCCTGTGGAAGACCGGAATACTGGCAATTTTGCTGCACTATGATAATGAGTTGAGGATTTAGCTCAAAGCTGCTTGCTTTGATGGGAGGTATACAGATGCTACTCCCATATGCAGCTGTAATGGGGTTAGCATAAGACCCCAGAGTCCTCTTGGACTGATTAATTCCACTTAAGTCCATAATGGACAAAAGGGAAATGAGAATAATTGCAAAGAGATAAATTTTGTTTATTTTTATATTTTTTTTTGAAATAACCGAAAAAAATACAATAGAATAAAATAAAAGGAAAATAAAATAAAATTCGAAAATTAAAAATAGAATAAGATCAAAGCAAATTGAGAACTGAATCAATTAGTGAAAAAAAAAGATTTTGAAAACAGCAATTAAGAAGATATGATTGAAAAATTTTTATGAAAAAGATTTGATTCTTAAAAAGAGGAAAGAGAAAAACACAAAAAGACACCAAACTTAAAATTTTAGAAAATCAAACACTAATTTTTTTCGAAAATTTTAAAGGAAAAACACAAAGAGGACACCAAACTTAGAACTTTTATGAATCAAAACGGGACTAGGAACAAGAAAAATTCGAAAGTTAAAAGAAGAAAAACAAAAAGCATGCAATTGACACCAAACTTAAAATATGAAACTAGACTCAACTAAAAGACTCTAAACCAACAAAAATAAAACAGTCCTAATCTAAGCAACAAGATAAGCCGTCAGTTGTCCAAACTCGAACAATTCCCGGCAACGGCGCCAAAAACTTGGTGCACGAAATTGCAATAACACTTTTGCAATCCCGCACAACTAACCAGCAAGTGCACTGGGTCGTCCAAGTAATACCTTGCGTGAGCAAGGGTCGATCCCACGGAGATTGTCGGCTTGAAGCAAGCTATGGTTATCTTGTAAATCTTAGTCAGGAGATCAGAAATTATCAGGATTGATTGTGAAAAGCAGAAGAACATGAAATGGTTACTTGTTTTGCAGTAATGGAGAATAGGTTGGGGTTTTGGAGATGCTCCATCTTCTGAATCTCTGCTTTCCTACTGTCTTCTTCATCAAACACGCAAGTCTCCTTCCATGGCAAGCTCGTGTAGGGTTTCACCGTTGTCAATGGCTACCTCCCATCCTCGCAGTGAAAGCTAATGCACGCACTCTGTCACAGTACTGCCAATCACCGGTTTGGTTCCCTCCCCTACCGGAATAGAATCCCTCTTTTGCGTCTGTCACTAACGCCCAGTAGGTTACAGGTTTGAAGCACGTCACAGTCATTCAATCATTGAATCCTACTCAGAATACCACAGACAAGGTTTAGACCTTCCGGATTCTCTTGAATGCTGCCATCAGGTCCTGCCTATACCACGAAGATTCCGATTAAAGAACCCAAGAGATAACTACTCAATCTAAGATAGAACAGAGGTGGTTGTCAGGCACGTGTTCATAGTTGAGAATGATGATGATTGTCACGGATCATCACATTCATCCGGATTGAGAACAAGTGTTATCTTAGAATGGAAGCAAGCATGATTGAATAAGAAACAGTAGTAATTGCATTAATCCATCAAGACACAGCAGAGCTCCTCACCCCCAACCATGGGGTTTAGAGACTCATACTGTGGAAAGAAACGTGTAAAAAGTGCTATGAGGTCATAAGGTACGGATACAATGTCAAAAGGTCCTATAAGTAGTAAAACTAGTGTCCTAAGGTTTACAGAAATGAGTAAATGACAGAAAAATCCACTTCCGGGCCCACTTGGTGTGTGCTTGGGCTGAGCAATGAAGGAATTTCGTGTAGAGACCTTTTCTGGAGTTAAACGCCAGCTTCCATGCCAGTTTGGGCGTTTAACTCCAAATTCCATGCCAGTTCCGGCGTTTAACGCTGGAATTTCTGTAGGTGACTTTGAGCGCCGGTTTGGGCCATCAAATCTTGGGCAAAGTATGGACTATTATATATTGCTGGAAAGCCCAGGATGTCTAATTTCCAATGCCGTTGAGAGCGCGCCAATTGGGCTTCTGTAGCTCCAGAAAATCCACTTCGAGTGCAGGGGGGTCAGAATCCAACAGCATCTGCAGTCCTTTTCAGTCTCTGGATCAGATTTTTGCTCAGGACCCTCAATTTCAGCCAGAAAATACCTGAAATCACAGAAAAACACACAAACTCATAGTAAAGTCCAGAAAAGTAAATTTTAATTAAAAACTAATAAAAATATACTAAAAACTAACTAAAAGATACTAAAAACATACTAAAAACAATGCCAAAAAGCATACAAATTATCCGCTCATCAGTGAGTAACTGCAAATAATTTATAAAAGTCTCGTTTGATTAATTGATGAAAATTGATGAAATTGATATTTGTTAGTGATTGTGAATATAATTGAAGGTGATGAAATTGCGATTAATTTTGTGTTATTTGTTAAATTGATTGAATTTGGTGATAAAATTGGTTAAATTGTGGCTGTGAATAATGATTTAATTGTTTGAAAGTGACTAATTACTCGAATTCATGGTTACGCTGATTTCTTGATTTAGTTGTGAAATTGAGATTTATTTGATGATGGTGGATATTGTTACAATCTTGTTAGAGAATTTATTGGTTACTAAACTGAATGGGTTGGGGTACCTTGCTATTTTGATCGCTGTTAATAAATAGATAAGTGAATTGTGGAGATTGAGGTTTTATGAACAAAAAATAGATTGAGCTTGGATTTCAAAACTGATTTCTTAAAAATTGATTTCTTAACTGAAACAATAATTTTCAGGATTTATAAATAATTTTGGAATTATTAAAAGTATATGGCTATAAAATATGTTGATTAGTAAGAATTCTGCTGATTTGATAATTGTTGAGAAAAAGGCTGGTGATTTATTGAGAAAGAAAGAACCCGTAAGGGTGGCTAAGCCCGAGTTTTAAGCGAAGTGCTGCCGAAATTTTTATAAAATTTGGGACTTTATTTGAAATGCTATTTTAAAAGATTTGTTTTGGAAAGTTAAATTATTTGAGACTTATTTAGTTGGGAAAAGATTTATTCTATTTCGAATTCGATTTATTAAGAAAAGTATAATGTTTTAAATCCAATCTTTTGAGGAGAGATTTTGTTTTAAGTTATGAAATGAATTCGGTTTGTTAAGAATAAGAAAGAAAAGGGATAAGAGAACGCGGTACGTATGATTAAGGAATGGCTAAAAGGTCACGAGAGGGTGAGGGAAAGTAAATAGTTGAGGTGCTGATGTGAGAATGTTAAGCCGAGGGCTTTGTGTGTGAATGATTGTGCGGAGATGCCCGTGTGTATGGAATGGTTTCTAGGAGAAAGTGGCACATGCTTCAGTTGGAGAATCAGCGCCTAAAAATACTTGCAGAGGTCATGTTCGGCATACTTCAGCTGGAGAATCAGTGCCTGCAAGAAGTAGATACTTGTAGAGGTTATGCCGCTAGAATGCCTTATCTGACTTGCGAGTCGGATTGTGTTGGGTGAAGGTCGAAACTGACAAATGAGCTTATTATCTGCGATAGGACTAGACATGCATCATTCTTGTTTGCACATTTATATTTATTTGTGTTTGCTTATCTTGTTTCTTTGTGATTATGATGTTTGTTGATGAGCGGACAATTTATACGCTTTTTGGCATTGTTTTTAGTATGTTTTTAGTATGTTTTAGTTAGTTTTTATTATATTTTTATTAGTTTTTAGTTAAAATTCACTTTTCTGGACTTTACTATGATTTTGTGTATTTTTCTGTGATTTCAGGTATTTTCTGGCTGAAATTGAGGAACGTGAGCAAAAATCTGATTCAGAGGCTGAAAAGGACTGCAGATGCTGTTGGATTCTGACCTCCCTATACTCGAAGAGGATTTTCTGGAGCTACAGAAGCCCCATTGGCGCGCTCTCAATTGCGTTGAAAAGTAGACATCATGGGCTTTCCAGAAATATATAATAGTCCATACTTTGCCCGAGATTTGATGGCCCAAACAGGCGTTCCAAGTCAGCTCAAGAATTCTGGCGTAAAATGCCGGAACTGGCACAAGAATGGGAGTTAAACGCCCAAACTGGCACAAAAGCTGGCGTTTAACTCCAAGAAAAGCTTCTACACATGAAAGCTTCAATGCTCAGCCCAAGCACACACCAAGTGGGCCCGGAAGTGGATTTTTATGTCATTTACTCATCTTTGTGAACCCTAAGCTACTAGTTCTCTACAAATAGGACCTTTTGCTATTGTATTTGACATCTTTTGATCACTTTAGATCTTAGGATCATCTTTGGACGTCTAGTTCCTAGATCATGGGGGCTGGCCTCTCGGCCATGCCTAGACCTTGTTCTTATGTATTTTGAACGGTGGAGTTTCTACACACCATAGATTAAGGTGTGGAGCTCTGCTGTACCTCGAGTATTAATGCAATTACTATTGTTCTTCTATTCAATTCAGCTTATTCTTGTTCTAAGATATCACTTGTTCTTCAACTTGATGAATGTGATGATCCGTGACACTCATCATCATTCTCACCTATGAACATGTGCTTGACAACCCCTCCGTTCTACCTTCGATTGAGTGGATATCTCTTGGATTCCTTAATCAGAATCTTCGTGGTATAAGCTAGAATTGATGGCGGCATTCAAGAGAATCCGGAAGGTCTAAACCTTGTCTGTGGTATTCTGAGTAGGATTCAAGGATTGAATGACTGTGACGAGCTTCAAACTCGCGATTGTGGGGCGTTAGTGACAGACGCAAAAGAATCACTGTATTCAATTCCGACATGATCGAGAACCAACAGCTGAATAGCCGTGCTGTGACAGAGCGCGTTGAACATTTTCACTGAGAGGACGGGACTGTAGCCATTGACAACAGTGATGCCCAACATACAGCTTGCCATGGAAAGGAGTAAGAAGGATTGGATGAAGACAGTAGGAAAGCAGAGAGACGGAAGGGACAAAGCATCTCCATACGTTTATCTGAAATTCTCACCAATGAACTACATAAGTATCTCTATCTTTATTTTATGTTTTATTCATCTTTTAGTCATTAATCCTCCATAACCATTTGAATCCGCCTGACTGAGATTTACAAGATGACCATAGCTTACTTCATACCAACAATCTCCGTAGGATCGACCCTTACTCGCGTAAGGTTTATTACTTGGACGACCTAGTGCACTTGCTGGTTAGTTGTGCGAAGTTGTGATAAAGAGTTGAGATTGCAATTGAGCGTACCATGTTGATGGCGCCATTGATGATCACAATTTCGTGCACCAAGTTTTTGGCGCCGTTGCCGGGGATTGTTTGAGTTTGGACAACTGACGGTTCATCTTGTTGCTTAGCTTAGGTATTTTTCTTCAGAGTTCTTAAGAATGAATTCTAGTGTTTCAAGGTGATGTTCTTATCATCACCAAAGCTGATTGATTCTCATCAATTTAGCTCTTGAATGCAATGTCCTGCTGAAGCTTAGCTAGTCATGTCTAATTTCTTTAGACTGAAGCTTTAGACTAACATTGCATGATTTCTGGAATTCTCATTAAGAATTTTGATATCCTTATTTTCTTTTTCACTCAATTTTCAAAAAAATCCAAAAAAAATATTACAAAATCATAAAAACCAAAAATATTTTATGTTTCTTGTTGAGTCTAGTGTCTCATTTTAAGTTTGGTGTCAATTGCATGTTTCTATTCTTCTTGCATTTTTTTCGAATTCATTCATGTGTCTTAATTGATCTTCAAGTTGTTCTTGATGATTTCCTTGTTCTGATCTTTAAATTCTCTTGTCTTGAGTGTTTTGTTGTTTCTCATATGCATTCTCATTTTGTTAGTGTCAATAGTATACAAACTTCTAAGTTTGGTGTCTTGCATGCATTGTTTATTTGATCTTAGTTTCATTTTAATTATTCCTCATTATTAAAAATCCAAAAAAATTTTAATTTGTGTCTTTTCAAGTCAATAATACAGAGAATTGAAGATTCAGAACATTCAACAGAGGAATTATACAGAAAAAGCTGGGCGTTCAAAACGCCCAGTGAAAAAGAAAAACTGGTGTTTAAACACCAGCCAGGGTACCTGGCTGGGCGTTTAACGCCCAAAAGGGTAGCATTTTGGGCGTTAAACGCCAGAATGTATACCATTCTGGGCGTTTAACGCCAGGATGGCACAAGAGGGAAGATTTTGTTTTTAATTCAAATTTTTTTCAAGTTTTCATAATTTTTCAAAATCAAATCTTTTTCAAATCATATCTTTTCAATCATAGATTTTCAAAATCAATTTCTTTTCATTTTTTAAAAATACTTGCTAACAATTAATGATTTGATTCAACATTTCAATTATGTTGCCTTTTCTGTTGAGAAAGGTTTAATGTCTAAATCATATCTTTTAAATTTCTTGTTAGCCAAGTCATTAATTTTCAAAATCAAATCTTTTTAAATTGTTTTTCAAATCATATCTTCTCAATCATATCTTTTTAAAACTATATCTTTTCAATCATATCTTTTTAATCACATCTTTTTCAAAATAGTTTTCAATCATATCTTTTTTATTTCTAATTTCAAAATCTTTTTCAAAAATCACTTAATTACTTTCTCAATCTTAGTTTTCGAAAATCACCAATCAATTTTTCAAAATTTCTTTTAATTATTTCAAAATTTCTTACTTTATTTTCGAAAATGCTTCCCCTCTTCTCACATCCCTCTATTTAAGGACTAACACTCCTCTATTATCAATAATTCGAATTCTATTTTTCTAGATAAGTTTGAATTCTTCTTCTACCCTCTCCTTCTATTCTTCTTTTCCTCTGACACCTCAAGGAATCTCTATACTGTGACATAGAGGATTCCATACTTTCTTGTTCTCTTCTCTTTCATATGAGCAGGAGTAAAGACAAAAGCATTCTTGTTGAGGCTGACCCTGAACCTGAAAGGACCTTGAAGCGAAAGCTAAGAGAACTTAAAGCACTACTCTCTGAAGAGGACCTAACAGAAATCTTCAAACAAGAAGAAGACATGGCAGCCGAAAACAACAACAATGCCAACAATGCAAGGAAGATACTGGGTGACTTTACTGCACCTACTCCCAACTTCTATGGGAGAAGCATCTCTATCCCTGCCATTGGAGCAAACAACTTTGAGCTTAAGCCTCAATTAGTTTATCTAATGCAACAGAATTGCAAGTTCCATGGACTTCCACTGGAAGATCCTCATCAGTTTTTAGCTGAATTCTTGCAAATCTGTGACACTGTCAAGACTAATGGGGTTGACCCTGAGGTCTACAGACTTATGCTATTCCCTTTTGCTGTAAGAGACAGAGCTAGGATATGGTTGGACTCACAACCTAAAGAAAGCCTGAACTCTTGGAAAAAGCTAGTCAATGCCTTCTTGGTAAAGTTCTTTCCACCTCAAAAATTGAGTAAGCTTAGAGTGGAAGTCCAAACCTTCAGACAGAAGGAAGGTGAATCCCTCTATGAAGCTTGGGAAAGATACAAACAATTGATCAGAAAGTGTCCCTCTGACATGCTTTCTGAATGGAGCATCATAGGTATCTTCTATGATGGTCTGTCTGAACTGTCCAAGATGTCATTGGACAGCTCTGCTGGAGGATCTCTTCATCTGAAGAAGATGCCTGCAGAAGCTCAAGAACTCATTGAAATGGTTGCAAATAACCAATTCATGTACACTTCTGAAAGGAATCTTGTGAATAATGAGACAAATCAGAAGAAATGAGTTCTTGAGATTGATACTCTGAATGCCATATTGGCTCAGAATAAAATATTGACTCAGCAAGTCAATATGATTTCTCAAAGTCTGTCTGGAATGCAAGCTGCACCAGGCAATACTAAGGACGCTTCATCTGAAGAAGAAGCTTATGATCCTGAGAACCCTTCAATGGAAGAGGTGAATTACATGGGAGAACCCTATGGAAACACCTATAATCCTTCATGGAGAAATCATCCAAATTTATCATGGAAGGATCAACAGAGACCTCAACAAGGTTTCAACAACAATAATGGTAGAAGAAATAGGTTTAGCAATGGCAAGCCTTTTCCATCATCTTCTCAACAACAGACAGAGAATTCTAAGCAGAGCCACTCTGACTTAGCAACCATGATCTCTGATCTAATCAAAACCACTCAAAGTTTCATGACTGAAACAAGGTCCTCCATTAGAAACTTGGAGGCACAAGTGGGCCAGCTGAGTAAGAAAGTTACTGAACTCCCTCCTAGTACTCTTCCAAGCAATACAGAAGAGAATCCAAAAGGAGAGTGCAAGGCCATCAACATGGCCGAATTTGGAGAGAAGAAAGAGGCAGTGAGCGCCACTGAGGAAGACTGATAAACGAAATTTAGCATGTCGAATTAGAATCCAAGGATGAATATGATCGTGAGTATAGTCTAATCGACACTTAAATTTCGTACCAAATAATCCTATAACCTATATCCGAGAGTACAAGTCTCCCGAGTCGTCCTCCCTTGGAATTGCCAAAGTATGCATCTTATTGATTAGAAAGCGTTGTTGGGATTCTTTGAAGGTCTTAGTAAGGTAATATGAAACAAACAATCAATCATTAAAAGACTTGGCTTAGGGTTGGCATTAGAATTTCTATCCTTATAGTTTATTCAATGATGATAACAATTAGGCCTTGCTTCATTTAGTTATCCCCTAGGTATAGAGGAAAGTCAAATGGACATAATCAACTTGAGTCATAAGTCCTAGCTTCACCTTATGGGAATCCAGCTTTAGTGCACTCAAAGTCAATTAGCAATCCCTAATTTCAAATCAACAATTGACTCAACTATTCAACTTCTTCTAATGGCCCAACCCTATGGCAAGTGAGATATTCCTACTCCATAACTAGTGTTGACATTTTATCAAACATGTGATGAGCAAGAAAGAAAGTCATAGTAAAATGAGAAGAAAAGTGGAATTAAAAGTATTGCAACACAAGGAACTAACAAGTATCAAAGAGCAACAATGAAAATCAAATTCTCAAAGTATTGATGAAATCCAAAATTACAAAGTTGAATTCTAGATCTATGAGACTTGAGCAATTACAAGTACTACTTGAAATTGGAGAAGAAAATCTATGACATGAACAAAGTGGAGTGAGAATTGTAATGGATCTCACCAAAAAGTGATTGAAAATTCAGAAATTGGATGAAGATGAACCCTAGTGAAGCTTGGAATCTCTCTCTCCTTCTCCAAAAGTGTGACTAACTAATCCCTCCAAAATATCTAAAATCTACCAAATGAACTAAAAATCCTTAACCCTTGCTCCCTTGGTCTTCTTAAGCTTTTCCCGCCAAGGCACTCCCTAAAGATGGGATTCTCAACTAACTCCACGCCTAGGTCACGTGGCTTCTTAAAATTCCACATTCGAACATCGGCGCGCACGCGCAAGGTACGCGCGCGCGCCGCAAATGCATCTTGTAATGTACACGGAGGCGTGGCCGTACGCGTGCGCGCCCAAGAAGATCATGGCTTAGCCGCTACGCAAGCCGACTCGTGGCTTGACTCTTGGCTTCAGCTTCTAGTTGGTCTATCCACGCGGACGTGCCAAGTGCGCGCACGCGCCCATGCCAAGATTTCCAAGGCTTAATTCTCTTGCTCCCTTCCTTTGCTCCCATCCTCCTTCTCTCTTCCGGTCCATCCCTGCCCTATATTCTGGAACCACTTAACACACAAGTCACGGCATCGAATGGCATCAAGAGAAGATTAGAAATGTATCTATTTTAGTGCAAAATAAGCATGTTTTCACTCATGGGGCAAAACTAGGAAAGGAATGCAAAATCTTGTATTTTCATATAGAAAGTGTGTGGAATCATTGATAAAACCCCTGAAATCAGCACAAGATGAACCCTCAAAATGGGATTTGTCAACCTCCCCACACTTAGATTCTAGCATGTCCTCATGCTTAGAGAAATGCAAAGAAACACAGAAGACCGAGGGATCACAAAAGTATAAGACTCATGAAGTGCAACCTACTTATATGAATGCAACTATGACTAGTGCTATTTCCTACTTGGTTAGGAACAAATCAACCTTCCCATGACATATGCGAGCATATGGGGCACAATGGTGGCCAAGGTATGGGACTTGCCAATTTTTTTTTTAAGCATCAAACGCGGTATATGCAACCTTGCATGAGGAATGCTCATGAGAGCCGGGAATCAAGGAATTGAGCATCGAACCCTCACCGGAAGTGTTTACACTCTAACCGCTCGGTATTTGGGGTTGACTCACTCAATTCTCCCCTAATCATGCTTTCCAAGATTTGTTTTTCATCTAACAATAAACAATTATTCAATGTATGCGTACATTTATCATGAGATCTTTTCATAGGTTGTAACTGGGTTGGGGTCAAGGTAGGATGCATATTTGGTCAAGTGAGCTTAAAATTTGAATCTTTGATTAGCTTAAACTTTCCCACCTAACCTATGACATCTTATACAATTAAGTTCTAACCTAACTACCCATTTTTCACTTTTTCACATACTCATGCATTTTCTTTTCATTTCACAACACATATGCATTGACTTTTATTTGAGCATTACTTTGGGGCATTTTGTCCCCTTTTTATTCCTTTCTCTCTTTTTTTTTCTTTTCTTCTTTTTCTTTCTCACTTTTATTTCCCCCTTTTTTTTTCAAACTATATACAAGAACATCAATGCATAAGGTCTATACATTTAATCAATACATGAATATGTACCCAATTCCCCAATATAAAAATACAAAACACAAACACCCTTTTATCCCAACCAATGTCCCAAAGTTTTCCCACTCTTGGATGACACTCACACTCACTAGCCTAAGCCAATCAAAGATCCAAATAAGGACTTTTATTGTTTTTCGCTTTAAGGCTTGTAATGTGCTAAATTAAGAACAAAGTGGGTTAATCGTAGGCTCAAATTTGGCTAACAATGGAAGATAAAAGGTAAGGCCATTTGGGTAAGTGAGCTAATGAAATGATGGCCTCAATCATATAAATGCATGAGTACACGAAATAATGGACATAAGGAATCAAACAAATCAAGGATTACAATCATAGAAGGAGAATAATGCACACAAGAAGGAGAATATGTGGTTATAAGATGTAACCACGCTATTAGGCTCAAATCTCACAAGCTTGTGTTCTTAACTCAAAATCTATGTTCCAAAATATAATTCTTCATGCAAATTTGGCATCAAAGTATTTTAAAATTGTCAATGCCACGGTTGCCCCAAAGTATTGGTTTACTAAGAAAGAGTTTCATTGTTCCACCCAAGTAAACTTATCATGCGAATGGTGTCAACTAAAACCTAATCATGCAACCTATCCTAATTATAATGGGATTCAAGAAACAAGAATTTATTCGGGTGTTACCTACGGAGATCGGTCGGCCGACCTCCCCACACTTAAAACTTAGCACGGTCCTCCGTGCTATAGGTTAGGCACAATGGGTGGTCGGGTCCCGAGTGTCCTTCATCTCCAATATCATCGGTATCCCCGTCTGAAGTTGTGGTGGATGTGGAGATATCTGGTTCCTCCATGGGTGGTGTGACTATGCTTAGAAGTCTCTTCACATGAGCATATCGGCGTTGGTTACGCCTCTCATAACGGTCCAATTTCTTGTGAAAGTCTTCGAGGCGTTGGATGGCTGATTTTTGTGGTGTAGATGATGTGGTAGTGTTGCGAGATGGTGTGGGTAGACCAATGTCCTTGGTGAGTTTCGGAGGCTTGAGGCATCTCTTGGTCAGAATAACATCACCATCGACCGGAATTGAGGTTCTCCTATCTTTAGCCTCTCGGTTGACGCCGGCTTTCGCAACTAATTCGGTCACTAAAGCGGGGAATGGTAGATTTCCCTTGGCATGAATGCGCCCCATGGATTGGCGGATGGCATGCGAAATGTCGACCGGTTTCTCGGTTAAGATGCACCATATTAATAAGGCAAGCTCGGCGGTAATGGATGACCCATGGGTGCTTGGGAGCACGTAGTGGGCTAGGATTTTGGCCCATGCCGTGGCTTCTTGAGTGAGGTGACGAAAATCTAAACCCTTTGGTCTTTGCTTTATGGTTCCCCGAATCCAATATGCGTCGGGTAAAGCAATGACGCGGAGGATCGCGCCCCAATCGAATGCACGGTCATCGCATGTAGCTAAGACCTCTTGGTAGGCGTCATATCCATCTGACGATTACCCAATCCCAAGGACTTCCCGGATGGTTTCCACTGTGACTGACACTTGCTTTCGGCGCACAAATATTGATGTGAGAAGGGGTGAGTGGTAGTTGGAGTAGAATTCCACCACCCATGAGAGATTGGCCTCCTTTGGTTGCCTCAAGAGGAACCTCCATTGCCTCCAGTCAATGTGTGGCATCACAATCGGATTGAGGTGAGCCGGGAGGACTAGAAGGGGCTCCGGGTGATAATTCCTTTCAATCATTCTTGAGTAAACAAGTTCGCAGTAGCGGTTGGGGAACTTGTTTGAATCCTTTGGAGGGTTGTCCTTCTCTAGAATATCAACGGGGCCCTTAGTCTTCTTTAAGAGTGGCTTGGCCGTTAGGTCTTGATGCTCTTTATTGGAAGCTGGCTTCTTGGGGGCTTTCCCTTTGTTCCTTTTGATGACCATCCTGTGAAAGCAAAGAAAGGGAAAACATCAAACCCAAAGAAGTGGAAGTAAATGCGATTATGCAATGAAAAGTTATGCCATAGAATATGGGTATCATTGTTACATGACAGCTGCAACATGTAACTAGGATAACATGTGAAGAGCAAGGCAAATCATTTTCATGTGGTGCAAGGGTAGTTTAAGCATGCAAGTAAGAAGCATGAGAAGCATATACCCTTAAGGACCACAAATGGAAAGCAAGTTAAGAAAATGTGAGTGAATGGATTGGAGAAAGTGGGGATGCATCAGAAAGTGATTGGTTGAGAGGCAAGTTAGTCACAAGGAGCTCAAAACTGAAGTATGCCTTTCATCGAACACTTGGCGTGCATCCTCTTAGTAGTATGTGATTGGGTGAAAGTGAAAGCAATGTAACATTCCACAATCCATTATTAATGATTACAGTGCATATTGATTGTAAGAAAAGCAAGCAACACCACTCATCTACTCATGCAAGTGAATTTGAGACCCAAATGCCCATGAAGAATTGGATTGAAAGAGAGAAAAGAACAAAGACATCCCAAAGAAGTAACTAGAGAAAGAAGAAAAGGAAAGAAGCTACCTAAAAGATGGTGCAACTAAATGATTAAGAATCAAAAGAGATTGTTGGAGTAAGAGGGTAGCTTAGTATAGTACCTTGTGAGATGGAGAAGGATATGGAAGAAGAAGTTGTAGAGTGGGTTGATGGAGAGTGAAGGGTTAATGTGGGGCCACCGGAGATAGGTCGTAGAAGGTGGTTGAGAAGAAGGAATGGAGGTGGGTGAATGGGTAGTGGAAGGGATGAGAAGGGGAAGGAAAAGTGGAATGAGAATGAAGGGATAAGTGTGCCCTTTCTAAAGTTGGCGCCGATCACCCGCGCGTGCGCGCACGGTGCGCGCTCGCGCAGGGAAGCGAGGTGGAATGGTAGCGCGCGCGCATGTTGCGCGCGCGCGCCCATGCGCTTGGGCTGGCAGCACAGGGGAGGCACAGAGATAGCATAACTTTCTGGACGCAGTACCAGAGGTTGGCTTCAGGGCTGTTGGCGCGCGCGCACGGTGCGCGTACGCGTCAACGCGGTTCTGCCCCAGGCATGAGAAGGGCCTGGGGTGGGCCCAACTCTCTGTAAAGTGGCCTAGAGGGGAGTGCAGAATCAATGGGCGCGTGCGCGGCTAAGGCGCGCGCGCATTTCGTGCTCGCAGTGTATGGACGCGTGCGCGCCAAGTGCGCGCACGCGGCAGAGTTGCTGGGCCGGTGGCTTAGTACGGGCCTAAGAGTGGCTTAACTCTCTGGAATATGTACCAAGAGTGCAACAAGGCTATCGGCGCAGACGCGCACGGTGCGCTAGCGCGTCCATGTGCAGATTTCGCTCAAGTGCGCGTACGCGTCGTGTACACGCGCGCGCGAGTTTCCTGTGCTTCAGGCATAGTGCTGGCATGGTGTGGGCGCAACTCTCGGGTAAATGTATGGAGGGGTGTTTTTCGCAATCCACGCGTCCGCGCACGGTGCGCGTCCGCGTAGATGATCGTCGAATGCCTTAAGGGCGCGTACGCGCCAGGTGCGCGCACGCGCAGAGGGGTGCCTTTTTCTAAATTTGCATGTGTTTGCATCACCTATGACATTTCAACCCCCCCCCCCCATACAGCCACTTAAACACTATAGCAGGGCATTTTACTTGATAAACTATCAATGAATTCAACAAATGAAGGAGAATTGAAATTGAAATCTAGCTAACAAACATGAAGTCAAGTGGCTATGTACAAAGGAAGATCTTACCATGGTGGGGTGTCTCCCACCTAGCACTTTTGTTTAACGTCCTTAAGTTGGACTTTCAGTAGCTCAAAGTACTTGTTCAAGAGTTGCATCCCTCAAGAGGAACACTTCAAATTCCTTGGAGTTCTTTCTTTGCTCACCATGATACAATTTGAGACGGTGCCCGTTTACCTTGAAGATGTCCGGGCTTGATGGGTGGCACAAGTGGTAGACCCCATAAGGTTCTACTTTCTCCACTTGGTAGGGTCCATCCCACCTTGATCTAAGCTTTCCGGGTAGTAATCTCAACCTTGAATTGTAGAGAAGGACTAGTTCACCGGGTCGGAATTCTCTTCTCCCAATGTTCTTGTCATGGATGGCTTTCAACTTTTCCTTATAAAGTCTAGAGTTGTCATAAGCTTCTAATCTCAAACATTTCAATTCCGCCAATTGAAGCTTTCTCTCTACTCCGGCCCCACCCAAGCTCATATTACATTCCTTTACGGCCCAATAAGCTTTGTGTTCAATCTCTACCGGTAAGTGACATGCTTTACCATATACAAGCCGAAAGGGGCTCATGCCAATAGGTGTCTTGTAAGCCGTTCGATAGGCCCACAGTGCATCGGAGAGTTTAGTGCTCCAATCTTTCCTATTCGGCTTTACAATCCTTTCTAACACATGCTTGATTTCCCGATTAGAAACTTCGGCTTGGCCGTTTGTCTGAGGGTGGTAAGCCGTGGCGACTTTGTGGATGATGCCATATTTTCTCATGAGGCCGTCCATTTTTTTGTTGCAAAAGTGGGATCCTTGGTCACTTATGATTGCTCTTGGGGCGCCAAAGCGACAAATGATATTGTTCCTCACAAAATAATAAACAACATTGGCGTCATCCGTTCGGGTGGGGATTGCCTCCACCCATTTTGACACATAATCGACGGCTAACAAGATGTAGAGAAAGCCATTGGAATTTGGAAATGGTCCCATGAAGTCGATTCCCCATACGTCAAAGATTTCACAAAAAAGCATATTTTGTTGGGGAATTTCGTCCTTCTTGGAAATATCTCCAAACCTAATGCATTGGGGACAGGATTTGCAATAGAGAGAAGCATCGTTGAGAAGAGTTGGCCACCAAAATCCGTAATCAATGACCTTTCTTGCCGTTCTTTGGGGCCCGTAGTGACCACCTCCTTCGGAAGCATGGCAAGCGTCCAAGATTGCTTGGAATTCGGTTTGAGGTATGCACCGTCGCACTATTTCGTCCGCTCCACACCTCCACAAATAGGGATCATCCCAAATATAGTATTTGGATTCGCTTTTCAGCTTATCCTTTTTGTGTTTGTTGAGATTGGGAGGGAAAGTGCGTGAAACCAAATAGTTTGCTATTGGGGCATACCAAGGAACCACTTCCGAGATTGCGTGTAAGGTATCTAAAGGGAAAGAGTCATTGATAGGAGTGGTGTCGCCTTTTGTGTGTTCGAGGCGACTTAAATGGTCCGCCACTAGGTTTTGGGAACCGCTCCTATCTTTGATCTCCAAGTCAAATTCTTGTAACAAAAGCACCCAACGAATTAATCTCGGTTTTGATTCCTTTTTGGCCAACAAGTACTTTAGTGCCGCGTGATCCGAGTACGCTACAACCTTGGAACAAAGAAGATAGGCTCGGAACTTGTCCAAAGCAAAAACAATAGCTAGGAGTTCCTTTTCGGTAGTAGTGTAGTTGGATTGGGCTCCGTCTAATGTTTTGGAAGCATAAGCTATGACATAGGGAATCTTACCCTCGCGTTGTGCCAACGCGGCTCCTATCGCGTAATTCGAAGCATCACACATGATTTCAAATGGTTGAGTCCAATTTGGTCCTCGCACAATAGGAGCTTGTGTCAATGCTACTTTAAGTTTGTCATATGCTTCCATACATTCCTTGCTTAGCTCAAATTCCGTGTCCTTTTGTAGTAATCGAGAGAGAGGTAAGGCCACCTTGCTAAAGTCTTTGATGAATCTCCGGTAGAATCCTGCATGTGCAAGAAAGGAGCGGACTTCCCTCTCGGAGGAGGGGTAAGGTAAACTAGATATGACATTTATTTTTGCCGGATCTACAGAGATGCCTTCTTTTGATACTATGTGTCCCAAAATAATGCCTTGTTTGACCATGAAATGACATTTTTCAAAATTTAAGACAAGGTTTGTTTTGGTGCATCTCTCTAAGACTTTTTCAAGGTTACCTAAGCAATGCTCAAATGAATCACCGTACACACTAAAGTCGTCCATGAAAACTTCCATGGATTGCTCTAGAAAGTCCGCAAATAAGCTCATCGTGCATCTTTGAAACGTTGCCGGTGCATTGCATAGGCCAAACGGCATACGCTTGTAAGCATACGTTCCAAAGGGGCAAGTAAATGTTGTTTTTTCTTGGTCCTCTAAAGCAATGTGAATTTGGAAGTAACCGGAGTAACCATCAAGAAAACAATAATATGATTTACCGGCTAATCGATCGAGCATTTGATCAATGAATGGTAGTGGAAAGTGATCTTTTCTTGTGGCCGCATTCAATCTTCGGTAGTCTATGCATACTCTCCAAGAATTTTGCACTCTTGTTGCTATAAGTTCACCACTTTCGTTTTTGATTGTTGTCACCCCGGACTTCTTTGGCACTACTTGGACCGGGCTTACCCACTCGCTATCCGAGATAGGATAGATGATGTCCGCTTCAAGTAGTTTAGTGACTTCTTTCTTTACTACCTCAAGAATGGTTGGATTAAGCCTTCTTTGAGCTTGTCGGACCGGTCTTGCTCCTTCTTCAAGAAATATGCGATGCTCGCATACTTGGGAGCTTATTCCCACTAGATCCGCTGGTGCACGAAATTGCAATCACACTTTTGCAATCCCGCACAACTAACCAGCAAGTGCACTGGGTCGTCCAAGTAATACCTTACGTGAGTAAGGGTCGATCCCACGGAGATTGTCGGCTTGAAGCAAGCTATGGTTATCTTGTAAATCTTAGTCAGGATATCAAAGATTATCAGGGTTGATTGTGAAAAGTAAAAGAACATGAAATAAGTACTTGTTTTGCAGTAATGTGGAACAGGTTGAGGTTTTGGAGATGCTTCATCTTCTTGAATCTCTGCTTTCCTACTGTCTTCTTCATCAAACACGCAAGGCTCCTTCCATGGCAAGCTGTATGTAGGGTTTCACCGTTGTCAATGGCTACCTCCCATCCTCTCAGTGGAAATGTTCAACGCACCCTGTCACGGCACGGCTATCCATCTGTCGGTTCTCAATCAGGCCGGAATAGAATCCAATGATTCTTTTGCGTCTGTCACTAACGCCCCGCCCTCAGGAGTTTGAAGCTCGTCACAGTCATTCAATCATTGAATCCTACTCAGAATACCACAGACAAGGTTTAGACCTTCCCGATTCTCTTGAATGCCGCCATCAATTCTAGCTTATACCACGAAGATTCTGATTAAGGAATCCAAGAGATATCTACTCAATCTAAAGTAGAACGGAGGTGGTTGTCAGGCACGCGTTCATAGTTGAGAATATGATGAGTGTCACGGGTCATCACATTCATCCGGGTTAAGAACAAGTGATATCTTAGAACGGAAGCAAGCATGATTGGATAAGAAACAGTAGTAATTGCATTAATCCATCAAGACACAGCAGAGCTCCTCACCCCCAACCATGGGGTTTAGAGACTCATGCTGTAAGAAGTACACAAAGAAACGTGTAAAGTGTCATGAGGTACAGATACAATGTCAAAAGATCCTATTAATAGTGAACTAGTAACCTAAGGTTTACAGAAATGAGTAAATGACGTAAAAATCCACTTCCGGGCCCACTTAGTGTGTGCTTGGGCTGAGCATTGAAGCTTTCATGTGTAGAGACCTTTTCTGGAGTTAAACGCCAGCTTTCATGCCAGTTTGGGCGTTTAACTCCAAGTTTTATGCCAGTTCCAGCGTTAAACGCTGGAAATTCTGAGGCTGATTTGCCACGCCGGTTTGGGCCATCAAATCTCGGGCAAAGTATAGACTATTATACATTGCTGGAAAGCCCAGGATGTCTACTTTCCAATGCCGTTAAGAGCGCGCCAATTGGGCTTCTGTAGTTCCAGAAAATCCACTTCGAGTGTAGGGAGGTCAGAATCCAACAGCATCTGCAGTCCTTTTCAGTCTCTGAATTAGATTTTTGCTCAGGACCCTCAATTTCAGCCAGAAAATACCTGAAATCACAGAAAAACACACAAACTCATAGTAAAGTCCAGAAAAGTGAATTTTAACTAAAAACTAATAAAAATATACTAAAAACTAACTAGATCATACTAAAAACATATTAAAAACAATGCCAAAAAGCGTACAAATTATCTGCTCATCACAACACCAAACTTAAATTGTTGCTTGTCCCCAAGCAACTGAAAATCAAAATAGGATAAAAAGAATAGAATATACTATAGACTCAAAAACATCAAGGAAACTTAGCTCCAATTAGATGAGCGGGACTAGTAGCTTTTTGCCTCCGAATAGTTTTGGCATCTCACTCTATTCTTTGAAGTTCAGAATGATTGGCATCTATAAGAACTCAGAACTCAGATAGTGTTATTGATTCTCCTAGTTAAGTATAATGATTCTTGAACATAGCTAGTGTATGAGTCTTGGTTGTGGCCCAAAGCACTCTGTCTTCCAGTATTACCACCGGATACATACATGCCACAGACACATAATTGGGTGAACCTTTTCAGATTGTGACTCAGCTTTGCTAGAGTCCCCAATTAGAGGTATCCAGGGTTCTTAAGCACACTCTTTTTGCCTTGGTTCACAACTTTATTCCTTTTTTTTTTGTATTCACTGCTTTTTCTTGCTTCAAGAATCAATCTGATGATTTTTTAGATCCTCAATAACAGTTCTCTTTTTCCTCATTCTTTCAAGAGCCAACAATTTTAACATTCTTAAAACAACAAATTCAAAAGACATATGCACTGTTCAAGCATTCATTCAGAAAACAAAAAGTATTGTCACCACATCAAACTAATTCAACTAGTTTCAAGGATAAATTCGAAATCCTGTACTTCTTGTTCTTTTGTGATTAAAGCATTTTTCATTTAAGAGAGGTGATGGATTCATAGGACATTCATATCTTTAAGGCATAAACTTTAAATTTTATTAATTATGAATTAAGAAAAAGACTCAAAAAATAGAAAACAAACAAAAATTTAAATAGGCTCCTAATGATAGAGGTTTTCACAGAGTTAGGACTCAACAACCTTGATTTTGAGAAGTGGATGCTCCCTCAGCTTGAGAGGAGAGCTTTTGGCGTTTCAACTCTTGGAGTTCACGCCCCTGCTTCTCTTGTTCCTTCAGCAATTTGCAGAGCATGCAGTTCTGATTCTGCTGTTCTTCCTTAAGTTGCTCCATAGTCTCTTGCAACTTGGTGATAGATGCTTCTAGGCTGGCCCAGTAGCCAATTTCAAGAAATTCAGGGAGGAACTCCTGCGCCCTCCTTTTGATAGAGTTGTCTTGCATTTGTCCTTCCATTGACTTCTTGGTGATTGGGTGTTCAATGGGTATGAATTCATCCACTCCCATCTTTACCCCAGCCTCTTTACAGAGCAAGGAGATCAAGCTTGGGTAAGCCAGTTTGGCTTCAGTGGAGTTCTTATTTGCAATTGTGTAGATCTCACAAGCAATCACATGATGAACCTCCACTTCTTTTCCAAGCATAATGCAATGAATCATCACTGCTCTCTTGATAGTGACCTCAGAACGGTTGCTAGTTGGTGCGCGAAATTGTGATCACTACACAACTTCACACAACTAACCAGCAAGTGCACTGGGTCGTCCAAGTAATACCTTACGTGAGTAAGGGTTGATCCCACGGAGATTGTTGCTATGAAGCAAGCTATGGTCATCTTGTAAATCTTAGTCAGGCAAACTCAAATTTATGATGATGAACGAAAATAACATAAAAGATAAAGATAGAGATACTCATGTAATTCACTGGTAGGAACTTCAGATAAGCGCATGAAGATGCCTTCCCTTCCGTCTCTCTGCTTTCCTACTGTCTTCATCCAATCCTTCTTACTCCTTTCCATGGCAAGCTTATGCAAGGGTTTCACCGTTGTCAGTGGCTACCTCCCATCCTCTCATTGGAAATGTTCAACGCACCCTGTCACGGCACGGCTATCCATCTGTCGGTTCTCAATCAGGCCGAAATAGAATCCAGTGATTCTTTTGCGTCTGTCACTAACGCCCCGCCCTCAGGAGTTTGAAGCACGTCACAGTCATTCAATCATTGAATCCTACTCAGAATACCACAGACAAGGTTAGACCTTCCGGATTCTCTTGAATGCCGCCATCAGTTCTCGCCTATACCACGAAGACTCTGATCTCACGGAATGGCTGGCTCGTTTGTCAGGCGAGCACTCGGTTGTCAGGCGATCAACCATGCATCGTGTTATCAGGAATCCAAGAGATATTCACTAGAGCCTCGTATGCTTGTAGAACAAGAGTGGTTGTCAGTCACTTTGTTCATGAGTGAGAATGATGATGAGTGTCACGGATCATCACATTCATCAAGTTGAAGAACAAGTGATATCTTGGACAAAGAACAAGCGGAATTGAATAGAAGAACAATAGTAATTGCATTAATACTCGAGGTACAGCAGAGCTCCACACCTTAATCTATGGTGTGTAGAAACTCCACCGTTGAAAATACATATGTATAAGGTCTAGGCATGGCCGAATGGCCAGCCTCCCAATGATCTAAGATAGCATAAAACGAAGATAGCTACCAAAGTCCTCTAATACAATAGTAAAAGGTCCTACTTATAGAAAACTAGTAGCCTAAGGTTTACAGAAATGAGTAAATGACATAAAAATCCACTTCCGGGCCCACTTGGTGTGTGCTTGGGCTGAGCAATGAAGCAATTTCGTGTAGAGACTCTTCTTGGAGTTAAACACCAGCTTTCATGCCAGTTTGGGCGTTTAACTCCCATTTGGGTGCCAGTTCCTGCGTTTAACGCTGGGATTTCTTGATGTGACTTTGAATGCCGGTTTGGGCCATCAAATCTTGGGCAAAGTATGGACTATCATATATTGCTGGAAAGCCCAGGATGTCTACTTTCCAACGCCGTTGAGAGCGCGCCAATTGGGCTTCTGTAGCTCCAGAAAATCCACTTCGAGGGCAGGGAGGTCAGAATCCAACAGCATCTGCAGTCCTTTTCAGTCTCTGAATCAGATTTTTGCTCAGAACCTTCAATTTCAGCCAGAAAATACCTGAAATCACAGAAAAACACACAAACTCATAGTAAAGTCCAGAAAAGTGAATTTTAACTAAAAACTAATAAAAATATACTAAAAACTCAACTAAAACTACCAAAAATATACTAAAAACAATGCCAAAAAGTGTATAAATTATCCGCTCATCACAACACCAAACTTAAATTGTTGCTTGTCCTCAAGCAACTGAAAATCAAATAGGATAAAAAGAAGAGAATATGCAATGAATTCCAAAAACATCTATGAAGATCAGTATTAATTAGATGAGCGGGGCTTTTAGCTTTTTGCCTCTGAACAGTTTTGGCATCTCACTCTATCCTTTGAAATTCAGAATGGTTGGCTTCTTTAGGAACTCAGAATCCAGATAGTGTTATTGATTCTCCTAGTTAAGTATGATGATTCTTGAACACAGCTACTTCATGAGTCTTGGCCGTGGCCCAAAGCACTCTGTCTTCCAGTATTACCACCGGATACATACATGCCACAGACACATAATTGGGTGAACCTTTTCAGATTGTGACTCAGCTTTGCTAAAGTCCCCAATTAGAGGTGTCCAGGATTCTTAAGCACACTCTTTTTGCCTTGGATCACAACTTTATTTCTTTCTTTTTCTTTCTTTTCTTTCTTTTTTTCGGTTTTTTTTTTCGCTCCTTTTTTTTTGTATTCACTGCTTTTTCTTGCTTCAAGAATCATTTTTAATGATTTTTCAGATCCTCAGTAACATGTCTCCTTTTTCATCATTCTTTCAAGAGCCAACCTTCATGAACCACAAATTCAAGATACATATGCACTGTTTAAGCATACATTCAGAGAACAAGAGTAATGCCACCACATCAAATAATTAAACTATTATAAAATTTAGAATTCATGCAATTCTTTCCTTTTCAATTAAGCACATTTTTATTCAAGAAAGGTGATGGATTCATAGGACATTCATAACTTTAAGGCATAGACACTAATGATCACAAGACACAAACATAGATAAACATAAGCACTAAAATTCGAAAAACAGAAGAATAAAGAACAAGGAGATTAAAGAACGGGTCCACCTTAGTGATGGCGGCTCTTTCTTCCTCTTGAAGATCCTATGGAGTGCTTGAGCTCCTCAATGTCTCTTCCTTGTCTTTGTTGCTCCTCCCTCATGATTCTTTGGTCTTCTCTAATTTCATGGAGGATGATGGAGTGTTCTTGATGCTCCACCCTTAGTTGTCCCATGTTGGAACTCAATTCTCCTAGGGAGGTGTTTACTTGCTCCCAATAGTCTTGTGGAGGAAAGTGCATCCCTTGAGGTATCTCAGGGATCTCATGATGAGAGGGGTCTCTTGTGTGCTCCATCCTTTTCTTGGTGATGGGCTTGTCCTCATCAATGGGGGTGTCTCCTTCTATGTCAACTCCAACTGAATAACAGAGGTGACAAATGAGATGAGGAAAGGCTAGCCTTGCCAAGGTGGAAGACTTGTCCGCCACTTTATAGAGTTCTTGGGCTATAACCTCATGAACTTCCACTTCTTCTCCAATCATGATGCTATGAATCATGATGGCCCGGTCTAGAGTAACTTCGGACCGGTTGCTAGTGGGAATGATTGAGCGTTGGATGAACTCCAACCATCCTCTAGCCACGGGTTTGAGGTCATGCCTTCTCAATTGAACCGGCTTGCCTCTTGAATCTCTCTTCCATTGTGCGCCCTCTTCACATATGACTGTGAGGACTTGGTCCAACCTTTGATCAAAGTTGACCCTTCTTGTGTAAGGATGTTCATCTCCTTGCATCATAGGCAAGTTGAATGCTACCCTCACGCTTTCCGGACTAAAATCTAAGTATTTCCCCCGAACCATAGTAAGATAGTTCTTTGGATCCGGGTTCACACTTTGATCATGGTTCTTGGTGATCCATGCATTGGCATAGAACTCTTGAACCATCAAGATTCCGACTTGTTGAATGGGGTTGGTAAGTACTTCCCAACCTCTTCTTCGGATCTCATGGCGGATCTCCGGATATTCACCCTTTTTGAGTGAAAAGGGGACCTCGGGGATCACCTTTTTCAAGGCCACAACTTCATAGAAGTGGTCTTGATGCACCCTTGAGATGAATCTATCCATCTTCCATGACTCGGAGGTGGAAGCTTTTGCCTTCCCCTTCCTCTTTCTAGAGGTTTCTCCGGCCTTGGATGCCATAAATGGTTATGGAAAAACGAAAAAGCAACGCTTTTACCACACCAAACTTAAAATATTTGCTCGTCCTCGAGCAAAAGAAGAAAGAAGAGAGTAGAAGAAGAAGAAATTAGGGAGAAAGGGATGGCTATGTATTCGGCCAAAGAAGGGGAGAAGTGGTGATTAGGTTGTGTGAAAATGAAGGAATGAAGAAGGGTATTTATAGGAGAGAGGGGAGATGGAGTTCGGCCATTATGGGTGGGTTTGGGAGGGAAAGTGGTTTGAATTTGAATGGAAGGTTAGGTGGGGTTTTATGAAGGATGGATGTGAGTGGTGAAGAGAAAGATGGGATTTGATAGGTGAAGGGTTTTTGGGGAAGAGGTATTGAGGTGATTGGTGAATGGGGGAAGAAGAGAGAGGGTGGTGGTGGGGTAGGTGGGGGTCTTGTAGGGTCCACAGATCCTGTGGTGTCAAGGAAAAGTCATCCCTGCACCAAATGTTGCTCAAAATCACGTTTTGAGCCATTTCTGGCGTTAAACGCCGGGCTGGTGCCCATTCCTGGCGTTTAACGCCAGGTTCTTGCCCTTTTCTGGCGTTTAACGCCAGTCTGGTGCCCCTTTCTGGCGTTAAACGCTCAGAATGGTGCCAGACTGGGCGTTAAACGCCCAATTGCTAGCCTCACTGGCGTTTAAACGCCAGTGAATTCTTCCTCCAGGGTGTGCTGTTTTTCTTCCTGTTTTTCATTTTGTTTTTGCTTTTTTCATTGATTTTGTGACTTCTTATGATCATCAACCTACAAAAAAGATAAAATAACAAAAGGAAATAGTTAATTATAAAACATTGGGTTGCCTCCCAACAAGCGCTTCTTTAATGTCATTAGCTTGACAGAGGACTCTCATGGAGCCTCACAGATACTCAGAGCAATGTGGGAACCTCCCAACACCAAACTTAGAGTTTGACTGTGGGGGTTCAACACCAAACTTTAGAGTTTGGTTGTGGCCTCCCAACACCAAACTTAGAGTTCGACTGTGGGGGCTCTGTTTGTCTCTGTTTTGAGAGAAGCTCTTCATGCTTCTTCTCCATGATGACAGAGGGATGTCCTTGAGCCTTAAACACCAAGGATTCTTCATTCACTTGAATGATCAACTCTCCTCTATCAACATCAATCACAGCCTTTGCTGTGGCTAGGAAGGGTCTGCCAAGGATGATAGATTCATCCATGCACTTCCCAGTCTCTAGGACTATGAAATCAGTAGGGATGTAATGGTCTTCAACTTTTACCAAAACATTCTCTACAAGTCCATGAGCTTGTTTTCTTGAGTTGTCTGCCATCTCTAGTGAGATTTTTGCAGCTTGCACCTCAAAGATCCCTAGCTTCTCCATTACAGAGAGGGGCATGAGGTTTACACTTGACCCTAAGTCACACAGAGCCTTCTTGAAGGTCATGGTGCCTATGGTACAAGGTATGGAAAACTTCCCAGGATCCTGCCTCTTTTGAGGTAATTTCTGCCTAGACAAGTCATCCAGTTCTTTGGTGAGCAAAGGGGGTTCATCCTCCCAAGTCTCATTTCCAAATAACTTGTCATTTAGCTTCATGATTGCTCCAAGGTATTTAGCAACTTGCTCTTCAGTGACATATTCATCCTCTTCAGAGGAAGAATACTCATCAGAGCTCATGAAAGGCAGAAGTAAGTCCAATGGAATCTCTATGGTCTCATTTTGAGCCTCAGATTCCCATGGTTCCTCATTGGGGAATTCAGAGGAGATTGGTGCACGCCCATTGAGGTCTTCCTCAGTGGCGTCCACTTCCTCTTCTTCCTCTCCAAATTCGGCCATGTTGATGGCCTTGCACTCCCCTTTTGGATTTTCTTCTGTATTGCTTGGGAGAGTACTAAGAGGGAGTTTAGTAACTTTCTTGCTCAGCTGACCCACTTGTCCTTCCAAATTTCTGATGGAGGACCTTGTTTCAGTCATGAAACTTTGAGTGGTTTTGATTAGACCAGAGACCATTGTTGCTAAGTCAGAGGTATTCTGCTTAGAACCCTCTGTCTGTTGCTGAGAAGATGATGGAAAAGGCTTGTTATTGCTAAACCTGTTTCTTCCACCATTATTATTATTGAAACCTTGTTGAGGTCTCTCTTGATTCTTCCATGAGAAATTTGGGTGATTTCTTCATGAAGAATTATAGGTGTTTCCATAGGGTTCTCCTAGGTAATTCACCTCTTCCATTGAAGGGTTCTCAGGATCATAGGCTTCTTCCTCAGATGAAGCATCCTTAATACTGCCAGGTGCATTTTGCATTCCAGACAGACTTTGAGAAATCAAATTGACTTGTTGAGTCAATATCTTATTCTGAGCCAGTATGGCATTCAGAGTATCAATCTCAAGAACTCCTTTCTTCTGACTCGTCCCATTGTTCACAGGATTCCTTTCAGAAGTGTACATGAATTGGTTATTTGCAACCATTTCAATTAGTTCTTGAGCTTCTGTAGGCGTCTTCTTCAGATGAAGAGATCCTCCAGCAGAGCTATCCAAAGACATCTTGGATAGTTCAGAGAGACCATCATAGAAAATACCTATGATGCTCCATTCAGAAAGCATGTCTGAGGGACATTTTCTGATTAATTGTTTGTATCTTTCCCAAGCTTCATAGAGGGATTCTCCATCCTTCTGTCTGAAGGTTTGGACTTCCACTCTAAGCTTACTCCATTTTTGAGGTGGAAAGAACTTTGCCAAGAAGGCATTGACTAGCTTTTCCCAAGAGTCCAGGCTATCTTTAGGTTGTGAATCCAACCATATTCTAGCTCTGTCTCTTACAGCAAAAGGGAATAGCATTAGTCTGTAGACCTCAGGGTCTACCCCATTAGTCTTGACTGTGTCACAGATTTGCAAGAATTCAGCTAAAAACTGATGAGGATCTTCCATTGGAAGTCCATGGAACTTGCAATTCTGTTGCATTAGAGAAACTAATTGAGGCTTAAGCTCAAAGTTGTTTGCTCCAATGGCAGGGATAGAGATGCTTCTCCCATAGAAGTCGGGAGTAGGTGCAGTAAAGTCACCCAGCACCTTCCTTGCATTGTTGGCATTGTTGTTGTTTTCGGCTGCCATGTGTTCTTCTTCTTTGAAGAATTCGGTCAGGTCCTCTAAAGAGAGTTGTGCTTTGGCTTCTCTTAGCTTTCTCTTCAAGGTCCTTTCAGGTTCAGGGTCAGCTTCAACAAGAATGCCTTTGTCTCTGCTCCTGCTCATATGAAAGAGAAGAGAACAAGAAAATGTGGAATCCTCTATGTCACAGTATAGAGATTCCTCGAGGTGTCAGAGGAAACGAAAAATAGAAGAAGGAGGTAGAAGAATTCGAACTTGATTAGATAGAGTTCGAATTGTGCATTAAGAAGGAGTAGTACTCCATAAATAGAAGGATGTGAGAAGGAGGGAAGAGGATTTTCGAAAATTAATTAAAAAGATGTCAAAAATATTTTGAAAATTGATTGATAATTTTCGAAAATTGAAAGTGGATAAGAAATCAAGTGATTTTAAAAAAAAGATTTTGAAATTAGAAGTTACAAAGATTTGATTGAAGACTGATTTTGAAAAAGATATGATTAAAGAGATATGATTGAAAAGATTTGATTTAAAAACAATTTTAAAAGATATGTTTTGAAAACAATGTTTTAAAAGATTTGATTTTGAAAATCAATGACTTGTCTAACAAGAAAAGATATGAATCAAACATTAAACCTTCCTCAACAGAAAAGGCAACATACTTGAGATGTTCAATCAAATCATTAATTGTTAGTAAGTATCTTTGAAAAAGGAAAGAAATTGATTTTGAAAACATTTGATTGAAAAGATATGATTTGAAAAAGATTTGATTTAGAAAAACTTTGAAAACTTGAAAAAAAAATTGATTTGAAAACAAAATCTTCCCCCTTTGCCATCCTGGCGTTAAACGCCCAGAATGGTATCCATTCTGGCGTTTAACGCCCAAAATGCACCCTTTTTGGGCGTTAAACGCCCAACCAGGTACCCTGGCTGGCGTTTAAACGCCAGTCTGTCTTCTTCACTGGGCATTTTTGAATGCTCAGCTTTTTCTGTATAATTTCTCTGCAGCATGTTCTGAATCTTCAATTCTTTGTATTATTGACTTGAAAAGACACAAATTAAAAATATTTTTGGATTTTTTTTAATAATCAAAATGCAACAAGAATCAAATAACAATGCATGCAAGACACCAAACTTAGCAGTTTGTATACTACTGACACTATATGAGACACATAAACACTCAAGCCAAAAGAATTCAAAGATCAGAGTAAGAAATCATCAAGAATTACTTGAAGATCCTTAAGACACATGAATGAATGCATGCAATTGACGCCAAACTTAAGATGAGACACTAGACTTAAGCAAGAAACATAAAAAATTTTTTTTGTTTTTATGATTTTGTAAAATTTTTTTTTTGTGTTTTTTCGAAAATTAAGTGGAAAAAGATATCAAAATTCTTAATGAGAATTCCAGGAATCAGTGCAATGCTAGTCTAAGACTCCGGTCCAGGAATTAGACATGGCTTCACAGCCAGCCAAGCTTTCAAAGAAAGCTTCGGTCCAAAACACTAGACATGGCCGAAGGCCAGCCAAGCCTTAGCAGATCACTGCTCCAAACGCAAGATTGATAGAAATCAACAAGCTCTTGTGATGATAAGTTGAAACCTCGGTCCAATGAAATTAGACATGGCTTCTCAGCCAGCCAGATTTCAACAAATCATCATGAAACTCTAGAATTCATCTTCAAGAATTTCGAAAAAAAAATACCTAATCTAAGCAACAAGATGAACCTTCAGTTGTCCAAACTGAACAATCCCAGGCATTGTTACCAAAAGCTTGCTCAAAACTTGAACAATCCCCGGCAACGGCGCCAAAAACTTGGTGCGCAAAATTGTGATCACTACACAACTTCACACAACTAACCAGCAAGTGCACTGGATCGTCCAAGTAATACCTTACGTGAGTAAGGGTCGATCCCACGGAGATTGTTGCTATGAAGCAAGCTATGGTCATCTTGTAAATCTTAGTCAGGCAAACTCAAATTTATGATGATGAACGAAAATAACATAAAAGATAAAGATAGAGATACTCATGTAATTCACTGGTAGGAACTTCAGATAAGCGCATGAAGATGCCTTCCCTTCTGTCTCTCTGCTTTCCTACTGTCTTCATCCAATCCTTCTTACTCCTTTCCATGGCAAGCTTATGCAAGGGTTTCACCGTTGTCAGTGGCTACCTCCCATCCTCTCATTGGAAATGTTCAACGCACCCTGTCACGGCACGGCTATCCATCTGTCGGTTCTCAATCAGGCCGGAATAGAATCCAGTGATTCTTTTGCGTCTGTCACTAACGCCCCGCCCTCAGGAGTTTGAAGCACGTCACAGTCATTCAATCATTGAATCCTACTCAGAATACCACAGACAAGGTTAGACCTTCCGGATTCTCTTGAATGCCGCCATCAGTTCTCGCCTATACCACGAAGACTCTGATCTCACGGAATGGCTGGCTCGTTTGTCAGGCGAGCACTCGGTTGTCAGGCGATCAACCATGCATCGTGTTATCAGGAATCCAAGAGATATTCACTAGAGCCTCGTATGCTTGTAGAACAAGAGTGGTTGTCAGTCACTTTGTTCATGAGTGAGAATGATGATGAGTGTCACGGATCATCACATTCATCAAGTTGAAGAACAAGTGAAATCTTGGACAAAGAACAAGCGGAATTGAATAGAAGAACAATAGTAATTGCATTAATACTCGAGGTACAGCAGAGCTCCACACCTTAATCTATGGTGTGTAGAAACTCCACCGTTGAAAATACATAAGTATAAGGTCTAGGCATGGCCGAATAGCCAGCCTCCCAATGATCTAAGATAGCATAAAACGAAGATAGCTACCAAAGTCCTCTAATACAATAGTAAAAGGTCCTACTTATAGAAAACTAGTAGCCTAAGGTTTACAGAAATGAGTAAATGACATAAAAATCCACTTCCGGGCCCACTTGGTGTGTGCTTGGGCTGAGCAATGAAGCAATTTCGTGTAGAGACTCTTCTTGGAGTTAAACGCCAGCTTTCATGCCAGTTTGGGCGTTTAACTCCCATTTGGGTGCCAGTTCCAGCGTTTAACGCTGGGATTTCTTGAGGTGACTTTGAACGCCGGTTTGGGCCATCAAATCTTGGGCAAAGTTTGGACTATCATATATTGCTGGAAAGCCCAGGATGTCTACTTTCCAACGCCGTTGAGAGCGCGCCAATTGGGCTTCTGTAGCTCCAGAAAATCCACTTCGAGTGTAGGGAGGTCAGAATCCAACAGCATCTGCAGTCCTTTTCAGTCTCTGAATCAGATTTTTGCTCAGAACCTTCAATTTCAGCCAGAAAATACCTGAAATCACAGAAAAACACACAAACTCATAGTAAAGTCCAGAAAAGTGAATTTTAACTAAAAACTAATAAAAATATACTAAAAACTCAACTAAAACTACCAAAAACATACTAAAAACAATGCCAAAAAGTGTATAAATTATCCGCTCATCACTAGTAGGCAGTATGGAACGCCCAATAAAGTCTAGCCAACCTCTTGCAATTGGTTTGAGGTCTCCCCTCTTGAGTTGGTTTGGGACACCCTTAGAATTGGTTATCCACTTAGTTCCAGGGAGGCATATGTCCTCTAGAACTTGATCCAACCCTTTATCTGCTCTCACCATTCTCCTATTAAAGGATTCAGGATCATCTTGCAGTTGAGGTAATTTGAAGATTTCTCTTATTTTGTCCAGATGGAAGTACATAACTTTCCCTCTGACCATGGTTCTGTAGGTATGGTAAGCAGTTCCAGTCATTCTCTGCTTATCTGTTAGCCACATATTTGAGTAGAATTCCTGAACCATATTCCTTCCAACCTTTATTTCAGGATTGGTTAGAACTTCCCATCCTCTGTTTCGAATTTGCTCTTGGATCCCCGGATATTCATCTTCTTTCAGATCAAACTTCACTTCTGGGATCACTGACCTCAGACCCATTATTTTGTGATAATGGTCTTCATGTTCTTTGGTTAAGAACTTCTCTTGATTCCAAAGATTCTTTGGATTATTCTCTTTCTTTCCTCTTAAATTGGTTTATTTTCCCTTAGGAGCCATGATTTTGATGAATCTTGGCTTTAGTGATCACGGAAAAGCACACCAAACTTAGAGGTTTGCTTGTCCTCAAGTAAAAGAAAGGAAGGAGGAGAGAGAGGAGAAGAGCAAATTCGAATGGTGTGGGGGAATGGTGAGGCCGAACGTGTTTTTATAGGGGGGGAAGGAGATTTCGAAAAAAATTGAAAAGAGATTTGAGAAGATATGGAGAGAATTTGAGAAAAGGGTGAGTTTTTGAATAAGATTTGGGATTGATTTGAGAGGGATTTGAAGAATGATTTTGATTTGTGAGGATTTTAAAGTGAATGATGAAAGGTTGAGATGGGTTTATGTAGAAAAGTATGGGTAAGAAAAGGAAAGTTTGAAAAAAATTTGATTGAAAAACAAAATCTGGGTCCCCCCCACCTTTCTGGCGTTAAACGCCCAGAATGGCATCCATTCTGGCGTTTAACGCCCATTTGATGCCCAATGTGGGCGTTTAACGCCCAGCCAGGTGCCCTGGCTGGCGTTAAATGCCAGATTCCCCTTTGTCACTGGGCGTTTTGCTAAACGCCCAGGATGCTGCACACCTGGCGTTAAACGCCCAGAATGGTGCCCATTCTGGCGTTTAACGCCCAAAATGGCACCATTCCTGGCGTTAAACGCCCAGAATGGTGCCCATTCTGGCGTTTAACGCCCAAAATGCCCCTTACTAGCGTTTTTTCGCCAGTAAGCTCTTTTTCTCTGCTTTTTGAGCTGAATCCTTCTATAACTCTGTGAATTCCTTCATTTTTGATACTTGTCTCTGTAAAAACAAATCATATAACCTCATAATGACTGGGTTGCCTCCCAGCAAGCGCTTCTTTACTGTCTTTAGCTGGACCTTTACTGAGAATCACTCAAGTCTCAATTTTGAGCATTCCTGCTCAAAATTGCTTTCAAGATAATGCTTGATTCTCTGTCCATTAACAATGAACTTTTTGTCAGAATCAATATCTTGAAGCTCAACATATCCATATGGTGACACCCCTGTAATCACATACGGACCCCTCCACCGGGATTTAAGTTTCCCTGGAAACAATCTGAGCCCAGAGTTGAAGAGCAGAACTTTTTGTCCTGGCTCAAAGACTCTGGATGACAACTTCTTGTCATGCCATTTCTTTGCCTTTTCCTTATAAATTTTTGCATTTTCAAAGGCATTGAGTCTGAACTCCTCTAGCTCATTTAGCTGGAGTAATCTTTTTTCACCAGCCAACTGAGCATCCATGTTTAGGAATCTGGTTGCCCAGTAGGCTTTATGTTCCAGTTCCACGGGTAGATGACAGGCCTTCCCATACACCAGTTGGTATGGAGAGGTTCCTATAGGAGTCTTGAATGCTGTTCTGTATGCCCATAGAGCAGCATCCAAGCTCTTTGCCCAATCCTTTCTCCGGGCTATCACAGTCCGTTCTAGGATTCTTTTTAGCTCTCTGTTAGAGACTTCAGCTTGCCCATTTGTCTGTGGATGATACGGAGTTGCCACTTTGTGGCTAATTCCATATCTGACCATAGCAGAGTATAGCTGTCTATTGCAGAAATGAGTGCCCCCGTCACTGATTAGTACTCTGGGAACACCAAACCTGCTGAAGATGTGTTTCTGGAGGAATTTCAGCACGGTCTTGGTATCATTAGTGGGTGTAGCAATTGCTTCTACCCACTTAGATACATAGTCCACTGCCACCAGAATGTAAGTGTTTGAGTATGATGGTGGGAATGGACCCATGAAGTCAATTCCCCATACATCAAACAATTCTATCTCTAATATCCCTTGTTGAGGCATGGCATATCCGTGAGGCAAGTTACCAGCTCTTTGGCAACTGTCACAGTTACGCACAAACTCTCGGGAATCTTTATAGAGAGTAGGCCAGTAAAAGCCACATTGGAGGACTTTAGTGGCTGTTCGCTCACTTCCAAAATGTCCTCCATACTGTGATCCATGGCAATGCCATAGGATCCTTTGTGCTTCTTCTCTGGGTACACATCTGCGGATCATTCCGTCTGCACATCTCTTAAAGAGATATGGCTCATCCCATAGGTAGTACTTGGCATCTGAAATTAATTCCTTTCTTTGCACTCTGCTGTACTCCTGGGGTATGAACCTCACAGCTTTATAGTTTGCAATATCTGCAAACCATGGAGCTTCCTGAATGGCAAAGAGTTGCTCATCTGGGAAAGTCTCAGAGATCTCAGTAGAAGGGAGGGACGCCCCAGCTACTGGTTCTATTCGGGACAGATGATCAGCTACCTGGTTCTCTGTCCCTTTTCTGTCTCTTATTTCTATATCAAACTCTTGCAGAAGCAACACCCATCTTATTAGCCTGGGTTTTGAATCCTGCTTTGTGAGTAAGTATTTAAGAGCAGCATGGTTAGTGTACACAATCACTTTGGATCCCACTAGATAAGATCTAAACTTGTCAATGGCATAAACCACTGCAAGTAATTCTTTTTCTGTGGTTGTGTAATTCTTCTGTGCATCATTTAGAACACGGCTAGCATAATAAATGACATGCAGAAGCTTGTTATGCCTCTGTCCCAACACTGCACCAATGGCATGGTCACTGGCATCACACATTAATTCAAATGGTAATGCCCAATCTGGTGCAGAGATGACTGGTGCTGTGACCAGCTTAGCTTTCAGGGTCTCAAACGCCTGCTGACACTGTGTGTCAAACACAAATGGCGTGTCAGCAGCTAGCAGGTTACTCAAAGGTTTTGCAATTTTCGAAAAATCCCTTATGAACCTTCTGTAGAATCCTGCATGCCCCAGAAAGCTTCTGATTGCCTTAACATTGGCAGGTGGTGGTAATTTTTCAATTACCTCTACCTTTGCCTTATCCACCTCTATTCCCCTGCTTGAAATTTTGTGCCCAAGGACAATTCCTTCAGTCACCATAAAGTGACATTTCTCCCAGTTTAAAACCAGGTTAGTCTCTTGGCACCTTTTCAGGACAAGTGCTAGGTGATTAAGACAGGAGCTGAATGAGTCTCCATATACTGAGAAGTCATCCATGAAGACTTCCAGGAATTTCTCCACCATATCAGAGAAGATAGATAGCATGCATCTCTGAAAGGTTGCAGCAGCATTACACAGACCAAAAGGCATCCTTCTGTAGGCAAACACGCCAGAAGGGCAAGTAAATGCTGTTTTCTCTTGGTCCTGAGGATCTACTGCAATTTGGTTGTAACCTGAATAGCCATCCAAAAAGCAGTAATAATCATGACCATCTAGTCTTTCTAGCATTTGGTCTATGAATGGTAAAGGAAAATGATCCTTTCTGGTGGCTGTATTGAGCCTTCTGTAGTCAATACACATACGCCACCCTGTGACTGTTCTTGTAGGAACCAGTTCATTTTTTTCATTATGAACCACTGTCATGCCTCCCTTTTTGGGGACAACTTGGACAGGGCTCACCCAGGGGCTATCAGAAATAGGATAAATAATCCCAGCCTCTAGTAATTTAGTGACCTCTTTCTGCACCACCTCCTTCATGGCTGGATTTAGCCTCCTCTGTGGTTGGACCACTAGTTTGGCATTATCCTCCAACAGGATCTTGTGCATGCATCTAGCTGGGCTAATGCCCTTAAGATCACTTATGGACCACCCAAGAGCTGTCTTGTGTGTCCTTAGCACTTGAATCAATGCTTCCTCTTCCTGTGGATTTAAAGCAGAGCTTATAATCACTGGAAAAGTGTCACCCTTTCCCAGAAATGCATACTTCAGGGATGGTGGTAGTGGTTTGAGTTCAGGTTTGGGAGGCTTATCCTCCTCCTGAGGAATTTTCGAAAATTCCTTTGTTTCCTCTGGTTCTTCTTGATCAGGTTGAGCATCTTTGAAGATGTCCTCAAGCTCTGATTCTAGGCTTTCAGTCATATTGATCTCTTCTACCAGAGAGTCAATAATGTCAGCGCCCATGCAGTCATTTGGTGTGTCTGGATGCTGCATAGCTTTTACAGCATTCAACTTGAACTCATCCTCATTGACTCTCAGGGTTACTTCCCCTTTTTGCACATCAATGAGAGTTCGTCCAGTTGCTAGGAAAGGTCTTCCTAGAATGAGAGTTGCACTCTTGTGCTCCTCCATTTCCAGCACCACAAAGTCAGTTGGAAAGGCGAATGGCCCAACCTTGACAATCATGTCCTCTATTATGCCTGATGGATATTTAATGGAGCCATCAGCAAGTTGGAGGCATATCCGGGATGGTTTGACTTCTTCAGTCAACCCAAGCTTTCTGATAGTGGATGCAGGTATTAGATTGATGCTTGCTCCAAGATCACATAGGGCTGTCTTGGTGCAAGCACCTTCTAATGTGCATGGTATCATAAAGCTTCCTGGATCTTGAAGCTTTTCTGGTAAGCTTTTCAGGATAACTGCACTGCATTCTTCAGTGAGAAATATTTTTTCAGTTTCTCTCCAATCCTTCTTATGACTTAAGATCTCTTTCATGAACTTAGCATAAGAAGGTATTTGCTCAAGTGCCTCTGCAAACGGAATCTTTATTTCAAGAGTCCTTAGATAGTCTGCAAAGCGGGCAAATTGCTTATCCTGTTCCGCTTTGCGGAGTTTCTGAGGATAAGGCATCTTGGCTTGATATTCTTCAACCTTAGATGCTGCAGGTTTATTCCTTACAGAAGTGGTTGAAGAAGCCTTGTTAGAGGGATTACTGTCAGCACTCTCAGGTGTCTGATCTCCCCTTGGCGTCTGAACGCCAGGATTGGGTGGAAAATGGGCGTTTAATGCCAGCTTTCCCTCCCTTTCTGGCGTTTGAACGCCACTAGCATTCCTCTCTGGGCTCTTACTGTCCTCAGAGGGATTTTGAACAGTGGGTTGGTTATCCTCTGTCGATTGTTCCTTATTTGATCTTTTGCTCTTTTGGGCAGTGTTATCCAGTGTCTTCCCACTCCTCAGTTGAACTGCTTGACATTCCTCTGTTATCTGTTTAGATATTTGCTGTTTTGCTTGATTCAACTGTAATTCTTTGTTCTTGTTAGCAACTTTAGTTTCATGGAGCATCTCTTTAAATTCTGCTAACTGTTCTGTCATCAGGAGCAATTGTTGATTAAGCTCAATCATCTGTTCTTGAGGATTAGGGTCAGTGACTACTGTCATGACTTCCTCTTCTGGAGAGAACTCATTGCTAGAGTACAAATATTGGTTTCTAGCAAGAGTGTCTATAAGCTCTTGAGCCTCTTCAATTGTCTTCCTCATGTGTATAGATCCACCAGCTGAGTGGTCTAAAGACATCTGAGCTTTTTCTGTAAGCCCATAGTAGAAGATGTCTAACTGTACCCACTCTGAAAACATTTCAGAGGGGCATTTTCTTAGCATACCTCTATACTTCTCCCAGGCATTATAAAGGGATTCATTATCCTCTTGTTTAAAGCCTTGGATGTCCAGCCTTAGCTGTGTCATCCTCTTTGGAGGGTAAAAGTGATTCAGGAATTTGTCTGATAACTGTTTCCATGTCTTTATGCTTGCTGTAGGTTGGTTATTCAACCACCTCTTAGCTTGATCTTTTACAGCAAATGGAAACAGTAATAGTCTGTAGACATCCTGATCCACCTCTTTATCATGTACTGTGTCAGCAATTTGTAAGAACTGTGCCAGAAACTCAGTAGGCTCTTCCTGAGGAAGGCCGGAATACTGGCAATTTTGCTGCACTATGATAATGAGTTGAGGGTTTAGCTCAAAGCTGCTTGCCTTGATGGGAGGTGTACAGATGCTACTCCCATATGCAGCTGTAATGGGGTTAGCATATGACCCCAGAGTCCTTCTGGACTGATCAATCCCCCTTAGGTCCATGATGGATAAAGGGAATGATATGGATTGCAAGTAGATAAAAAAATTTTTTTTTTTTGATTTAATTGAAAAAAAAAATAAAATAAAATAAAACAAAAGGAAAATAAAATAAAAATTCGAAAATTAAAAGAAAATAAGATCACAGCAAATTGAAAACTGAATCAATTAGTTAATTAAAAAGATATTGAGATTAGCAATTAGAAAGATATGATTGAAAAATTTTTATGAAAAAGATTTGATTTCTGAAATGAGGAAAGAGAAAAACAACAAAATGACACCAAACTTAAAATTTTTAGAAAATCAAACACAATTTTTCGAAAATTTTAAAGGAAAAACACAAAGAGGACACCAAACTTAGAACGGATCAAAAAGGGACTAAAGACATGCAAATTCGGAAATTAGAAGAAAAACAAAAGCATGCAATTGACACCAAACTTAAAATATGAAACTAGACTCAAATAAAAGACTCTAAACCAACAAAAATAAAACAGTCCTAATCTAAGCAACAAGATGAGCCGTCAGTTGTCCAAACTCGAACAATCCCCGGCAACGGCGCCAAAAACTTGGTGCACGAAATTGCAATCACACTTTTGCAATCCCGCACAACTAACCAGCAAGTGCACTGGGTCGTCCAAGTAATACCTTACGTGAGTAAGGGTCGATCCCACGGAGATTGTCGGCTTGAAGCAAGCTATGGTTATCTTGTAAATCTTAGTCAGGATATCAAAGATTATCAGGGTTGATTGTGAAAAGTAAAAGAACATGAAATAAGTACTTGTTTTGCAGTAATGTGGAACAGGTTGAGGTTTTGGAGATGCTTCATCTTCTTGAATCTCTGCTTTCCTACTGTCTTCTTCATCAAACACGCAAGGCTCCTTCCATGGCAAGCTGTATGTAGGGTTTCACCGTTGTCAATGGCTACCTCCCATCCTCTCAGTGGAAATGTTCAACGCACCCTGTCACGGCACGGCTATCCATCTGTCGGTTCTCAATCAGGCCGGAATAGAATCCAATGATTCTTTTGCGTCTGTCACTAACGCCCCGCCCTCAGGAGTTTGAAGCTTGTCACAGTCATTCAATCATTGAATCCTACTCAGAATACCACAGACAAGGTTTAGACCTTCCCGATTCTCTTGAATGCCGCCATCAATTCTAGCTTATACCACGAAGATTCTGATTAAGGAATCCAAGAGATATCTACTCAATCTAAAGTAGAACGGAGGTGGTTGTCAGGCACGCGTTCATAGTTGAGAATATGATGAGTGTCACGGGTCATCACATTCATCCGGGTTAAGAACAAGTGATATCTTAGAACGGAAGCAAGCATGATTGGATAAGAAACGGTAGTAATTGCATTAATCCATCAAGACACAGCAGAGCTCCTCACCCCCAACCATGGGGTTTAGAGACTCATGCTGTAAGAAGTACACAAAGAAACGTGTAAAGTGTCATGAGGTACAGATACAATGTCAAAAGATCCTATTAATAGTGAACTAGTAACCTAAGGTTTACAGAAATGAGTAAATGACGTAAAAATCCACTTCCGGGCCCACTTAGTGTGTGCTTGGGCTGAGCATTGAAGCTTTCATGTGTAGAGACCTTTTATGGAGTTAAACGCCAGCTTTCATGCCAGTTTGGGCGTTTAACTCCAAGTTTTATGCCAGTTCCAGCGTTAAACGCTGGAAATTCTGAGGCTGATTTGCCACGCCGGTTTGGGCCATCAAATCTCGGGCAAAGTATAGACTATTATACATTGCTGGAAAGCCCAGGATGTCTACTTTCCAATGCCGTTGAGAGCGCGCCAATTGGGATTCTGTAGCTCCAGAAAATCCACTTCGAGTGCAGGGAGGTCAGAATCCAACAGCATCTGCAGTCCTTTTCAGTCTCTGAATCAGATTTTTGCTCAGGACCCTCAATTTCAGCCAGAAAATATCTGAAATCACAGAAAAACACACAAACTCATAGTAAAGTCCAGAAAAGTGAATTTTAACTAAAAACTAATAAAAATATACTAAAAACTAACTAGATCATACTAAAAACATACTAAAAACAATGCCAAAAAGCGTACAAATTATCCGCTCATCATCTGCCAAACTCCACGCAATTGCCCTTTTGTTCTTTCTCAATACATCTAGTAATTTTTCTTCTTGTTGAGGAGTTAACTCTTGTGCAATTATCACGGGGAGCTTTTGGGCTTCATCAAGGTATGAATACCTTAAGTGAGGTGGTAGTGGCTTCAATTCCATCTTTTTGTCATTCTTTGAAGTTTGAGTTTCCGGATGGTTTGTATGATGTGTGGTGTTTAGTTCGCTTGAACTTTCATTTGCTTCTTCAACCATGTACTTCTCATCTAACTTTGCAAAGTGCACTTCGGCAACCATGTTATCAATTGGGTCACATCGAAATAGAGAGTGATTCTCCGGTGGATGCTTCATTGCTTCTTCTAGGCTAAAGCTTACAATTCTCCCATCTATTTCAAATGAGTAGTTCCCCGAGTAAGAATCAAGCTTAAATCTAGAAGTTCTCAAAAATGGTCTTCCAAGTAGGATAGATGATGCTCTCTCGGTCTCGCTTGATGGCATTTCAAGGACATAGAAGTCAATCGGAAACACCAACCCTTTGATATTCACCAAGACGTCATCCGCAACACCCGCTATGGTTATTATGCTTTAATCCGCTAGGACAAATCTTGCCGTCGACCTTTTTAGTGGTGGCAAATTCAATACCCGGTAGACGGAGAGCGGCATGATGCTAACACATGCTCCGAGGTCACACATACAATCTATAAATTGAACTCCATTAACGGTGCAAGTGACCATACAAGGGCCCGGATCATCACACTTCTCGGGCAATGTTCCCATTAAAGCGGAAATAGAACTCCCCAATGGGATGGTTTCCAATTCAAGAATTCTATCCTTGTTCATGCATAGATCTTTGAGGAATTTTGCATATCTAGGAACTTGATGTATAGCATCAAAGAGGGGGATGGTTACCTCAACTTTCTTGAACATTTCTACCATTTTTGGGTCGAGTTCTATGCGCTTTCTAGCTTTCTTTGCAAGTGTTGGAAACGGAAGTGGTTGGGCAATTTCTTCTTCCAAGGTTCTTTTGGCCTTGGTAGTCTCCCTTGTTGGTTGGGCTTCATCCTTAACCATGACTTGTGGTGTCTCCTCTTCTATATCTATCCTCTCCTCCTCTCGGGCGGTTGTGATAGGATTTGGGTCCTTTGCTTCCTTCTCTTTTAGTTGTGTTCCGGATCTAAGGGTGATGGCATTGATGTCCCCCTTTGGATTTGGTTGAGGTTGAGAGGGAATGACACTTTGAATTGGGGGTTAAGGAGTGGGAGTTGACGGTGTATCCATGCGTGCTAGAAGAGCTTGTAGTGTAGAGGTGAGGCCGGTGAGACCGGAAGCAAGTGTGTTTTGTAGTTCCTTTTGGCCTTGGATAATGGTCCGGAGTGTTTCGTCTTGATTGGAGGGGGTGGTTGCATATGTGAGTTGAGGAGTTTGTGATTGGTTGGGTGGTGGTCTTTGATGTGGTGGTTGATATGTTTGGTAGTTTCTTTGTGGGTTTTGTTGGTTGTATGGTTGATTTTGTGAGTTGTATGGTCGGTTTTGTGAGAAATTTTGTGAGTTGTTGCTCCATCTTTGACCTCCTCCATTGTTGTTGTTGTCCCTATTCCCTTGTTGATGATTGTCTCTCCAATTTTGATTATGGTATCCACTCCTTTGGTTGTAGCCTCCTCCTTGATAAGGATGCCCTTGGTTAGGATTACCACCTTGGTAGTACCCTTGATTGGGGCGGTCATAGAAATTATGGGTAGCCGCCAAGGTGTTATCTTCTTGAAGGCTTGGGCACTCATCCGTGTAGTGTGAGTAGCAAGAGCAAATGCCACATACTTTTTGAGGGACCAATTGTTGGTTGTGTTGTTGAGGTGGTGGAGGGTGTTGTTGGTATGATTGAGGTTGTTGTGGTTGTTGTTGGTTCAATTGGAGTTGCCTCAAGATGGATGTCATCTCATTCAAGGATTGAGTTAGAGCAGTGGTTTCACTACTAGTTGATACCTCGTTCACGGTCCTTGGACGGTTGACTCTTCGCCTCATATGTTGATTGGATTCGGCTAAGTCAATGATAAGTTGCCATGCCTCCTCCGCGGTTTTATATTTGGACAAAGAACCATTGCTAGAAGTGTCCAAGAGGGTTCTATCTTGCTCTCGCATCCCTTGACATATGTATCCAAGCAATACTTGAGTGTCGATCATCTGATTAGGGCATCCGTCTAGTAGTTTGCGAAACCGTTCCCAATACTCGTAGAGTGGTTCCATCTCACCTTGCACAATACAAGACATTTCCTTCCTTAGCCTATCCATCTTTTCCGGGGGCAAGAATTTATCCAAGAATCCTCTTCTAAGTAGGTCCCAATCGGAGGTGACTTCACTAGAGAGAGTGTAGAACCATTCTTTAGCCTTGTCCTCAAGAGATAAAGGGAAAGCAAACAACCATATAGCAACTTCATCGGACCCTTCCCGTCTAGTAGTTGAGCATATGCGATGGAAGTCCTTGAGATGTCGAATAGGGTCTTGTGCGGGAAGCCCGTGAAACTTGGGTAGGAGGTTGATCAAAGCAGTCTTCAATTCAAAGTTTGCATTCAAGTTGGGGTGAGTTACATGAAGGGGTTGAAGGACATAATCCGGTGCACCCGCTTCCTTGATGGTAACTCTCCTCGGAGCATCCATGGTATTAGTACCTAAAATAAAAGAAGAATTGTTAGTGAGATTGATGGGAGTATGACTAATGCCTTCTTTGAGTGACGGTTCAATGTTCACTTTTAGTAAGGTGGTTGAGGTGGTGAAAACCTCTTCACCTTTTCCAAACTTTAGCCGCCTCCGAGCTTGTCTAATATGAAACAAAGTTCGTTCTATTTCCGGATCAAAAGGGACTAAGCTCGGATTCGGTTGTGAACGCGTCATGCAATGAAGGGGAAATGAAATTCATGGTAACGATGAGGGGTTAGTCACTTGAACAATTTACAATGAAATGCAACTATGTACACTTATTCCAAACAATAACGTGGCACACTAAGCAAGTTCCCCGGCAACGGCGCCATTTTGATAAACGAAATTTAGCATGTCGAATTAGAATCCAAGGATGAATATGATCGTGAGTATAGTCTAATCGACACTTAAATTTCGTACCAAACAATCCTATAACCTATATCCGAGAGTACAAGTCTCCCGAGTCGTCCTCCCTTGGAATTGCCAAAGTGTGCATCTTATTGATTAGAAAGCGTTGTTGGGATTCTTTGAAGGTCTTAGTAAGGTAATATGAAACAAACAATCAATCATTAAAAGACTTGGCTTAGGGTTGGCATTAGAATTTCTATCCTTATAGTTTATTCAATGATGATAACAATTAGGCCTTGCTTCATTTAGTTATCCCCTAGGTATAGAGGAAAGTCAAATGAACATAATCAACTTGAGTCACAAGTCCTAGCTTCACCTTATGGGAATCTAGCTTTAGTGCACTCAAAGTCAATTAGCAATCCCTAATTTCAAATCAACAATTGACTCAACTATTCAACTTCTTCTAATGGCCCAACCCTATGCCAAGTGAGATATTCCTACTCCATAACTAGTGTTGACATTTTATCAAACATGTGATGAGCAAGAAAGAAAGTCATAGTAAAATGAGAAGAAAAGTGGAATTAAAAGTATTGCAACACAAGGAACTAACAACAAGTATCAAAGAGCAACAATGAAAATCAAATTCTCAAAGTATTGATGAAATCCAAAATTACAAAGTTGAATTCTAGATCTATGAGACTTGAGCAATTACAACTACTACTTGAAATTGGAGAAGAAAATCTATGACATGAACAAAGTGGAGTGAGAATTGTAACGGATCTCACCAAAAAGTGATTGAAAATTCAGAAATTAGATGAAGATGAACCCTAGTGAAGCTTGGAATCTCTCTCTCCTTCTCCAAAAGTGTGACTAACTAATCCCTCCAAAATATCTAAAATCTACCAAATGAACTAAAAATCCTTAACCCTTACTCCCTTGGTCTTCTTAAGCTTTTTCCGCCAAGGCACTCCCTAAAGATGGGATTCTCAACTAACTCCACGCCTAGGTCACATGGCTTCTTAAAATTCCACATTCGAACATCGGCACGCACGCGCAAGTTACGCGCGCGCGCCGCAGATGCATCTTGTAATGTACGCGGAGGCGTGGCGTACGCGTGCGCGCCCAAGAAGATCATGGCTTAGCCGCTACGCAAGCCGACTCGTGGCTTGACTCTTGGCTTCGGCTTCTAGTTGGTCTATCCACGCGGACGCACCAAGTGCGCGCACGCGCCCATGCCAAGATTTCCAAGGCTTAATTCTCTTGCTTCCATCCTCCTTCTCTCTTCCGGTCCATCCCTGCCCTATATTCTGGAACCACTTAACACACAAGTCACGGCATCGAATGGCATCAAGAGAAGATTAGAAATGTATCTATTTTAGTGCAAAATAAGCATGTTTTCACACATGGGGCAAAACTAGGAAAGGAATGCAAAATCTTGTATTTTCATATAGAAAGTGTGTGGAATCATTGATAAAACCCCTGAAATCAGCACAAGATGAACCCTCAAAATGGGGTTTGTCAAAGACCTCAATGGATGTCCACTGGCCTCCAATGAGTTCCCTAATGAGGAACCATGGGAATCTGAGACTCACACTGAGACCATAGAGATTCCATTGGATTTACTTCTGCCATTCATGAGCTCTGATGAGTATTCTTCCTCTGAAGAGGACGAAGATGTCACTGAAGAGCAAGTTGCTAAATACCTTGGAGCAATCATGAAGCTAAATGACAAGTTATTTGGTAATGAGACTTGGGAGGATGAACCCCCTTTGCTCACCAAGGAACTGGATGACTTGACTAGGCAGAGATTACCTCAAAAGAGACAGGACCCTGGGAAGTTCTCAATACCTTGTACCATAGGCACCATGACCTTTGAGAAGGCTCTGTGTGACCTAGGGTCAAGCATAAACCTCATGCCTCTCTCTGTAATGGAGAAGCTAGGGATCTTTGAGGTACAAGCTGCAAGAATCTCACTAGAGATGGCAGACAATTCAAGAAAACAAGCTCATGGACTTGTAGAGGATGTTCTGGTAAAGATTGAAGACCATTACATCCCTGCAGATTTCATAGTCCTAGAGACTGGGAAGTGCATGGATGAATCCATCATCCTTGGCAGACCCTTCCTAGCCACAGCAAAGGCTGTGATTGATGTTGACAAAGGAGAATTGATCATTCAAGTGAATGAAGAATCCTTTGTGTTTAAGGCTCAAAGATATCCCTCTGTTACCATAGAGAGGAAGCATGAAGAGCTTCTCTCAAAACAGAGTCAAACAGAGCCCCCACAGTCAAACTCTAAGTTTGGTGTTGGGAGGCCACAACCAACTGCTAAGTTTGGTGTTGAACCCCCACATTCAAACTCTAAGTTTGGTGTTGGGAGGTTCCAACATTGCTCTGAGTATTTGTGAGGCTCCATGAGAGCCCACTGTCAAGCTACTGACATTAAAGAAGCGCTTGTTGGGAGGCAACCCAATGTTATATTTATCTATTTTCCTTTGTTATTTCATGTTTTCTGTAGGTTGATGATAATGTGAAGTCACAAAATCAATTGAAAAAGCAAAAATAGAATGAAAATCAGAAAGAAAAATAGCACACCCTGGAGGAAAAACTTGCTGGCGTTTAAATGCCAGTAAGGGCAGCAAATGGGCGTTTAACGCCCAGTCTGGCACCATTCTGGGCGTTTAACGCCAGAAAGGGGCACCAGACTGGCGTTTAACGCCAGGAATGGGCAAGAAGCTGGCGTTAAACACCAGAAATGTTCACCAGCCCGGCGTTTAACGCTAGAATTGGCAGAAGGAGCATTTTTACTCGCCACTTGGTGCAGGGATGATTTATCCTTGACACCTCAGGATCTGTAGACCCCACAGGATCCCCACCTACCCCACCACTATCTCTCTTTTTCACCCATTCACCAATCACCTCAACACCTCTTTCCCAAAAACCCCTCACCTATCAAATCCCACCATTCAAATTCAAACCACTTTCCCTCCCAAACCCACCCATAATGGTCGAACCCTACCCCTCTCTCCACCCTTATATAAACCCATCTTCACTCCTTCATTTTCACACAACCTACACACTACTTCTCCCCCTTGGCCGAAAAATAAAGCCACCTCTATCTCCTCTATTTCTTCTTCTTCTACTCTCTTCTTTCTTCTTTTGCTCGAGGACGAGCAAACCTTCTAAGTTTGGTGTGGTAAAAGCATTGCTTTTTGTTTTTCCATAACCATTTATGGCATCTAAGGCCGGAGAAACCTCTAGAAAGAGGAAAGGGAAGTCAAAAGCTTCCACTTCCGAGTCATGGGAGATGGAGAGATCATCTCAAGGGTGCATCAAGACCACTTCTATGAAGTTGTGGCCATGAAGAAGGTGATCCCCGAGGTCCCTTTCAAACTCAAAAAGGGTCAACTTTGATCAAAGGTTGGACCAAGTCCTCATGGATACCACTAAGAAAAGGAGGGAGCAAACAAGAGATCCCACTCATGGACATGAGCATGAGGAAATTCCTCATCATGAAATCCCTGAGATACCTCAAGGGATGCACTTTCCTCCACAAAACTATTGGGAGCAAATCAACACCTCCCTAGGAGAATTGAGTTCCAACATGGGATAACTAAGGGTGGAGCACCAAGAACATTCCATCCTCTTCCATGAAATTAGAGAAGATCAAAGAATCATGAGAAAGGAGCAACAAAGGCAAGGAAGATACATTGAGGAGCTCAAGCACTCCATAAGATCTTCAAGAGGAAGAACAAGCCGCCATCACTAAGGTGGACCCGTTCTTTAATCTCCTTGTTCTTTATTTTTCTGTTTTTCGAATTTTCATGCTTATGTTTATCTATGTTTGTGTCTTATGATCATTAGTATCTTAGTATCTATGCCTTAAAGTTATGAATGTCCTATGAATTCATCACCTTTCTTAAATGAAAAAAGTTCTTAATTAAAAAAGAGAAGAATTGCAGGAATTTTGAATTTTATAACAGATTAATTATTTTGATGTGGTGGCAATACTTTGACTTCTGAATGTATGCTTGAACAGTGCATATGTCTTTTGAATTTGTTGTTCATGAATGTTGGCTCTTGAAAGAATGATGAAAAAAAGGAGACATGTTACTGAGGATCTGAAAAATCATAAAAATGATTCTTGAAGCAAGAAAAAGCAGTGAATACAAAAAAAAAAGAGAGATTATGTTCGAAAAAAAAAAGTGAGAGAAAGCAAGCAGAAAAAGCCAATGGCCCTTTAAACCAAAAGGCAAGGGTAAAAATAAAGTCGTGATCCAAGGCAAAAAGAGTGTGCTTAAGAACCCTGGACACCTCTAATTGGGGACTCTAGCAAAGCTGAGTCACAATCTGAAAAGGTTCACCCAGTTATGTGTCTGTGGCATGTATGTATCCGGTGGTAATACTGGAAGACAGAGTGCTTTGGGCCACGGCCAAGAATCCTAAACTAGCTGTGTTCAAGAATCATCATACTTAACTAGGAGAATCAATAACACTATCTGGATTCTGAGTTCCTATAGAAGCCAATCATTCTGAATTTCAAAGGATAGAGTGAGATGCCAAGACTGTTCAGAGGCAAAAAGCTAAAAGCCCCGCTCATCTAATTAATACTAATCTTCATAGATGTTTTTGGAATTCATTGCATATTCTCTTCTTTTTATCTTATTTTATTTTCATTTGCTTGGGGACAAGCAACAATTTAAGTTTGGTGTTGTGATGAGCGGATAATTTATACGCTTTTTGGCATTGTTTTTAGTATGTTTTAAGTATGTTTTAGTTAGTTTTTATTATATTTTTATTAGTTTTTAGTTAAAATTCACTTTTCTAGTCTTTACTATGAGTTTGTGTGTTTTTCTGTGATTTCAGGTATTTTCTGGCTGAAATTGAGGGACTTGAGCAAAAATCTGATTCAGAGGCTGAAAAGGACTGCAGATGCTGTTGGATTCTGACCTCCCTGCACTCAAAATGAATTTTCTGGAGTTAGAGAAGTCCCATTGGCACGCTCTCAATTGCGTTGGAAAGTAGACATCCTGGGCTTTCCAGCAATGTATAATAGTCCATACTTTTCTCGAGATTTGATGGCCCAAACAGGCGTTCCAAGTCAGCTCAAGAATTCTGGCATAAAACGCCGAAACTGGCACAAGAATGGGAGTTAAACGCCCAAACTGGCACAAAAGCTGGCGTTTAACTCCAAGAAAAGTCTCTACACATGAAAGCTTCAATGCTCAGTCCAAGCACACACCAAGTGGGCCCGGAAGTAGATTTTTATGTCATTTACTCATCTTTGTAAACCCTAAGCTACTAGTTTTCTACAAATAGGACCTTTTGCTATTGTACTTGACATCTTTTGATCACTTTAGATCTTAGGATCATCTTTGGACGTCTAGTTCTTAGATCATGGGGGCTGCCCTCTCGGCCATGCCTAGACCTTGTTCTTATGTATTTTCAATGGTGGAGTTTCTACACACCATAGATTAAGGTGTGGAGCTCTGCTGTACCTCGAGTATTAATGCAATTACTATTGTTCTTCTATTCAATTCAGCTTATTCTTGTTCTAAGATATCACTTGTTCTTCAACTTGATGAATGTGATGATCCGTGACACTCATCATCATTCTCACCTATGAACGTGTGCCTGACAACCACCTTCGTTCTACCTTCGATTGAGTGGATATCTCTTGGATTCCTTAATCAGAATCTTCGTGGTATAAGCTAGAATTGATGGCGGCATTCAAGAGAACCCGGAAGGTCTAAACCTTGTCTGTGGTATTCTGAGTAGGATTCAAGGATTGAATGACTGTGACGAGCTTCAAACTCGCGATTGTGGGGCGTTAGTGACAGACGCAAAAGAATCACTGGATTCTATTCCGACATGATCGAGAACCGACAGCTGAATAGCCGTGCTGTGATAGAGCGTGTTGAACATTTTCACTGAGAGGACGGGACTCTAGCCATTGACAACAGTGATGCCCAACGTACAGCTTGCCATGGAAAGGAGTAAGAAGGATTGGATGAAGACAGTAGAAAAGCAGAGAGACAGAAGGGACAAAGCATCTCCATACGCTTATCAGAAATTCTCACCAATGAACTACATAAGTATCTCTATCTTTATTTTATGTTTTATTCATCTTTTAGTCATTAATCCTCCATAACCATTTGAATCCGCCTGACTGAGATTTACAAGATGACCATAGCTTGCTTCATACCAACAATCTCCGTGGGATTGACCCTTACTCGCGTAAGGTTTATTACTTGGATGACCCAGTGCACTTGCTGGTTAGTTGTGCGAAGTTGTGATAAAGAGTTGAGATTGCAATTGAGCGTACCATGTTGATGGCGCCATTGATGATCACAATTTCGTGCACCATTTGTCTTATTGCGACTTGTTGTGTGTTGAATTGAATCCCTTGCTTGTTCTATTGGTTTGTGGATGTATTGAGGTGAGTAATAACTATTGTTGTGACTAAGAATTAATTAGGTGGCTAAGAGATAGTTGGTATGACAAGTTTTGTGACTGAAATCTGTTTTGAGTTTAGAAATTTAAAGAAAAATAATTAATTATCTAAAGTAGAATTAAAAAAGTATTTTCAAAAATTTGATAAAAATAGTTTTATTAAGTAAAGTTAATTATTTGCATCTTAATCATTACTTTTACGGCATTCCCATTTAGGGGTGGCAATGGGACAGGTAGGGGCGGGTTTTTGCTCTACCTGACCCTGCCCCGCCACACAACAAATCGCATAGAACCTGCCCCGCTCCTACCCGCGAGTAGTAAAACGTTGAACCCTAACCCGCCCCTGTGGGAACCTGTCCCGCCCCTATAATTATTAAAATTTAATAAATAAAATTAAATTTCAAAATTTATATAACCATCATCACATATTCACATACATAACATAAATTAAAGTAAAAATTTAAACATGATACAATATTATTAATCATTTACTAATTATTTTACATATATTATACATATTATATATTAAAATTATATATATTATATATATAGCGGGGCAGGTAGAGGCAGGTATTACCTAAACACGACCTCGCCTCGCCCCTCCCAAGAATCCGCTCCGCTAAAGACCCGCCCCGGTGTGGGGCGGGTAATTACCCGCCCCGAGTGGGTAGGGGCGGAGTGGGTGCCCGCGGGTTTGGGTAGTATTGTCATTCCTGATAAACCACTTTTTTATGGTTTATCTTGTGCTTAATTGAGTGGATTTTATCAACTCTTTACCCACTTATTCATATGATTTGCATGTTTTATATTTTCCTTCCTGATTCTGTGCTATGATTGAAAACATGCTTCTTTGGCTTTTATTTCCTTTTATTTTAATTCTCTCTTATTACCATTAGATGCCTTGATATGTGTGTGAAGTGATTTCAGGAATTACAGGGCAGGAATGGCTTAGAGGATGAAAATGAAGCATGCAAAAGTGGAAGGAATACAAGAAGTTGAAGGAACTGCAAAGCTGTCAGTCTGACCCTCTCGCACTAAAACGATCATAACTTGAGCTACAGAGGTCCAAATGATGCGGTTCCACTTGCGTTGGAAAGCTAACGTCCGGGGCTTCTATTTGATATAATAGTGGCCATACCGCTAGGCGACGCGAACGCGTGATCTACGTGGACGCATCGCAGTGACAAAAAACATCGTGGCAGATTTCTTCTCCAGCGATTTCTGGGCTGTTTTCAACCCAGTTTGCGGCCCAGAAAACACAGATTAGAGGCTATAAAGTGGAGAATCCATTCATTCATAATGATGCTCTCATAACTCACAATTTTAGTTTTTAGATGTAGTTTTTAGAGAGAGAGAGGTTCTCTCCTCTCTCTTAGGATTAGGATTAGGATTTTTAGAACTTAGGAGTATTTTTATCTCATCTTTTTATCAGGTTCAATATCTTTTTATTTTGACTTCTCTTAATTGTTGATCATTGATGTTGCTTATTTGACTTATGACTCTTCATATTTGGATTGATTTTATTTTGTTAATACAATTGAGATATTTCAGAGTTATATGTCACTGATGCTTGGGCTCTATCCAAATTATTTTCATTCAAGTAGATTTTATTCCCTTTTGGCTTTGGTTGATTAATTGGTAACTCTTGAGTTATCAAAATCATTGTTGACTGAAAATTGGAATTCTTCAAGAATTAATTCGAGATCCAATAACTCTAACTTTTCCCAAGGAAAGACTGGAACTTGAGGATTCGAATTAATTCATTCACTTAACTTACCTTCATAGTTAGAGGTTAAAAAAGTGGGAGAAAAATCTAATTCTCATCACAATTGATAAGGATAACTAGGATAGGACTTCCAGTTCTCATATATTGCCAAGAGTTTATTTTATAGTTATTTATTTATTTTAATTGTCATTTGAATTACTTGTCATACTTCTTCCTTATTTCCAAAACCCCCAATTTTACCTTTTTCATAGCCAATAATAAGAACATACCTCCCTACAATTCTTTGAGAAGACGACCTGAGGTTTAAATACTTCGGTTATCAATTTATTTAGGGATTTGTTAATTATGACAACCAAACGTTTGTACGAAGGAATTCTTGTTGGTTTAGAATCTATACTTACAACGCAATTTTATAAAATTCTTTACTAGCAAAAATCCTAACGTCAATCCCTATTCCCATTCCCTATTGAGAACGCATGGTTTGTTCTCACCCCAAAATCTTTCACCCTTTCAGTGACACATGTTTGAAGACTCAGTATGAAGCTGCAGACGATTAATAGATTTACTTATGATTCATGTCACTTTTATAGAGTTCCCTCGCCCTTGTCACTTTAGTTTCTATTTTATCCAGAGGGATATGGATTGTATCTGAGTTTCATTTGAATTTTTTCGTGTAATATTTATTACTATTAATAATTATGTGATTATTATTACTTGGTGTTCTTTGATGAATGATTTTGATTATTAACAAACAAGATTTTTTCGGAATTTTCTCAAAAATTGAAACGCGATATCGACGTAAAGGCTCAATATTAAGTAGATAATAAAAGAAAACAAGTTAGTAACTCCTACTTTTGGTACGATCATGACGTGCTAAAAGTTAGGGTGTTACAGATTCAACCCCTCTTCTCTAAGCCTTCTGGAACCTACCCCAAGGAAGAGAAGATAAGACTTATTGGGCTAAGGACAATAAGAAATTTAAGAGTCATTAAAATTCAAATTTATTTAGCTATATTTAAATTTGATTTGTTGTCAAAAGATTTGATTTGCTTTTGATTTATTTAATAGTATTTTTTGGAGTTTAAAATTTAAATTAAATTTGATCTCATCTATGAAGATCAAATATGATTTAAATTTATTAGCAAATTTTAGGTGTTTAATATATTTAAATCAAATATGATATAATTTAATAAGATCAAATATGATTTAAATTAGCTAGAGTTAATTTTGGAGTCATATCTTTTATTTAATTTTCAATTTTATAATTTTATTCTAAAAAAATTTGACCCACATTAAGGCTCATCTATTAGAAACTTATTTAAATACTTTTGTGAGACAATTTGAATATTTTTTATGAATAAATTTTATATGTGCTTTTATGCATATTTTTCTATTTATATTCAAGTAAAGTGAGTAATTTGTTTTGCTTGTTACATGAAGAAATTGAAGGATCTAACCTAATATAATTCTTAGTGTTAATTCTTTAATTTTCATCCCTTTGATCTACGTTGTCAAGAACAGGTTCTTTGTGTTAGGTGTTTTGGGATCCCTTTATATGTGAAGAAAAAGCCCAAATATTGGTATCCAGACCCATGAATAGTTGAAGTGGCTGAGGTGAGTTAGGGTTGAGAGTGAGAGGTCTCATTTGCAAGAAGAACACCAAACACTAGAGAGAAGAGACGAGAGAAAGTTATTTTCACACATATACAAAACTGTCTTTGTAAATTAGTTGTTGTAGATTCGTTAACCATTGGATCGAGCTCAAATTTGAACAGTGTATTTCAGACACTTGGTTCTTCATTTTTGCCTTTCGGATCTTCAATTAGATATCTCTAGCTGGAGATATTAGCCACACACATGAGCTTTATTTTTGTGGTATTTACATCTTCTTGTTCTTGTTTTGTAAACTTTGAAACTTTAGTTGTTTGACTTGTTGTATGCACGTTTTATGCAGTAATTTGTGACTTTCTTGTACCCTATTTGTCATCATAGTAAAATTATTTCAAAAAGAAAAACATCTTTTAAAAAATCTGGTCTTAGATATTTTTCCAATAATGATGCTTCTTTTGAACATCCATATCTTGATGAATTTGCATCATCCTCTAGAACTGAACCTGGTCCAAACAATTCAGGTTCGGGCTACTTGCCAAATATTGAGATTGCTTTCAAAATGCCACATTCTCTCAAAATAACCTTACATTCAAAAAGTCCTTTTGTTTAACAAAATTTTGGTTTGAAATCTTTTAAAAGAGGTGCTAAAACAGAAAATGAATTTATCAAAAGAAATGCACCCTTTTCAAAAATCAGAAAACGTCACTCTTTTAATAATTTTCAACATCAAAATCTCAATTAATTTCAGCAACATACTAACACTAACCATTGCTTTAATTGCAATAAACCTTATCACTCTTTTTCTCAATGTTTTATTGACAAAAGAAGAGTAGGAAACAAAACATACAAAGTTATTTGTGAGTTTAACGCTCTTGGGCAACCAAGATGGATTAACATCAAAGGATCCAAATCAATTTGGCATTAGAGCTTGTGTGTTTTATTCCTATCATTTGGCATTAGAGCTCAGATTTTGGGCATTTGGTTATTACTTGTTTGAGAGATAGAGGTAAATAATTCTATTAGGATGATAAGTTTGAATGGCACTAATTACCATATATGGAAGGATAAAATAAAGAATTTTTTGTTTGTCAAAAATCTAAATTTACCTATATTTTTTACACAGAAATCAGAATCTAAAATAGATGAAGAATGAGAGTTTGAACACCAGCAAATTTGTGATTTTATTAGACAATGAGTGGATGATAATATTTGTAATCACATTGCTAACGAGACTCATGTTAGGGTTTTGTGGAATCAAATTGAATCCTTGTATGATCCCAAGTCTGACAATAATACATTATATTTGTTGAATATGTTGATGAATTTGAGATACAAGGAAGGGTCATAGGTATTATTAGATCACTTGAATGAATTTCACGAAATTCTAGATCAGTTATCAAGTATGGAAATCAAGTTTGAAGATGAGGTTTAAGGATTGTGCTTGCTAAATACTCTACTGGATTCTTAAGAGACATTTTGTATCTCTCTTACTAATTCTACTCCGAATAAAGTGAACATGCAACTTGTTAAAGATGGCATTTTAAATGAAGAGATGAGAAAAAAGATGCATAATTCTTCATCACACTTTGAAATGTTAGTCACTAAAAATAGGGGAAAAATCTGAATAGAGGTGAAAAGGGTAGAGATAAAAACAAGAGTAAATCCAAGTAAAGATACAAGAATGTTGAGTCTCATTACTGTCATAAAATGGATCATGTCCAAAAATATTTCTTTTTTATATAAAGGAGAATAAAGGTAAATAAGAAAAGAAGGATGATGGTGTATCAGTTATTTCAAATGATCTTTTTACCGTTGATATTGTTGATTTTGAGTACAAGGTCAATCTTTTTTTAATAGCAACTAATAATAAAGTGAAACTAAAAACTATTATTTAATGTATAAAAAATTAATTACTAAATAAACAAAAATAAATACCTAAAAATAATTATATCTTTATTGTAGTTACAAATTAGTGTTTGTTTCGGTACGATGATTAATTAATACATATCGATACAATAAAAAAATTGACAAATAAAAAAATAACACATAGATTATTATTTTAATCAACATTAATTTTTTATATTTTACTTTTAAAATATCATAATAATGTACATACTAAAATACCCTTATAATAAGAAAAAGTATAAGGAGCCAATGGAATGTTTGTACAATGTGTACAATAGAGATTTAAGTAAGAAGTATTAGAAATATAATCATTAATAATACCTTTTTTCATCAGCTGAAGCTTTTGGAATGAATGGTATCATGACATGGTATAAGAACTCTAAGTCTGAAAGGTTAAGAGTTTGATCTTTGGTGAACTTGAAAATCAGTTCAAATTTTTTGGACGAGGACCTAAGATGTTTATTATCCCTAGTACTCAGATGGTTATTCTAGATAGTATAGGTGATGTTTATTTTATAACTCAATAGCTCATTATACACGTTGTACACTTAAACCATTGGCTCCCTAGCACTACCCTTATAATAATTATGCAAAGACAAATGTATCATTCTCCATCTCTATCTGGTCTATCCCTCGCTCTTCCTCTGCTTCTTCCCCTTCCAACAATATTCCTTCCTGGAGGTCGTCGCCGGCATCAACCTTAATCATGCTGACATTGCCGGACACCTTCCGGGTGAGTTTAGCCTCTTGACCGGCATGGCACTTTTCCACGTCAATTCCATCAGGTTCTGCGGAATCATGCCTCCATGTTTGAGGAATCTCACTCTTATCCTTGAATTTGATATTAGTAACAATCGATTCGTTGGTGGCTTTCTCAATTGGTTCTCAAATGGTCACACTTTAAGTATCTCGATAGCAGATACAATGATTTCGAAGGGTCTTTGTCGTCACAACTATTCGAGACAAATCTGAATGCAATCTTCTTGAACAATAATCGTTTTACCGTTGTTCTCCCTATCACACTCGGTAAATTCAAGGCTTCCATTATTACTTAACAATAAGATTACAGGTTGCATTCTAAAATCGATTTGAAAGTTGAAGTTGAATGAGATTATATTATCCCCAACAAACTCTGTAAGTACTTCCCTCAAGAGTTTGGGATGATGGAGAATTTGAATGTTTTGGATCTTAGCAATAACAATTTTGTAGGTATTCTACCTAAATTGGCAGGTTTGAAGAACGTGGAAGTTATAGATATTGCTAACAATGAACTTAGTGATTATGTGTCTGATTCTATTTGTCAATTACCCTATCTATCCCTTTAGGAGTGACATTTCTTGTGCAAAAAGATAACACTCCCAACAGTAGCCACGCCATCACCGCACCCTTTTCTTCCTTTGAGGCTCAAGGTTTCTTGATCCAGATCTGTTAGTTATGGTAGTAATAGGAGCTTCTCCGACAACTTTTTCAGGAGAATTTCCACTTGATTTGATGACTGTACTCTTTGTTGGGTGGAGTCTCACTGTGATCAAAGCACAAGTAGGAGTCTTTTTCTTTTGCTGTGGCACCGCTGCCATGAACAGCCACCACCACCACCATTGCATGAAGGAAAGAGTGAGGTGTGGAAGTATATTCTCTAGGTTCATGATGACATCATCTTCATGTTAAGGGAGGAGTATTATCGAGAAGGGAAGAAGAGGAAGAGACGGGAATAGGAATATATTTGTCATTTTATAAATAATTATAAGGGTATTCTAGTATAGGCATTGATATAATATATATTTAAAAACAAGATAAATTAAATACCAACGTAAAAAATATGTCCATGTGTTCTGTTTTAATTTATCAGTATTTTATCGTATTAATACATATAAATTTATCATGGTACGAAGCAAACATCTTATAAATTATGATACTTTAGAACGATTAAGCATAGTATACATACATGGTGAACGGCACGTAATATCATCAGCGGGAACGAGACTAATGAAAATCTGCAACAAATGCAACGTCATCAGCTTGAATAGGAGAATAGATTGTGTTTTAAGTATGATCTATAGGCGTCGCAATGAGGATTTTTTTTTTTATTCCGGATTTGTGAATTCTCTTTTGCTTTTGCTGTTCTGTAGCATTGCACACTCAATTACTATTGTCTCCCTTCCCCCCCCCCCCCCCCCCCCTCTTTTTTTTTTTTCCCTCTTTCCAGTGCCCATCTTCCCCCGGGAGGTTGAGTCTTCAGATCAGTTTTATGTATTTCTATACTATCTATCAAGCCATTGTTTTGTAACATTAGTTTCACCGAGTACCAAGTACACACATCACATCAAATAACATCTCTACCTCCCTTCCCCTTTGCAGTCTTAACTTGTTTTGAAAAACAAATAATAATAAAATTAAAATGAAAAAAAAAAACATCACAAACCGTCTAACTGCCCAACTAATAATGCTATGTCGTGTTTTATGGCAACAAAGCCTTTATCTCTCTCTTCAATCATGACATAGGCTTTTGTGGTTTTAAACAGTACTAAGCCCAAGCCCTCTATCTCACAACGCTGTCCAAGCAAAAGCTACTGGGCTTTTAACTTGGTGATAGGCATTGCTCCACACAATGCTACCAAACCCATACCTAGCTTTATTTTTTGTACCCTTCTTAGAAACAAACGTGACAGTGTACGTTTTACTCTCACCTACTTTTCCAAACACAAGCCTGGTGGGCTTCACTGTTACACTCACAGCCGGCGGGACATTCACGGTCACATTGTAAACCGAATCGGCCTCGCCAACATTGGTCAGCCTCCGTGTGTACCGGACAACCCTCTTGCCACCAAACATGACCGAGAATGAAGGGTAATTCAATTGGCCAGGGTCAGAGAACTTCTTGGTGCAATTGAAACCGGAGTGCTTGATTAAGATTTGCAATTGTTCTGGGCTATAGCCCAAGGAGCACAAGAATTTAACGTAGTCACTTGTGGAGGCATCATAGACAAGCCCAGGGGAGAGAGCCTTCTGTGGGTTGACGTGGCCTGAACCGTGAGCCCATGGGTTGGAGAACGAGCCTTCGGCGGCATCATGGAGTAGCGACCGGGTGTTGTCGCGGGTGTAGGCTGTCGTCATGAGTGCCGATTTGATTGCACTGGGACTCCATTCTGGGTGAGCTGCTTTCAGCAACGCAGCCAACCCACTTATGTGCGGACATGACATTGAAGTACCTACAATTCCATAAACCACAAATCCACAATCAATGAATCATCAACAAATATACAAAGCACTAAATTCTCAAATGCACCACTGTTCAATTTCCCACCCCAGTAAACTGTAAATATAATATAGTAACTAGATAGCATGGTTTAAATTACCATAATAATATGTTTGCTCAAAATTTATCAAACAAAGTACATCAATATAGATTAGGTCATTAATAAAGCTTTGATAGTATATAGCACATTTTTATCTAGATGTAAATACATAACCAATGAACACAGTAGTTTATTAACAAATGACAATTTGAATTTCAGATCATCAAACACTGTATATTTGCTGAAATTTAAAACACGAGGCGACAATTGGACAAATATGTTGGCAGAGGAATAAAGAGAGAAGAAACAAAATACCTGACATGATGTTGAACTTAGTCTTGCGAGTGTCCTGAGCCAGCCCAGAGGGCCCAATGGCTTCTGACCAAGCAGCGAGAATATTGACACCAGGCCCAATAACATCAGGTTTTAGTATCTGCCTCGTCACGGTATTGGGCCCTCTCGAACTGAAAGCAGCCACAACAGGCGACGGCCTAACGTTCAAAACCGTCCCACCGAAACTCAAAACTGCTGTCGCCTTCGGATCCGACCCGACATACTCCCTGATCTGGTCCCCAACAATCCTCCCAACTGCCACCGCCGGCAACAAATGACTATCGGCCACCAACTCCTCCCCACTCTCCGCCGTGTTTGCAAGAATCATCCCGACACCACCGGCGTCCCTCACAACCTGTCCCTTCTCAACCCTCGCATTCATCCCCCTATCGCAAAGAACCACTTTTCCCTTCACCAAATCCGGGTCAAGCGAACCGGGCAGACAAATGCTACTAGACTGGTTCGAATTCTTAAAATAAACCAAACTGACCGGTTCAGTTCCCATCCCTTTCCCATTATAAAGCGAAACCCCAGAAAACTTCTTGTTACCAAGAACCGCAAAAGCCGGGAAGTCACGGTCAAGTGTACCTGCCCCAACGGTCATAATCCACGGTGCCACGTTGGCAAGTGTGCTCTTACTGGGTCCACTGTTCCCCGCGGAGCATGCCACGAAGATCCTTTTCTCAACCGCCGCAAACGCGCCTATCGCGATTGTGTCACGGAAGTAAGGGGCGGAGCCGCCACCGAGGGAGAGCGAGAGCACGTCCACGCCGTCTTCAATTGCACGATCTATTCCGGCGAGAATGTCGGAGGCGAAACAGCCGTCGGTCCAACAAACCTTGTAGGCCGCCACGCGGGACTGCGGGGCCATCCCACGGGCCGTTCCGGTGGCGTATCCTAAAAGGCTTGCGTTAGCCACCGGCGACCCCGCTGCTGTGCTCGCCGTGTGAGTTCCATGGCCGTCTTTGTCGCGTGCGGACACAGGCTCCTTCTGTCTCCCTGGGTAACCGCTTCCGGAATTTCCGGACGCCATGTGGAACCCTCTGGAGAAGCTTCGGGCCCCGATGAGCTTCTTGTTGCAGAGTTTTGGAGAGAAGTCCGGGCCTGATTCGCATTGTCCGCGCCACCGGGCCGGGATCTCAGGCATTCCTGCGTCATCGAAGCTTTTGGATTCGGGCCAGACGCCGGTGTCGAGTACGCCGATAATAACGTCATTTAGAGCCCGTCCTAGGTCCTCGGCACTGTGGCCGGCCCACAGGGTGGTTTGGGTTTCGAGGCCAAGGAACTCGGGTGTTCGTGTAGTGTGGAGTTGGTAGAGTGTGTCCTCGTAGAGGCCAAGGACTGAGCCCGAGGCGAGAAGGGCTTGGGCCTGTTGTGGGTCGAGAGAGGCAGCAAAACCGTTGTAAGCTGTTTTGTAAGAATAGAGAAGTGGATCCGAATCTGAATCTGAATTAGTTGAGAGAGATTGAAGGCTTGCAATGTACCAGTCATGGTGGGTGGAATATATGGAAGGCTTTTGGTTGTGGTTCATGTGAACAATGTAGGTTTTCTTCTTTGCCACATTATTAATGGGTGATTCTAACGAAGATGAAGAAGAAGAATGTGAGAGGCAGAGGAAGAAGCAGAAGAAGAAAATGGAAGGCATTTTCTCCATGTGAAAGGGGGAAAGGGGAATGAAAAGAAGATGGGGTGTGATTTGATGATTTAAATAAAAGAGAGGGGAATGTGAAGGAGGAGAAAGTAGTGGCAGTGATGGTGGGGAGTGTGTGTGTCAGATAATGGAAGAGAGAACAGACGAGGGACTCTTGTTCCCTTTTTATAATTAAAATATTAAGGAAAGGTGTTTCTTAATGGATCCTTTCTTTAATTAATCTTCTGCAATAATGCCAGCATCAATACTTGAATAGTAATTTTCGGGTAATTTTCTAATTAATTAATACAACTCATTTTATAATGAATATATGTGTAAACTTATTGTATGACATTTTAATAGTTTTTGCAGGTCTTTTTGTCACTTTGGACTTTCTGTCATGTTGATCAGAGGAAAAAAAAGACATAAATATTATAGCGTCTATCACTTTATATTTAAGTTATTAAAAAAATAAATAAATAATATTTAATAAATTTTATATAATTTATTTTTTATTTTAAATATTTTAATTTTTATCTTAAAAAAAATTAAATAATTTAAACATCATAATAAAGACACTATAAAATTCACAAAGAAAAAAAGAAAGCAATAAGCATATTTGTTGTTCTTAAAAAATGTGTTTGATAAAATTTATGTAGTAAAATCAATGTTGCGGACATTTTTTAATTTCCAAATATTTATATTTGTAAGGTCATGCATATATTTCTCTTATTCAAAAGTTAAATTAATAACACTAATTGGTTTGGAAATTAAATTAAAGGTCTACCCATAAATCATAATTATATGCATGTCCCGGGGGAAAAATGCAACAATTTCTCTTTGTAAGTAAATGTATTAAAATTGTGATTAGGAAACATTGCTTTACCATGATGTCATCGATTCCGTTACCTGCTTTTGTACGCGTTTCTTGACTTATTGGGCTGCTAATGCTTTTATATTCTCCATAATCACGCTAGGCATGCTTGATAAAGGGAATATCATCGTGAATTATTATTATTAGGGTAAAATATTATTTTAGTTGATGATGTTTGGGTTAAATTTTAATTTAATTTTTAATATTTTAAATATTTTAGTGCTGTTCCAAAAAATTTAAGATAAATTTAATGTAGTTCTATCATTAAATTTGTTATTAATAATTAAAATATATTTTTTGTAAAAAATTCTAAATCTTAACAATTAATTGTTAATACTTTAAAATTTTAAAAAAAAATATTAGTAATGGCCGAAGGATTAATTTTATTTATATATTGAAATTAAATGCTATTAACTCTTCAATATGTAAACTGTTTGTGTCAAATTTAAAAACAAGGCAATATTAAACTCGCATAAAACTTTTTTATACGTTTAAAATTTTTTAAAAATAGAATAAGATGTTTGAAAAGTCAGAACCAAATTAAAATTCTGTCCAAATATTAAGAACTAAAAATAATATTTTATTATTATTATTATTATTATTAAAGATTAGTTAACGTATACTTTTAAGATTATTATCAAAAAAGTAAATATGTTGTTTTATATATTAAAAAATTTAAATTTTATATCTTTTCAATTGTTAGAAATCAAGAATATATATACCTGTGTGTGTCTATTATTTGTCTATTTAATATATATATATATATATACCTGTGTGTGTCTATTATTTGTCTATTTATCTATTTATTTATCTAATAAAATTAAACATTCAAACGTTTTTTAAACAAAGTCTCTAACCAATTCTATTACCTGTTGTTGCTTTTTCTTCTTTCTCCTCCTACGTATGTGTTGTTACTATTGCATCTTTCTCTTCCTCCTCTCTCTTTATCTTCTTTGTACTTCTTTCTTTAATATCATCGTCATCATTGTTATTGTTGTCGTCATCGTCACTGCCACTGCTATAATATCCTACCATACAAAGCTTTACGTTTAAGTTCGTAAATCAGAAATGGTGGAGTATTACGACATCTAAAAGTAAAATACAAATATAGATATATAAGAAAAGAAGCTTAACTAGGAGCCTTGAAGAAAAGTTAAATAAAACAGAAATCAAAAGTCACATAACCATAAAACGCGTGATTAGTGAAATAGAAGAAATACAATACATATGAGATAAGAGTTTCAAAAGGAATGCATATTAGCAAGCTCCAGACTTGACCTGCGAAACAAAGACCAGTTAGAGTAAATATATACAGATACACAACCCAAAAGTTTACCAAAATACAAGTTATAAATTCTGTTTCTCCAAGTCAACCTCTAGGAGGGACAAGATACAAATATATACAAAGTAAAGAACATATATACATATATAAAAACTAAATACATAATAAAAATCTCAAAATCCATAGATCTTCGCTTCAAGTGAGTCTTCAGCACGCTTAGCAAGGTAACTCGCATCCTGCATTTGAAAAATAACAGAACATGTATGGAATGAGAATCGGGAGTTCTCAGTATAGTAAAGGTGTCCATATAGATAATAAATAACGTCCCGAAAAGCCAAAAGCATTCTAAAATTCGCAACAGTTCAAATCAAATCCTAGAGTTCTCACTAAGCCAGAAGCAAGGTAACTATATCTAAGAATTTTTTTATCCTAACTCTTCGTTTTCTGCTCTCTGCGAACCCCAAATTCACCGAGTGAAACAACCCTCAACGCCTCCTTCATCCGCCAGAGGGATCTCTTAGAAGCAAACACAAGCAAGATAGAAAAGGAAAGCATAATTATGGAACAGATACAACAAATAGAATATGTAGCAGCTCATTACAGATAGGCAGTTAGGCAAGCTAAAACAAATGCAAACTCAAACAAAACATACAAGTGTATATGATGCATGTCTGTCCTATGGCCGATGAGCTCATCTGTTATCCAGCCAAACCCGACATGTCCGATAGTGAACCTTGGATAGTCCCTGCATGCGTGCATCCCCAAGAGTCTATGCATATATATAATCAATCATTTATCATCTCATTGGGAGAATTCGAGGAGTTAAAGTGCTCAGTCACATTTTGCGACGGAGGGTTAACAGAGTATCGAATCTCAACCTAGAGCAAGTGTTGGCAAGCCACTGCATCTACCCAGAAAAATTCGTGTCTCAGATAATATAATGCAATGCAAGATGGATCTTTCATATCATCAATATCATTCATCAATATCATTATCACAATTCATCAACATCATCATGATCCTTATTCATATCTTATATCACTTTACCCATGTCTTATTAATTCAATTTTGCACTTCACAAACCTCCTTTAATGTCAACCTAACTCCCTCACTAGGTTTACTCCCTTTCCTAAGCCTAACTCTAGGTCTACTCACTTCACAAATAAGGATTATAGAAGTTTAAAAAGATAGAGAAGTAGTTAAAAACTCAAAATTGCACTTTTCAGCAAAGTATAGGTCCTGTGTACGTGAGCCTCCTGCTGCGTATGCGAGTATTTTGGGCAGAGGACCCATAAACCATCAAAAGTACACAATTCTCAATATCCAAGAACCAAAATCCAAAAATATAAGACAGGTAAGGGCTGGATAAGAAATTTGAATTTCTTACCACTTCTTTCAGATGAATTTGAAGGGCTCGGGGAGACGGTCACGTGGCCGAAAAACGGTGCGACGATCAGAGCTCCAAATTGAAAGTTAGAAGAAATTGAAATTAAAAGTGGAATAGAGGTTAGTGTTCTTGTGTTTTGCTTCTTCCTCAGCGTGGTTTGATGAAAGGTAAGGGAGGAAGGCTGAGTTAAGTTATATATATTAGGGCTTGGGCCCAATATGGGTCCGGTTGTCTGTTGGCCCAATTTTAGACCAAAATCTTTAAAATTAGTGTTTTAATTCATATTTTAAATATTTTTACTTCTCTAAAATATAAAACTTAATTTTCTAATCTCTTTGGCTCATAATTAATTTATTAGTTAATCATTTATTAATTTACCGAATTTTACATTTTACCCCTCTAATTATGAATTTTGTCCTGAAAATTCAATTACTTGAGAATATTTGTGGGTAATCCTTCCACATCTCCGATTCATGCTCCCAGGTGTGCTCTTTAAATTTGGCTCGACTCCACGCAACCTTTGCTAACGAGAATTCCTTTCAACGGAGTTTCTTGATACTAACATTGTCAATTCTGACCAGGATTACTTGAAACGTCAAATCTCCTTTCAATTGAATTGATTCGGGTTTTAAGACATGGCTTGCGTCAAAGGTATACTTCCGAAGCTGCGAAACGTGAAATATGTTGTGCAGGTTCAAAAGACGAGGTGGTAGAGCCATCCGATACACCATCGACCCAATTCTCTTCAGAATTTAAAATGGAGTAAATAACTATGATTCAGTTTCTTTGTCTTTATCGCTCTTCCAATACCTGTAGTCGGAGTAACCCTTAGAAACACATGGTTGCCCTCTTCAAACTCTAAAGGTTTTTGTCTCTGATCAACATAGCTTTTTTGACGACTTTGAGCGATAATGATTCTAGATCAGATCTTCCTAATCTGTTCTGTCGTCTCTGCCACCAACTCAGGCCCTAACAAACTTGATTCTCCGGCCTCATACCAATATAGTGGAGATTGACACTTCCTCGCATACAGAGCGTCATACGGAGCTATTCCGATACTCGCATGGTAATTATTGTTGTACACAAACTCCACTGGTGGCATGTATCAATCCCAACTTGCTGATTGGTCCAGCACACAAGTTCTCAGCATCTCTTCCAGAGTCTGTATTGTCCTCTCAGATTGACCATCGATTTAAGGATGGTACGTAGTGTTTAGGCATAATCGAGTCTCGAGCAGTTTCTGGAAGGCTCCCTAAAACCAAAAAGTGATATGAGAATCTCTGTCAGAAACTATAGCCATAGGCACACCATGCAGCCTTACAATTTCTCTAATGTATAAATACGCCAACTTTTCCAAGGTATAGCTCATACGGGCAGGCAAGAAATGGCCAGATTTAGTCAACCAATCAACAATTATCCATATAGCATCAAATCCCGTTCTAGTTCTCGACAAACTAGACACGAAATCTATGGTGATAGCTTCTCATTTTCACTGTGGAATCTCTAAGTGTTGTAGTATTTCGAACAGCTTCTGATGTTCAATATTAACCTTCTGACAAGTCAAGCATTTAGAAACATGCACTGCTACGTCATTTTTTATTTCTGGCCACCAAAACATTGTCTTTAGGTCTTGATACATCTTGGTAGCCCCAAAATAAATCGAGAATCCACTCTTGTGAGCCTCTGTCTGCACATCATGCCTTAAATCTCCCACATTCGGCACACAAATCCTTCCTTTGTACCTCAAAACTCCTGTCCTGTTGTGACTAACCTCTCCTTGTTTCCTCTGTTCTATTTCTTGCAATATTTTCTACAATTCCTGATCATTCTGTTGAGCCTTCTGAATCTCAATCTTGAAAATACTGGAGATATGCAACTGGTGTACGAACACATTCCCAGCTACCTCTCTAACACCCAAGTTAAGGTTCCCAAATTCTCTCAACAACTTCTCTTCTTTGATCATCATCCAAGCAAAATTTAAGGACTTTCGAACTCAGTGCATCTACCACCACATTAGCTTTTTTCAGATGATAACTCAGCTCAAAATCATAATTCTTTAGCAATTCCATCCATCTCCTCTGGCGCATATTAAGCTCTTTCTGATCGAAGAGGTATTTCTAGCTCTTATGATCAGAGAAGACTCAGAATTTAACCCCATAAAGATAGTGCATCCATACTTTCAATGCAAACACAGTCGCAGCAAGTTTCAAGTCGTGAGTCGGGTAATTCACCTCGCGAGGTCTTAACTGACGAGAAGCGTAAGCTACGATATTTCTGTGATGCCCCAGCACACACTTTAGACCCTTTAAGGAAGCATCACAATAAACCTCGAATCGCTCAATGGGTTTAGGCAACACCAATACTGGCACTATAGTTAAGAATTTAGGCCTATCTTATGGTAACTAGCCTAAATATTTACGCAACATTATATATTAACTAGAAGAAACTAAAACTATACCTTGACTGACTTCATCCCAAGCCCCAAAACACCTCAAGACTTTGTTTCCACAAGTTTTCAAGCCTCCAAATCCCATTTGACAAGCTTCCAACTACCAAAGTTTAGTTCCAAGCATACTATTTTGCCAATTTGATTTCAAATCACATGAAAAAAATTCAATCTAATTCCATACAATTTTATACATAACAACAATTTCAATATCTAAACTTCATAAAATCAAAGAATTTAAAGGGGATATAAGTTCTTCAGCTTTATCCACTAAACAATTAGATGAAACTCAGCTAGTTATATCTCGCACTAGAGTACCCCTAAACCATCAAAATTACATAATTCTCAATACCCAAGAACCAAAATGAGAAAATTGAAGAGAGCTAAGGCTGGGTGAGAAATTCAAATTTCTTACCACTTTGTTCAAATGAATTTGAAGAACTCGACGAGACAGTCGCGTGGCCGCAAACGATGTGGCGATCGGAGTTCCGGATTGAATGTTAGAAGGAATTGAAATTGAAAGTGGAATGGAGGTTAGGGTTCTTGTGTTTTGCTTCTTCTCCAGCGTGGTTTGATGAAAGGTAAGAGAGGAAGGTTGATTTAGGCTAAAATCTTGAAAATTAGTGTTTTAATTCGTATTTTAAATATTTTTACTTCTCTAAAATATAAAATTTAATTTTCTAATTTCTTTAGCTCATAATTACTTTTTTAGTTAATTATTTATTAATTTATCAAATTTTACAACTACCTTCTTTTTCTCTCATTCTTTTTCTCTTCATTCTCTTTTATTATCATTATCATAATTATTGTCATCATCATCTTTTTTATTTTCATCTTTTTTTTTCTTTTATATATATTTAATAAAGATATTGAGCATAGAAATTTTAATACACAATATAAAAATTTAGTATACATTATAAAAAAAATTAGTGCACAACACATATGCTATATTCATAAGTTTATGGATTATTTCAAAACTTTTTATGCTATGTGAAAATTTATATATTATGTAATAAAATTTCTGTATTTTGTAATAAAATTTATGTGTTTTGTGATACAAATTTTGTACTGAAAAAAGTGTAAAAACAAAAATTCATATGCTGCTAGACACACATTTTTTACTTATTTTATACTAATTTAATTGCACTTAGTTACTAAAAATGGTGTACAATATAACATCACCGTTATTTATCTATGCGCTATTTATAATTTTATATATAGGAACATAATAATGACGCTCTCGTATTTATGTCAAAAGAGTATCGCATATTCATAGATTTATTAAACAAATTAAAAAGAATCGTAAAGATAACAAACTAATTTAAATTTAAATAAAAAATAATCTAACTAATATTTAAATATTATTTCAACATTTATAAAAAAATATTGGTAATATTAATGCACATGTTAACTAGTCTTTATAATAATAATAATAATAATAATAATAATAATAATAATAATAATAATAATGTGTGTCTGGTTAGTTATAGGGGGATTAAAGAGAGACTCCGAGTGCATGAGAATAAACTTAATTCGATATATAACTAAACCAGATTTTGTGAACTCTTGGTTTGCATATTTTTTTTTTCTGAAGAATGCTAGGGACCAGCAATTTTGGTGTTTTGTAATTATTAATTGGTCATTAATAATATTTTTAATGGTGTGAGATTACATCTAACGGTAAGAGATCATTCACTTTTATTTTAATAGTTAAATACTGGCCAGAAAATACAAAAATTATTGGTCCCCTAGACTTTTCCTTTTTTTTTTTTATTTTTCATTTGCAAAATAAAAAATGCTTGCACTCCAGTTTGACCATTTATGAATTAATTTATATGATTTAGTTGATTAATTTATTTATAGATCTTGTTTACATATATTTCATTATTAACGGTACATTAACATTATAATAATAACATCGAATTACATAATTCTACTTTTAAGACTTTAAAAATAATAAATTAGTGGTTCAAAGTTTCAAACGTTAATGACAATATTACAATATATGCATGATTGGTTGAAAAAATAATTTATTTGCTCCAGAATTTGAAGCCAATGTATTTAACTATTTAAGAAAGAAAAAGAGAAAGAGACAGAAGAAGAAGACGACCCGCCGGAGGAGGAGGAGGTAGGAGACACGAGAACTAGAATGGGTTAATAACTAAATTTGTCCTTAAAAAGATTATTTATTTTTTAAATTAATCTTCAAATGATTTTTTTAGTCATATTAATTTTTGAAAGATAAAATGTAAGTTAAATTGGTCATTCCATTAGTTAGATGATGACGGGTTACATTAAGTGCCACATGTCACCAGATGATTAATTGATATGTCAGGTCAGTGACACCTAGCTCGCTACGTGTCACTTGACATATAAAAAAGTTATTTATAATAAAAATAGTCTCTGAAAGTCTAAATATAAATTATTTTAATCCTTAAAATTTTAAAAATTAATCAAATTGATCCTTATATATATTTTTTATTTTTTTCATAAAATTAAATTTAAAATATTTTTTGATAGTGCTAATTTTAATATTATTTTTAGACCTTAATAAACAAAATTCTCTTTATATAAAATAATAAAAAAATTAAATTACTATAAAATTATTTTGTAATTTGTATTTTAAAGTTTTATATTTTTAAATTGTAAGTTTTTTTTATAGTGAAATTTTTTATTTAAATGAGTTCAAATTATTGTTGATTATAATTTAAAATTTAATATTTTAAATTTCATTAAATAATATAGTAGTTATTTTAAAATTTAAATCTTTTAAATTTTTTAAAATTATAATTTATATTATTGTTCAATTTATATGATAGAACTCAATAATTTAAAAATTCTTTTGTGGGATCACTTTAAATTATATAAGGACTAATTTGATTAATTTTTAAAATTTTAGGGATGAAAATGACTTACGTCTGAACTTTTAGGTAGCGTTTGTTTGCGAGACAGAGACCAAGAGACAGAGACAGAGAGACAGAGACCAAGAGACAGAGACAAAATTAAGTATTAGTATTGTGTTTGGTGTGAAAGTGTACAAGACTGAGTTATGTCTCAGTATTGTGTTTGGTTTGAAATAAAAAATAAAGACTAAATATTAAAAATTACTAAAATGCCCTTACTTTCACCCAACAACCCCAACCCCCAAAAACAATTTCATTTTCATCAGCTTCAAACCTTAACCCCCTTTCTCCTCTCCTCTACCCTTTCTCCTATCCTCTTCCGTCAACGAACCCTGGAGCCCGACCCATCGCCGGTAGTACCTCGAAGGGTCGGAACCACGAAGGCGCCTCTCTAGTTCTTGGTTCATCTTCGTGGACCTTCGGTTTGTGAGGCTGCTACTGTATCCACGTCGGTGTGTGTGCGTCGCCACCGTATCGGAGCTGTGCATCTGGTATCCATTGTTTCTCTGTCAACGGAGTTGGTATGTTTCTTAAACTTTCAAGCTTTCAAAGGTGCTCCTTCCCTCTTCACTGTACGCTGTAAACCCTAACCCTCGGAATTATTTATAATTGTGAATTCGTTTTTAGCTTAGTAATTAGACGAAGATTCTGTAGGGATATGCTCAATTGAGGCTTTAATTAGTTGCATAATCGTTAATTGGTTGGAATTAGACTGTGGATTAGCTCTGAAGGAAACATTGGAGCTGAATTATATGGAACTACTATTTTTTATTCCTGCTAAACAACCAAGTTGTTACTAGGTTGATACTTTAGAATGCTGTAATTAAATGTGGGCACAACTAGGATGGTTCATTCATGTAGATAATTTTGTAGTAGAATTTTTTCATTTCCTATTCCAATGTCTTTTTAAGGGAAGCTGAAATCCTTTTGGTTTTTGCATAAGTTCATTTTGCAGACATTATTAATTGTTCTGTGAAATGCAGGTAGAAGTTGAGGAGTTACGGAAAGAAATTACTGATATCCAAAATCTGGTAAGAAGATGTAAAGCGCCTAACTTTTTGTACATTTGTTTTAGTCTTTAGTTCACTAAAAAGATTCATTGTATGTTTCAATCACAAGAAACAAACACAACTAACAAAATGACCATATATGTTTGGTGTTGTCCGCATCAGTCCTGCATCAAATTGATTTAAATCCATACATTGTTTGTTTCTTAAAACTTTTTTTTGTTTAAAAAAAAAGGGAGAAGAACAGGTACATTATTTTGATTCCTACCAAAACAGAGTAGTTTGTAATTTTGCTATGTAAATATTTGTTGATTTTTGTTGTTGTACAATACAATCCACTTTTTGAAGAGCAAGAAATTGCATATTCGCATTCATGGCTTCTTCTTCTTCTTCCTCCTCCTCTTCTTCTTTACCTGAGGTTGGTTTTGTATTTGTTTATTTTTTTTTGTTATATTTTTCCTCCATTTTTCAGTTTTTAGGTAGCATCCATTTTTTGATTTCATATTTTATATGTTGTTAGTTATCTGTTGTTGCCATTTCTGAATTGGTTTCTGTTGAATCATCTTTGGTTGTTTCATATATGAATCTTCGGATATTTTTGGCACCTTGGATGATTAGAACTTTGTAACTAAAAACAAAAAAAAAATGTGAAATTTGATTAGAATCAAAAGCATTTTGTTAGTGTAAGTCTGTAACACCCTTAACTTTTTTTGATAAAAGTAACACCAAGGAAGGAGAAGGATCACTTGGAACTTTTGACGAATGACAATTTGACAAGAGGGGAGATACTAAGATAATTGGCCTGTTTTGTCGATAATGGGGTTTTATTGGGAGGAAGATTCTCTCTCTCATTCTGGTAGAGGGTATAAATTCCTTCTAGTATCTCTTTTATGTGTAGTATGTACTAAATTAATAATTTTGAATTACTGTTAAAGGTATAACCTGGATAACAATGGCTTCCACAAGTAGAAGATCTACAAGTGGTACGTACGGCAGCGGCAACATAACGGGAGACCGTTTTTGTGAGTGTGGTTTAAGAGCACCGTTACAAGTTTCGAATAGCGTGGCCAACCCGGGTAGAAAGTATTACGCGTGTCCTACAAGGCGATGTGGATGGTTTAGATGGGCAGGTCTAAGTATCCAACATTCTGACGTTGGAGATGATCGATCTTCTCAGCTGAACTCTAATTTTAAGACGAGCGAACGAGTGGAAAAACTTCATACTGATGTTGTGTATCTGAAATTTTTAGCATTCCTTCAACTTCTTGTTTCTGTAGTTTGTGTTGTCTTGATCATTGTATTATTGTGTAAGTTATAGTATGACCTTTGAACTCAAATAGGCAAATGAGAAATTGTAATAACTAGTTTGAGAACATGTTTCTGTAATTTTTATTGATAATTATAAAATGAGGACAGGTTCAACATCTATTTTTCTATGTGTCTGTGTCCTTTTTACTTGACTGCTGCTCTCACATTATATTTCCTTTTTGTTATTCAATACCGTATAAGAAGAATCATATTATACACATTATGTTACATTAAAAGAAATAGATATGAAGCTAAGTTAGAACACAAGAAGAATGAAGACAAAATGGGTCCAATGGAGACATCTCAGACTCATCAAATCCAACTGCAGTGTCCTCTGTCTCTTCTTTGTTAACCTGTTTCTCCGCATCAAAGCCACTAACAGCCCCTGCTCCCGTGGCTCTATCCCTGCCAAATATGCCCTCCAGCCGATGAAATAAAGGAAATGGCTTGCCAGGACTGTAGAACTTGGTCGGATGTGCCTGTGAAAATTTTATGAAAACTAAGGTTAACAAGAATTTTGTGTCAGTGCCTAATTTAAGCTTCCATCATTACTTTCATTTTGTGCCAAAGTAATTAGTTAACATAAGAACTGTCTTATATTTTGAAATACAAACCCTGTCATCAAACTTAGAATAATGTAAAAATGAAAAAAAAAAAGAGGAAAAAGGGGCAAAACTTTAAGTTAGATATAGAATGACTAATACAAATGCAGAAGAAGTGCACATTAAATTAATAGAATGAATTATGTCAACATACAGTGCAAATTACATTTGTAAAGTGCTGCAGCAGAAGAAAAAAAAATCCCAAATTAATTTTAGTGTGACAAACACAAGAAGCACTTCCATTTTCACTGCAACCACTCCAATTTTTACCTTCACTCATACAACGCATTACAATACGCATACACACAAACACTGCATTTAAAATGTGAACAGAATACATCGCTCTCACAAAATCCATCATGTTAAGCTATAAACATTCATGGCCCTTGACAAAAATGTGAACATAATTTTTTGGAAGTCACATTTGTATATAAAATCCCTGCTTATAATTACATAGTCATTGGTATATTGTACACATACTAACATGGATTCACATGATTGCAATCACAACAGTTCTCCTATACAATAATGCTCTCACAAATAATCATACGGCAGGTTTATCTTTTCAATCATAAACACTTCCTTGTACAGGGTCAATAGAGGAATGTGCTAATAAAAAAATAAAATACAATACTGATGTGATTTGAGAATAAATTCAAAAGCTTTTAAATCTATCTGGTGGGTTATGGGTATTCATCATATTCAATTGTGATTCTTTTCAAATATAAAACAAATCCACTTAGTATATAAATAAATAAATAAATGTTAGGGACCAATTGGACTTTAAGCATGTGTTCTGAAATCTTATCAAGGCAATGTGTATAAAAAAATAGAGTTATCATACAAAAAGCACTTTATGTTAGAATATTTTTATGCACAAATTGGATCCTGCATCTGCATCTGGCATTTTTGTTGAAACAGCCAAAGTTAAAATTATATTTTAATTAGGGTTTAGAAGCTTAAGCACATGTTCAAAGAATACTCACATAGGCTGCTCAAATCAATGCAAATTTTACCATTTCCATATAGTTTGCACCTGAAAGTAGGCTAGAGGCAAATAGAAGTTTACTGAAGTAACCTGTTTCTACTGAAGTTTACTTCTCAATTTTAAGTTAGTATTTTGCAAATCAAAGCCTATCAAAAGCTGGAGTGCCACTATTCTTTAAACTACAACTAACCTAACAAATTCCACCAAAAAATTTTCACATTCTCACATCAAATAGACATAAATTAGGCAAACAAAGCAGCACAGATTTCAGAATCAGAAGATGCATAAGAAAGAAAACAAAATAAACAAGCATGACCAAAACCAATTCATAGGAAGCACATCACACACGAAAATAACCAAACCGAAATGAACAGAGAAGAACCCAGATTACACAAACTAATGAAATCCACAGAGCATAACTAACCTAGGTTACACAAAGCATAACCAACGAACGAACGAAGGAATGAAATCCACAGAGCATAACTCGCTAAATATTAAAAACGACCCAAACCAGTAATGAAATTTGCCCAGAACTAACCTAGGTTACACAAACTGTGATGACAATAACGCTTTCTGATGAACGCTTTCTGATGAACTCAACAACGCTCTCTCAACTGGGTTCGTCGGACTTAATCCTGTGAAGGAGCAAACGAAGACTTGAGAAATCGTGGCTTAGGAAGAGGAACTTGAAAAGTGCGACTCACTTACCTTGCAGTGGTTACCATGGCGGCTACGACGGAGCTGGGCTGACTAGCGAGCAGACATGGAAGGACTTCAAGCATGAATGAGAAGATGGAATGAGGGGCTGCTTCAAACTGAAGCCCTAATTTGATTTTAAGAAAGGGTAGATGTTGGAATTAGTTAATTATAATAGGGGTATTTTAGGTATAAAATAATTATTCAAGTTTCTGTCTCTGTCTTTAAAAATCTCAGTCTCTAGTGTCCCTACTTTTTGGAAGTACTGAAATACTGAAATTTCTGAGACAGAGACACAAAGTTAAGTACCAGTCTCTACCTCAACAAACATAATACTGAGTTCTTGTCCCCCAGTCTCAATTCCAGTCTCTGCAAACAAACGCTACCTTAGGGACTATTTTGATTATAAATAACTTTTTACATGTCAAGTGACACGTGGCGTGCTAGGTGTCACTGACCTGACACGTCAACCAATCATTTGGTGACACGTACGTGGCACTTAACGTGACACATCATAATTCCACGTGGTACTTAACATAACACGTCATCATCTAACTAATGGAAGAACTAATTTGACTTATGTTTTATCTTTTAAGGACTAATATGACTAAAAAAATCATTTAAGGACTAATTTGAAAAATGGGTGATCTTTCAAGAACGAATTTGACTATTAACCCTTATAATTATCCTGCATGTATGAGACTATGAGGTTCACATTAGGTTTTCTTTTTTGTTTCCTTTTACTGTACACGAATCTAGTCAAGCCCAAAATTGCCCAACAACTTCTGACAAAATAAATAAATAAATACATTTAAAATTTCAAAAATTATTTTTTATATTGGTTTAATTTTGGTGATATACACGTGAATAGGTTGTACAAAGGTTGAATGCATGTATGGTGCCTAAAGCATCTCGCAGCCCACGAGGATCTGACGCTATCATCATGCTGATGTCGAGAAGTTAGGAAGGAGTCACGCGTCCTAGGACCGGGAGCTCTACTTCTCCTGCAACGCTACTTTTTGAGACCTGCAAGAAGTGTGGGAAGGTGACATGCATGCATCATACATGCTACGTATCACTACAAGAAAAACGTTGAGTACTGTCGAATTTAGCGACGAACGTTACCGTCAGATTTAGTGGCAGCTTTTCCGATGGTTACGAGTGAAAATTCGTCCCTCAAATAAGTTACCGTCGTATTTAAAATTTTGCTGCTAAATTAGATGGTAAATAAAGGCGCGAAAATTAATTTTATTAGCGCCGAATTCACCGTAGGATTTTTCGTTGAAAATTTTCGACGGTAACAGGATTTAGTGAAAAGCATCGTTTAAGCAGCGTCGAACACCTTATTATCGGATTTTTTTTTGCCGATAAATTTGGGATAAAATTCAATGTGAAACTATTTTCCCTCACTTCTGCAAACTCTCTCTCTTTCTCTCTCTTTCTCTCTCTCTCTCTCTTCTCTTTTCCTCTCTCGTCTCTCGTCTCTCTATCTCATCTCTCTCCCTCTGGTCCATTGAAGAAGGGTGCGACCCACCATCTGGAGTTGTCGTCGCCACCAGTAAGCCACATTGTCATCGTAGATCATCTGGAGTCTCTGTGGAAAGCCTCCGCATGCCGCCGATGTTGGTGTCCTTTGTCGTCGATCGAAGGTCATCACCTTCTCACTATCACCACGATTTAAGTCCACCGCACCAAGGCAAGGTTGTTGTCCATTTTTTTCTTTTAGTTGTTTGTTATATTACTAAATCCTAGCTCCATCACTGTAGATTTCACTGCTGCCTCCTGTCACCACTATACTTCTACCATTCTGCAGCCACCATCAGAGGTAATTTTCTTATAGTTTTTGTGTTTTTTTCAAATTTTTTTGTCTAGGATTTTGTTAGCTATTTTATTAAATTATTGATTAAAACTTTTAATGAAGTTTGTGATTAGGATTTATTAAATTAATTTAGTATAATAAAAGATTAAATAATATTAGGTTAGGTAAGGTGTAATCTAGGATTTGTTTTGAGTTGATGGTGTTTTGGATGATTGTTAATTTTCTGAATTTATTGTTATCTGAGTTAATTATTTTCTAAATTAATTAGTATTGATTGTTATTAATTCTTTGAGTTAATTTTATCTTGTTAATTTTTTAAGTTAATTATTAACTTATTCTTGATTGTTGTTAATTTTCTGAGTTCATTGTTATCTGAGTTAATTATTTTCTGAGTTAATTATGTTTACTGTTATTAATTCTCTAAGTTAATTTTAGCTTGTTAATTGTTTAAGTTAATTATTGACTTATTATTGATTGTTGTTAACTTTCTGAGTTTATTGTTGTTTGAGTTAATTATTTTCTGAGTTAATTAGTATTGATTGTTGTTAATTCTCTGAATTAATTTTAGCTTGTTAATTTTTTAAGTTAATTATTGATTTATTGTTGATTGTTGTTAATTTTCTAAGTTTATTATTGTCTGAGTTAATTATTTTCTAAATTAATTTTACTGAGTTTATTGTTGTTAATTTTACTAAGTTTGTTACAATTTACTCATTTGAATATATGAACTTTGATTTGTTTGTTTAATTATAATTTATGTGTTAATTATGTTTATAGTTTGTGTGTTGATTATATTAATAGTTTACAATTAAAAGTGTACAACTTGCTTTCTAGAAAATACTCCTATAGACAGTAAGTTTGTAAGTTATCAAAATTGTATAAGTTTAAATAGATATACCATTCGAGAGTCATACATATGCAAGTTAGTGGATTACTTAGAATCTTATATAGATATACCATTTGTATAATTAATTTTTCTTTTCAATATTTTACTGTCTATAGAGTTTTAACTATGTAATTTACTTAGCCACCATGAGGTATCTTATTTTTCATATCGAACCTTATGTAAGTTCATCTTTTCTAGATTTAGAGTATATATTTTTAGTGCTATTTTTATCCATACGCGAGTAATTATTAATTTTCTTTTTTATTCTTAAACTTTGATGTGCAAACTTATTTGTAAACTTCTAACGAAAAATTATAGACAAATTATTTTAAAAAATTATAAAATTTTGAATTTTTTTAGTTTAAAATTTGTTTAATTTAAACATTTAAAATTATATATTGAATTTTTAAACAAATTAAAAAAAATAAAATTTAAGTTACTGTCGGATTTATCGGGAGATAAATCCGATAGTAACAAGCTTTAGAATTTCATTAATCAAAGTTAATATCTGCCATTAAATTTGCTAATAATTAGCAGTGGACAAAAAAAATCTGCTGGTAAATAATTACTGGTGAGATTTATACCGTCAGATTTATTCCGACGGTAAATATATATATTACCGACAAATTTTTTTGGTAAATCTAACGGTATCAGACAAATTTTTTGTAATGTATAGTTGTCTCTTATCTTTTTAAGCCATGTATAAATTTCATCTTCTTCCTTCTTGTAATGTGCATGGCCGAGTATGCTAAAGTGTGAGCGGTAAGGTTTGTGGTTGAATTTTTTTGATGTTGTAGCAAAATGTGTGATATGCTTCATTATTTTCATGTGTATGAGTCTTACACTGTTATGAAAAAAATTTTTACTTTTCAGAAGATAGAAAACACTATCGCTGTTCTCTGTATAGCTAATATTTTTCAATTTGTTAAATGCATAAAACTACGCCAACGTTTTGTTAAAAAATTTAAATCACAACACGACAATGTCATTTTGCATTTGATTTTTTTTAAATTATAATAATTGAAAACGTTATTGATATTTTGTTTATTTAGCAAATTTTAAAATACCATCTGTCAAAACATCACTTATGTATTACAACAAAAGTGAAAAAAGTCAACAACGTTTTGTGCTGAGACAAATAAAAAATATATAATTAACCATAAAAGGAGTGATAATATTGTGCTGAGAAAATATATTGAAGAGGAATTGAAGTGGAATGTTCCTCATGTTGAGATAGGTTTGCTTTAAATATCGAGAGAGTAAAGAATATTGTGAGTAAATGTGATGAGTATATAAGATGGAGAGTTATGTTAGTTTAAAAATATACTTTAATGGTCAAATTTTACCTCATACACATGAGGGTGTTAGATTTTTATATGAGAATCTATGTGTTATTATTTTTCCTCTTTCAGTAATGTTGATTTTTCAAAACCCTCAATATAAATAGGATGTGTTATAATACCGAAGGCGATGAATAATTTAAAGGTAATTATAAAATTGTTGGTCTAGCTAAAGATGTAAAGGAATATGATTTAATTGTTGAGGGAGATGTGACAGATATTACAAATGCACTAGTGGGTTAGCATCCATTTGAAAAGCCATCTTTATGCATACTTTGAACATTGATGTCATGCATGCACTGAAATTTTCTAAATACGTTAACATAGGTAATTTTATTATTATTATTATTATTATTATTAGTAGTAGTAGTAGTAGTAGTAGTAGTAGTAGTAGTAGTAGTAGTAGTAGTAGTATTTAATTATTTAGTTGCTCCCTATAGTTTCATCAAATTTTCAATTAGGTTCTTATACTATTTTTCTTTTCAATTAGATCGTTACACTGCTTTTAATTTTGTAATTAGGTCTTTTTCATATAAAAAAGTTAAAACTAACAGAATATTTCTTCTAACATACATGCAGCCAAAGATCTAGTTAGGTTTTTAATTATGAATATCTTCAATTTGCGAAAAAATATTCAGTTAATTCTAATATTTTTTACACTAGGAAGGACCTAATCATAAAATTAAAAGCAGTGTAGGAACCCAATTGAAAGAAAAAAAGTATAGGGACCTAATTAAAAATTTGCTAAAATTATAGGGACCAACAGAGTAATTAAATCTTAATAAGATAATTACAAGTATTATTATTTATATTGTTATTAGTATTGTTACCACTACGGTAATGATAATGATTATTATTATTGTTGTTCTTGTTGTTGTTATTATAATTATGATTATTATTATTATAATTTTTATAATTAGTATTTAGATTTATTTTGTTTTATTATTGGTCCAGTCCCCACTGCTGTTGTAGACGGTGAATTCATTGTTAGAATGGAGTTTAAATTTAGAGAGACTGTTATTACAGCAATTAAAGAGTATAACATCCGAAGAGGCATTGATTATAGGGTGTATGAATTAGAACCGACGATATTCTATGCTAAATGCGTACAATATGAAACAAGCTGTGATTGTCTTATCAGAGTTAATCTTATAAAAAGATAGTAGTATTGCGTGATAAGGAGGTACAACAGCAGTCACACGTACACTGGAAGTACCATCTCTCAAGATCATGCTAAAATAGACTTTGATACAATTGTAGAAGCTGACCCATCCATACAGGTAAAATCTGTCATTGCTGAAGTGTAGTCGAAGTTCAACTACACGATAAGTTATCACAAAGCATGGTTGGCCAAGCAAAACGTTCGGTGGGTGTGAAGCTTTTTATGAAGCTTTGTCCACATGGTCAACGGTTGTAAAAGAACTATCAGCAACTATTGAGTACGAAACTACATATAGCTACCGATGGGATGAGGTGGTTGACGATCTTCAGATTCTAACGCAAGTCTTTGGGCTTTCTACCCTTGTATTAAAGCATTTAGAAGTTGCAAGCCACTGGTCCAAGTTGACGGCACACACTTGTATGGATAGTAAAGGGGCTCTTTTAGTTGCAATATCACAAGATAGCAATGGGAATATCGTGCATCTTGTATTTGCATAGCCAACGGTGAGACTGCCGATGTCTGACACTTTTTTCTTAGTCATCTGCGATCACATGTGGTTAATTGAGATGGTGTTGCCTTTATCTCTGATCGACACAAGTCAATTATCTCAGTTGTAGGTTGTAATAATTGAGCATGGCAATATTCGAAAACTAATTCACATGTTTTGCATAAGATACATAGCATCCAACTTCTTAAGGAGGTTCAAGGCACCGCATATGCAGAAGATGATTACCAACATAGGCTATTTTAGAACAATGCATGAATTCAATATGCGTTATCAAAGATTATGTGAGTGGGGCGTGGCTTACAAGCAGTAGCTAGACAATATCCCTCGATCGTAGTATACCTTGGTATACGATGATGGACATCGTTGGAACCATATGCCACCAACCTAGTGGAGGCATTAACAGAGTATTGAAAGAGGTACGCAATCTTTTCATTGCAGCCTTTGTTAAGGTAACATTTTACAGGCAAAATACATTATTCACAAGGAAGAAGGTTGAGGCTAAGGCTCATATAAGTGCAGGTCAAATATTCTCTGAATATGCAACCAAGAAAATTCAGTCAAATCAGCGTGCAGCAGAAAACATCCAATTTAACTTATTTGATAGGTAGAACGAGATCTTTGTAGTGCGCGAGATGCCTAGTGATTTGTTTGTAGTAAATTTGCGTCTTCGACATTATGATTGTGGTGAGTTTCAGGTGGATCGAATTCTTTATCGCCATGTCTTGCCAGTTGTGCAAACCAGCGCTTGGATTGGAAACAGTTTGTGCATGAGGTATATACGATGGGAGAGATCCAAAAGGTATACAGAACTCGATTCAGACCACTAGAAAACCTAACAACATGGCCTGTGCATCAAGGAGCAAGACTAGTACCCAATCTCCACCTCAAGCGAGTAACCAAAGGTCGTCCTAAGAAAATTCTTCCCTTGAATGAGATGGATATGTGTGATATACGTGGTCCTAGGCATTGTAAGCTTTGTGGAGATAAGGGTCATATCCAAAGTAGATGCCTGCACCATAGTGGAGCTAGTGCTAGTGGCTTGACTCCAAATTCGTAGTTTTCATATTAAGGAGTTTGTGATTTCAGGTGTATCCAACACTTTATTTAGTCTTATATTCATTTGTAGTTTGTCTATTTTGGATGTATTGAGTCATGTTATGGTTACTTTGCTAAATTTTTTAAAGCAACATAATGCATAAAAAATTAATTAAAATAACACAATGCATAAAAAATTACATTGCATATTTCGACGGACTAAACTTTATGATAATTCATTTAAAGATACTTTTCTTCATGGTTTGTGCCTCTTTAGAACATTCTTTTTTTTATCCTCTTCTGGATCAATGACAGGATCCATCTAGATCGACTTTTATGGGCCAGGTCAACCCTAAGATCAATTCACATCAATATAAATACCAATCCTAATCAAACTTAAATACAATCATAGTCAATAGACAATAATAACAATCAAATTATCTGAACTAGGCTCATCAACCACATCATCACTAGAACTAGACTCATCACCCATATCATCACCTCTGAGTATGGTGGGTATGGATATTGTGGTGGGTATGAATATAGCTGTGGGTATGGTTGTTGATATTATGATATGTATGTGTATGGTGGGTATGGATATGGTGGATATGCATATGACAGTTGATTGGTGGTTGTTGTTGCTGTGGTGATTGTTGTTGTTGAGGTGGTTATTATTGTTGTGGTGGTTGCTCTTACTTGCTCAGCATGCTCAGAGTGCTGTAGGTGATCACCAAATTTACCAATATACTAGTCCATGTATTTGTCGGATGGTTGATAGTTATCAACATCTTGACCTGTCAAGACACACACAAAACTATTATTCCATTGTGAGATCCATTTTCCATGTTCTTGTCCCTAATTCTTATTTTTTTGGACCCATCAACACTATGTTATGGGATGCTTTAAGTTGTATAGCTTCTCCTGAGGGGTCTTGATAAAATCCAAATTGTTTTCTAACCCTATTAGTCGGATGCGACTCCAGAGCCTCAAAGCATATTAGAGGCACAATTGCACTCCAAAGGTTTACAACATCATTGATCTCAAGTGGAATTACATGAGGCGCAATCCGATTACATGAGGCGCAATCCGATTGGGACTGTAAAAACACAAACTGTAAAAACACATCAAAGCTCAAATGTATAAATATGCAATCATCAATTTAATTCAATATAAGTAAAAGTACAAATGACAAAACACGTATCCCGTCCAGAGAAAGATCATCCATCCTTCTCTTGACGTTAGAGATTGTCCAATTTTTATATTGATCGATAGTGGGTTGATAATCATTCCACTTGACGTATCATGTTCATATTAGAAAGTACTTACTACAGCAAAAATAATTAAAACCACATCTTATTTTAATTTTACTTAGGAACGAGTAGAAAGCTGGTATCCACCGGCAGAGGCCCTATTAATGGCATCTATATCCAAGGCCACACAAGGAGCAATGTCAAGAAACCATCCATGTCCTTGCAATCATACCTTGATGCCCGACATAATGATCGATACATTTGATTAAACTTATTAATATGAGAAAACTCACGAAATAATGGTAAATACTTCCATAACATAGTAATTCCAGACTTGTCACTGAATAATGTTGTACCAAATAGAAATATTATGTGATATTTCACATAAGTTTTCTTATTCTATTAGTCAATCAAATGTTGGCGCTGTATTAGGGTGAGAAACCATGCCAGCTTGATTTCGCTTCCTGGTTATTCATCCCAGAAACACTACCAAATTGGTTCATGCACTCGTTCTCTAACCCACTTGTGATGTGAGAAGTTGATCCAGTCACTGAAAAATCGTGAGTTCAGAATCCAAAAATTATGGCGACGTCCTCCAAAGTAATCGTGCACCCACCGTGTGAAAGATGAAACATGTGTGTCTCAAGATGCCACCTTTCAATTAGTGCCTCTATAGTCGGATTATGAGACATGATCCTCATAATTTGAGATATATAATAAAATCTAGTCTCTCTAAGTTGTTCTTCCACCCTGACATGATATGAGTCTATTTTGAGTAAGTGTCTGTTGTGCAAGTTTCTTAAACCCTGAAAACAAAAATAATAATTAACAGTTAATATTAACTATAACCAGTCAATAAATACTATTACCAATAAAATAAAATAATATTCAGTTTAATAACAATTATAATTAATAATTACTAAATTACTACAAATTATAATAATTGATAATTACTAAATTATTTATTAATTACTAACCATTATTGTAAACACAAAAATTACTTACATATATAAAATGTCAAATATATTCTATAATAGGATTCTTAGTATGTTTGATATCATGTTTTTCCATCTTCATCTTTCTTAAACTCTATAATAAAAAATGACATATATAAAATAATTGGATGAAAAATTTACGTAAATACAACATTCTAAAAGACATTACATTTCGGTCCTAACTCTATTCTATATAAACTGCTATAGCATATCGTGTAAGAACGGAAAAAATTAATTAACTAATTAATTAAAATAGAATAAATATAATTAAATTGATTAGAATAGGTTAAAAATGATAAGAAATATTAAATTAGAAAATTTAATGAAGAAAATAGAATTTAGCATAAAAATTTGATTTACCGTGAAAGAGCACGTACTGGCTTAAATTATTTGGCACTACAAGTGAGAAAAATTAAATTATGAGTGAATAAATTTAAGAAATTAAATTTTATAATTTAGAAAAGATAAAAATATTTGGCATAGAAAACCGGAGACTTATTTTAAAGGTTTTGACCTGAGGTTGGACCAAACGAACAAAAAACGTAAACTAGGCTTAAGTTGGACCTAAGCCCAACATATATAAGCTTCATTAAGAGGCATTTCAGCCTCATTTCCATCGAAGAGTGAGGGAGAGGCGATGGATTGAGAGAAAGAAGAGAGGGTTTCACTATTCATCGCGTTCTTCCTTGGACCATATCTCCCTCTCCGGAGCTCTGATTGGCGTGCTGTTTGCGGCCACGCAATCTTTTTGTTGAGCTTTTCAATTCTATCTGAACAAAGTAGTAAGAAACTCAAATCCCTTGCTCCAATTTTCTACCCTATGTCAAATTCATAATTTGGCTTTAAGAAATTGAGATTTTTATAGTTTTGATTGTTTAGGTGTAATTTAGCTTGAGTGATTAGTGGGTTTTACCCCAAATTTCAGTGGACAAGGTAAGCAATCACTAAATCCTTGTGGTTTGTCTAATTCTATGAACCCAAGTGTTGATTTTGGGTAACTGTGTGAATCTAGCTTAAAATTCATGTTGATTGGAGTTAGTTTGGCTAATCGGATTGCCTGGAAGTGAGCTTTGGAGGTAGAAATTGTTGAATTAGTTTAGTGGCTTAATTAGAAGCTTGGAAAAAATTGGCTAAGATATGATTTTGGTTTTCTTTAGGTAATATGTAATGTTGTGTGAAACTTAGGCTAGTTGTCTTCAGATAAGATTGAATGATTGAGTATGTGATTAATTGTATGAGGATGTGATACGAGCTTGGTGAATCAAGATTTGAGGTTGAATTGTATGGATTTGATTGTTGAGAAAAGTTGGGCCGGAGGCCATGATCAGGTAAGTTGATGAAATGGAATGATTGAATATGATATGTGAGTAATTTAATAAAATTTGAATTATGTAAATTATTGATTTAAAATTATTGGAGGTTGGTGTGGAATGTGTGTGTTGGGTTGATAGGAGAGTGGATATGGGTTGTGTGATTGAGCTTTAGTATAATGATACGAAATGATGATAATTATGGATTTTGATGATGATTGATGATATTTGTGAGTATGAAATTTAATATGGGAAAATGTTGTTAGAATTGGAAATTGTGGATTGAATAGATTGATAGATTGATAACTTAAATTGTTAGGTGTTGGATGTGTTGGATATGTTGGGTGGTTGAAAATTGATGGATTGAGTATTTTGAACGGTATAAAATTGCTCAGGACTGATATTGGAATGTATGGGTTTAGAAATTGAAATAAGAGTTTCGAAAATGAGAAGCTTTTGATAAATTTGATAAAAACTTGTTTTTAACTAATTTTGACAGGTCATAACTTATTTTCTGGACCCCTAAATTTTGTAAAACTTGTCTTAAATGAAAATTGGGTCCGTGCAGTTTATAACGTTTAAAGAACGGAAGGAAAATGATTTTTTATGAAAAAGTTATACGCGTTTGAAGTTTTGTGTAAAAAACTAAATTTTCTGCACTTAGCAGCTTTTTGAAAAATCCACATTCATTCGTACGCATGGAGTGCATGCGTACGCGAGCAAACATTGCTGCCTCCTATACTTGCATACGCAGAGGTAGCTCGAATACACGACAATGCAGTTTTCAACGTCATGCGTATGCAAGGAGTGGCATGCGTACGCATGATAACCCAGTTTTACAGAAATTGTATTTTTGAGTTTTCAAGCATTCCTCTAGCTTTCTTAACCTCCAAAATACTTGTTTAAGGTCTCCTAACTAGTGTTTAGGCTTTGGAATGAGCGAGAATGCATTGGGAGAATTAAAAATGATATTTTCTGTTATGAGTGTAGAGGCGGTGACCTAAATTGTAACATACTGTGGATGGAATAACTAGAGTGGGTGGTTGGAGTGCTGTATTGATGATGAATTGAAAATTGAATGTGAATAAGGAATTATGATGGATTGAGATTGAGGAATTTGATGAATATGAACAGTGATCTCTAGAATTAAATATTATTATTGATATACTATGATTGGTTGGATCCCATTTGTTGAGGTTGCGGTGCCAGCGTAGGGGTTGTGGCAGTCTCTCACTTTTGTTCAGATGTAAGGACTAAGCCAGTCTCCTGCTCGCATAATCTTTCGTGCCATAAGAGTAAACTCAGGCATTATGACCCAAAAAGGTGAGCTGGGCACTATATCCTAGGGATGCGCATAAAAGTGAGCTGGACACTATATCCCAGGATTAAAAATGAGTCGGGAACTATATCCCAGGGGGTGCATAAAGTGATCTGACCACTATATCTCAGAGTCGTGGTAGAAAGGCAACATTCCGAGTGGATGTGTCGGGTTGGCAGTTGAATTGACAATTGATATCACAGCCAATAGGACAGACATTCATAATATACATTTTTCTATATGATTGCTTGCTTTGATTGATTGCATTATGCCTAAATGAATAACATGCCTAATTGCTAATTGAGTTACTTGTTGTATATGAACTCTTCTTATATTTTACTTGTCTGCATTACTTGTATTTTACTAGGTTTGAGGAGGTTTGGTAGGCGGTAGTGATAGGATCGTGTGGAGGGTAGGTTGGTGAAAGCTGTGTGGGACAGCAGTTACTGTTAGAGTAGAAATTCCTTAAGTTAGATAACCCTTTTATAGTTTTAAGCTATATTATAAGTTGGAATTTTATGTTCATGAGAAGTTTTAGGATTGTCTTTGACTTTCCAAAACCTTATATCTTATATATTGGTCACTATTACCATACTGAGAACTTCCGATTCTCATACCATATATTGTTATTATTTTTCAGATGTAGGTCGCAACCCACCTCGGTGAGTTTTGCGGATAGTGACAGAGCAGAGGATGACTCCAATTTTACTTTTGTTTTATTTTGTCATAGTTTCTCTCTCTTTTGTATATTTTGTTGCCTTAGAGGCTTTATTTCAGAAAATTTGAGAAATAGGGTGCTAGCTATTTTATTATCAAAACTCTAATGTATCTTTTGTTTAAACTAGTCGGCCTAAACTCCACGGCTTGCGGCTAGTTCCCTTTTGGATATTGCATATATATATATATAACTTGTTTACTTTACTTACTGCCTTATATATCTTGGAGCTTTTGCAAGATTTTATATATTTTGTTCTTATTCGTGTCAACGTACTTTTGTTATCAGATGTGAACGCTTCGCACTTTGTATCTCTATTTAATACGTCTTTGATATTCTATTCCTTTCCTAAAGCTTCTAGTTATATTATTTCTTGATTATATACTATTGTATGGAGCTTTAGAATTGTCGTGATGCTTTATCGCCTTTGCTTTATGACTATAGGGTGAAGCTTAATGTGATAGGGTGTTACATTTAGTGGTATCAAAGAAGTTTGTCCTCGTGAGCCTGAGGGTTGGACCGATTGTGCTTCATTGCATACTCTGGGTTATTTTTCTTTTGTGCTATTTAGGATATCTGCTTGATATGCATAGCATGCTTGTTTGTGAGTACCCTATTAGAATAATTGAAGTACTAAGCTTGGGATATTAAAATTGATTACCTTGATATCAATTATTTGGTGTGGACAGGACTCAAATGGCAACTCGTAGGCAAGGTTTATCATGTACTCGAAGAGAGAGTGGGGATAATCCATCAACTGATAGCCATGCCAAATTCATGGTGGTGATGATGAACTTAATTAACAAAATACAAGCGAGCGCTGCTGCAATAACTCAGGCTATAAAAAGGATAGGGCATCCAGCCAGAAATGGAAACGGAGAAAGAACTGGAAATAACTTAGGTATAGGTGTCTCGATGACTTTAGCCGCTTTCCTGAATGTTTACCCGCCGATCTTCAAGGGATCAATAAACGATACTGAAGCAGACAATTGGTTTCAAGCTGTAGAGCGTGCATTGTGAGCTCGGCATGTCCCGGATAATCAATTTGTGGAGTTTACAATGTACCAACTAGTGAGAGAAGCTTAGCACTGGTGGCAAGGAGAGTGTCAATTGCTGCAGCAACAAAATGTAGACATTCTGGGGCGTTATTCAAACTGATTTCTATCAGAAGTACTTTCTTGAATCACTAAGAAAGGCTAGAGAATTGAAACTCATGCAGTTGAGGCAAGGGTTCATGACTGTAGCTGGGTACACCGACAAGTTTGAGGAACTCTATAGGTTCTCAAGGGTATGTCAGGGTGCTGCTAAGTCCTATGAGGGATAGAAATACATCAAATACCAAGTAAGGATTAAGGAGAACATCATGAGTGATGTGGCTCCGTTGGAGATTAGAAGGTTTTCTGAACTATTGACCAAGAGTAGGATTGTAGAAGAGTACTCAAGGGAGGCTTTAATGACAAAGGACGACCGTCAAAAATTCTACAAAAAAGACCATGACAGGGATTTTGCACTAAGGGGTCAAGGCTTCAAGAGAAGTGGCCATGCACCAAAATACCCATAGGGCCGAAGTGATTACCGAAAGGATGACCACCACCGAGGACATGGTAAGGGAAAGCTAGCGTGGACTTAGCAAGAGGACTTGAGATGCCCGAGATGCGAAAGGTACCATCCAAAAACATCGTACATGTTTGGGTTAGGTCTATGCTACCACTACAGATTGCCAAGGCATATCTATAGGCATTGCCCCTACAAGAAGAGTCAGGGTACGGGCCGGTCTTAGCGATGGGGTTAAGAATATCTAATTTGAGGTAATTATAAAAATTGGTAACCGAATTTTAACTGCATTATATGATGTTGTAACCTGACACTTATTTGTAGCTTATAATGGGGATGAGGATTTAGAACTGAGAGTATCAGATTTAGCATCAGACTTAGGACCAAACTTAACTGTGCCACATGTAATGTTGTTGTTAGGGCTAGCAGAACTTAAAGTTTAGTTAGAGGAACTAATTGACAAGAAAAACTTATCCGACCAAGTATTTTCCCATGTGGAGCACCAGTTATGTCACTAAGAAGGAGGATGGCAATATGAGGCTTGATACAAGAGAGAGTACCAATAAATCCTTGTGAATCGATCTATCTTTTCTTTTGTAATTTGCATTAAAGTTCCTTAATTCGAAATCCTTCTTCGTAAATAATTTGAACTTTTTCCACTACTATTCCTTGTTCGCACGTATCCTTGCATGAAACTTGTACTCCTTGATATGAGCCTGAACTTGTTTCGACCCAATCAAGTGTTGGAAAAATTACTGTTGAGTTGAGCCACCTTCATTCACGGATTCGTGATTTTCTTAAAATCAACAGGGACATATTTTAATTCAATGTGCTTTATTGTTTTTACCAAGGATTCTTAATTTGGAATTCCTTTCTTGATGTGCACTCTAATTCTTTTTCTGGTGCATTTTTTTATTTTCTACGACATCATTTTATTGCAACACAATGTATGTTTTCAATTTCTGGTGGATATCATTCGAATTTTCTGCTCTGTTTTGAGATTGGTATCCTTTCAAATAAACTCGAGCTCATTTCGGCATCGCGTACAGTCCTTAGACGCAACCATCAAAATGTTAGTTCCTTAAAACACGACTTACGAATGCGAAAGCCGAATCTTGTAAGTGTGGTACATCACGAGGAATTGTGAAGCTTTGATTTTACAAAAAACATTGCCTATGACTAGTTGACTCACAAGGGTACATTGTTGGTACGGACATCAGATTGTTGGAAAATTCTTCAAAACCTAAAGGAGAGATTAACTACAGCGCCAGTGTTTATATTGCTTGAACCTCAGGAACCATTTGGGATCTGTAATGACGCTTTGTTGGAAAGTTTGGGGTGCGTTCCGATGCAACATCAGAATGTAGTGGCTTATGCATCACGACAGTTGAGGCCGTACGAAGTGAATTTTTTGACTCACGACTTGGAGCTTGCTGCAGTTGTACTTGCATTGAAGGTATGGAGAGGAGGAACTACCTCTATGGAGTTAAATTTTGAGTCTTTCCTTATCACAAGAGTCTCAAATACATATTTGATCAAAAATATCTTAACATGCGCCAAAGGAGATGGATGGAGTTATTGAAGGATTAGGATTTTAAATTAAGTTATCACCTAGGAAGGTTAATGCCTTGAGTAGGAAGTCGTTGATGGTTTCTTGAATGAGAATCAAAGAAGAGGAGTTGGTGAATGAGTTTGCAGGATTTAAGTTAGGTATTGGAGAAGTAGATGGGAAGGCTTGTTTGAATTAGTTACACGTCTCGAGTACATTCAAGACTGAAATCCATATGGCCCAGTAGGATGAGCAAGAGCTTCAGAGAATGTTATAAGGGGAGGATTTATGTGCCAAATGTTGGAAGTTTGAGACAAGAGTTACTGGCAGAGGCTCATACGAGCAAATTCTCAATTCATCTTGGAACCACGAAGATGTACCATGTTTTAACGAAGATGGTTTGGTGGCCTAGGATGAAGGAGGATGTAGCTACACTTGTGTCCAAGTGTCTCATGTGTCAGAAGGTGAAGATAGAGAATTAGAGACCGTCAGAAATGCTATAACCTCTTGAGATTCTCTAATGAAAGTGGGAAGGTGTTACTATGGATTTCTTAACGGATTTTCCAAGGACTCGGGTAGAATTTGATGCGGTTTGGGTGAATCAAGTGTGTTGGGGAGCAAAATTAATAGCTGAAACCACTGAGCAAATCAAGCAAATTCGAGCTAGGATTCTAACTGCGCAAAGCCGACAAAAGAGTTATGTGGATCAGAGAAGAAAACCTTTAGAGTTTGAAGAAGGAAATCATATATTCTTGAAGGTTACTCCAATAATTGGGATTGAAAGAGCAATCAAAGTAAAAAAGTTGAGCTCGAGATACATTGGATCGTTTGAGGTGTTGAGGCGAATCGAGCTGGTAGCTTATCATGTGGCCTTACCGCCACATCTTTCTAACCTACTTGACGTATTTCATGTGTCACAACTCCGTAAGTGTACACCGGATGCGTCTCATGTGTTAGAGCCCGAACCGATTCAGTTGAAAGAGAACCTGACATTTCAAGTCACACCAGTATGAATTGATGACACTAGTGTGAAGAAGTTGCACGAAAAAGAAGTTCTGTTGGTAAAAGTAGCCTGGAGTAGAGCCAAAATGGAAGAACATACTTGGGAGTTAGAGTCGGAAGTGCGAAAGGGCTATCCCAAGTTATTCTCAGATAAATCCTAAATTTTGAGGACAAAATTTCTAATTAGGTGGGGAGGATGTAAAAAGCGAAAAAATTAATTAACCATTTAATTAAACTAGAATAAATATAATTAAATTATTCGGAATAGGTTGAAAATGATAAGAAATATTAAATTAGAAAATTATGAAGAAAATAGAATTTAGCGTAAAAATCTGATTTATCGCAAAAAAGTGTGCTCCGGCTTAAATTGTCCGGCACTACGAGTGAAAAAAATTATTTATGAGTGAATACATTTAAGAAATTGAATTTTATAATTTAGAGAAGATAAAAATATTTGGGATAGAAAATTTGACACTTATTTTAAAGATTTTAGCTCGAGGTTGGGCCAAACAAACTAAAAACGCAAACTAAGCCTAAGTTGGACCCAAGCTCAACATATATAAGCCTCATTAAGAGGCATTTCAACCTCATTTCCATCAAAGAGTGAGGGAGAGGCACTGGATTGAGATGAAGAAGAGAAGAGAGGTTTTACTATTCATCGCCTTCTTCCTTGGACCATATCTCCCTTTCCGGAGTCCGATTGGTATGCCGTTTGCGGCTATGTGATCCTCTCATTGAGCTTTTCAATTCTCTATAAAAAAGGTAAGAAAATTAAATTCCTTGTTTCAGGTTTTTGCCCTATGTCAAATTCAAAATTTGGCTTGAGAAATTGAAATTTTCATTATTTTGGTTGTTTATGTATAATTTAGCTTGGGTGATTAGTGGATTTCACCCCAAATTTCAGTGGATAAGTTAAGAAATAATAAATCCTTGGGGTTTGTCTAATTCTATGAACCCTAATGTTGATTTTGGGTAATTATGTGAATCTAGTTTGAAATTCATGTTGATTGTAGTTGGCTTGTCTAATTGGATTGCTTAGAAGTGAATTTTGGTAGCGAAAATTGTTGAATTGGTTTGGTGGCTTAATTGGAAGCTTGGAGGAAATCGATCAATGTATGATTTCAACTTTCTTTAGGTAATATATAATATTGTGTGAAATTTAGGTTAGTTGTTTTAAGATAGAATTGAATGATTGAGTATGTGATTAATTGTATGAGGATGTGGTATGAGCATGGTGAATGATACGAAGATTTGGGATTGAATTGTATGAATTTAATTGATGAGAAAGATTGGGCCAGAAGTCATGACCAGATAAGTTGATGAAATGGAATGATTAAATGTGATATATGAGTAATTTAATAAAGTTTGAATTATGTAAATTGATGATTTGAAATTATTAGATGTTGGTGTGAAATGTGTGCGTGTTGGGTTGATTGGAGAGTGGATATGAGTTGTGTGATTGAGCTTTAGTATGATGCTATAAAATAATGATGATTGATGACATTTGTGAGTATGACATTTAATATGAAAAAATGTTGGAATTAGAAATTGTGGATTGAATAGATTGATAATTTAAATTGTTAGGTGTTGGATGTGTTGAAAATGTTGGATGGTTGAAAATTAATAGATTGAATATTGGGACTGATATTGATATGTGTGGGTTTAGAAATTGAAATGAAAATTTTAAAAATTAGGAGCTTTTGATAAATTTAATAAAGACTTATTTTTTTCTACCTTCTACAGGTCATAACTTAGTTATTAATAATATATGCTAATAATTAATAACACTGTTACTTTTTTAATTAAGTATTTAAACTAAAAGATAATTTACTAATTAAAAATATATCCTAAGCATTAATAATAATTCTAACTCTGTTTTTCTTTTTTCAATAAACATTGCTAACAAACCTAAAATCAGTAAACGTATGCTAAAAATTAATAATATGAATTCTGTATTTTTAATAAATAACTCAATACAACACAAAATCCTTAAAATATCTAACAGCAATTGATTAATAATAATTCAGTTTTATTATTAAATATTTCAAATAGAATTTCAAATAACTAAATATATAAATTAATAATAACTAAAAATTGAAATATTAATTCTATTTCTAATAAATAATTAAAATACAACACAAAATCCTAAAATTATATACTAGCAATTGATTAATAATAATTCAATTTTATTATTAAATATTTCAAATAACTAAATATATAAATTAATAATAACTAAAAATTAATATTATTAACTCTGTTTTACGTAACTATATATTTAATTAATATATAAATTAATAATGATTGAAATTTCTAATGTTCAATGTAAAATAAATAAAATTTCTTACTAATCATGAATAACAATAATCAAAGCTAATATATTTTAATAAATTTTTAACACAAAAAGCTAAATCAATAAAAAAATACAACAACTATTAAACAAATAATTCTTTTTGAAAAAAAATTATTTCAAACAATACTAAATTACTAAAAATATGTATTAACAATTAATTAGTAATATATACTAACAACAATTAACTAACAATAATACTAAAGCATGGTTTGGTAAAGTTTTTCGGAGAGAAACTTGTACTTTTAAAAAATACAAGCACATCATTTTGTGTTTGCTAAATTAAAAGCTCATGTACTTATGCTTGCAGTTTTTAAAAGTTATTGGTGTTTTTGAAAGCACCTAAAGAGAATTTTTTAAAGTTGACTTGTACTTATCAAAATTAAAAAAATCTAATATAATCCTATATAATTCTATATAATAATAAATATCCAAAATTATCCGTATTAATTATTAGCACCAAAAAAGTAATTATTCTTTATTATATATATATATATATATATATATATATATATATATTATAGTCCTTTTTATTTTTAAAAGATATTTTACCAAATATAATTATGGTACTTGTGTTTATCAAAAGTCATTTTTAGTTTAATTTTACCAAACGTAGATACTACAGCTTTTAAAAAATTAATTTTTAAAAGACAGCTTTCATAAACTACTTTCAAAAAATAAAAATTTTATCAAACTAGAGCTAATACTAATATTATAGTTACAATAACAAATCATATTCTTTAACTAATACTAATCAACTAACAATAACTTTATTTAGTGCTGATCAATAATAAAATAATATTAATAAATTTAAACTATTTTTCCAGTTACTTTCAGCATAAAAAAAAAATTTACTTAATAATAATAAATAGATGCAAAAAAAAAATAAACAATATATAAAATACTTACATGTGTATTGTATTTAATGGTGGGTCTCCTTCATTTCTGCACAAAATGTTCACTACTGTTTTGTTGAAGCTGGGGTGAGACTCTTTGCTTTTGTAAAAGTGATGGAGGCTAACCGAAGAAGAAGAAATGAGAAAAGAAATGGGGTTGGCTTCATCTAAACATAGAATGGGAGAGAGTTTATCCATGTATCGCACATGCAAAACGTTAGTGATGTTTTTTGCTTAACAATATTTTTGATATTACTAGAAAATTAGTTATTACAGACTGATATTTTTGACAGATTTTATCCCACAAAATACAGATAGAATTTGCAAGGGATTTTTGTCAGAAACGGAAGAAAATGAATTAGCTTAAATTATAGACAGAAAAGAGAATCTGTCGATAATCTGTCTGAAAAATTAATTTTTTCGTGGAAAATAGTTACCAACAAAAAATTTGTCTGTAATTAAATGAACAAAAAGCGCTGCGTTTTATTAAATTATTACAGACAAAAAATCTGTCTGTAATTTAAAATATTTTGTAGGAAATATTGAGTTAAAGCTAACTCTACCCGTACCCTCTCGAGTTCCATTCACACTCCAAATGAGCTTCATAGTCATCTTCCTCATCGTCTAGTTCCATTCACACTCCAAACCTTTCTGCTTAGCGCCTTCATTCACCACATTCTTCCCCCAATCTTCATCCAAATCATCACTGCCACAATTACCATCATCAACACCTTTGGGACTTCCATCACTCTCATCGTCGTCAATCATTGCTATTTCCCATGCCGTCCCTTCTCTTCCCCTCTTTTACGAGTACTGGTGCACGAAACTGGCTCCGCAGAATTTGCACAGATAGACCGACAAGTATACCGGGTCATCTAAGTAATACCTCAGGTGAGTGAGGGTCGATCCCACAGAGATTGTTGGTTGAGCAAGCAGTGGTTACCTTGCAGATCTTAGTTAGGCGGATAGAAATTATAGTTTGTCACAAAAAATGCATAAAACAAAATAAATAAATAAAATGTTACTAGATAGATGAGAAATTAACGGTATGAAAACGGTTGAGGCTTCAGATATGCTTTGTCTTTCTGGATTAACTTTTCTTACTGTCGACTTCAATAACTTTCAGATTCCTTCAATGACAGCCATAAGTGATTAACTCATGTCCTCTCATTAAGTTAACCTCCTCCACGGTAGCAATCCACCACAGTAAGATGACTCATGTCCTCTCATCAAGCCACCTCTAGGTAAGATGAAGCTCTAAGCAATCCACTCTCCTTCACGATCCTACTCAAGGTGCCACAGACAAGGTAGATCTTTCGGATCAAAAAGCGTTGCTTCTCTGACTCTAGCCTTAAGGCCACAAAGACCTCACTTACCCATGATCAACGGAATTTTATATCACATATCCAAAGTTGCCTAGGTACTCTATTGGAATTCGCAATGCAATCTCTAGCTTTTGTTCAATGCTATCCGGGTTAGGACTAGCACGGAACCCATGTAGAACAAGAGTGATTGTCACGGGTCACCCTCAATTCATGAGATGAAGAACGAGAATGCATAAGAGAATAGAATCAGACATATTGAACTAGAATAGTAATATTATTAATCCATAAAACTCAGCAGAGCTCCTAACCTTAACCTTAGGGGATTAGTGACTCATGCTGTTCGAAAATACAATGAAAAATGTAAAAGTGGGCAAGAGTTTTTAATAAGGGTGAACTCTTGTATATATATACTAATCTGCTAACTTAGTATTATAGAAATAAGATAAACTAGTCTTGTAGTGCGAAAATCTATTTTTGGGACCCACTTGGTGAGTGTTTGGGCTGAGCTTGAGTGTCTCCCATGAGCTAGTACCCTTAAGGGCGTTGAACGCTGGCTAAGGACTCCCTTTTGGGCGTTGGACGCCAATTGCTCCCCTGTGGGTGCTGGACGTGAGGAATGGGGTTGGTGGCTGGCGTTGAACGCCAGTTTTGGGCCTTCATTTCCAAAGTAAAGTATAAACTATTATATATTTATGGAAAGCCCTGGATGTTAGCTTTCCATAGTCGTTTAGAGCGCGCCATTTGGACTTTTGTAGCTCTAGAAAAGCTCCTTCGAGTGCATGGAGGTCAGATCCTGACAGCATCTGCAGTTCTTTCTCTCTCTCTGAATCAGACTTCTGCTTAAACTCCTCAATTTCATCTAGAAAATACCTGAAATCACCATAAAACACACAAACTCAAAGTAGAATCCAAAAATGTGAATTTTTCACTAAAACCTATGAAAACTTAATAAAACTTAAACAAAACATAATGAAAATTATATGAAAATGATGCCAAAAAGCGTATAAAATATCCGCTCATCAGAACACCAAACTTAAACTGTTGCTTGTCCCCAAGCAACCAAAAATAGAGTAGGATTAGGAAGAAGTGAAGGATACAATAAATCTCAGGATTCTCAATGAAGCTCAGTTTCAATTAGATGAGCGGGACTAGTAGTTTTTTGCTTCTGAATAGTTTTGGCATCTCACTTTCCATTGAAGCTCAAAATGATTGGCATCTTTAGGAACTCAGATTTCAGATGATACTATTGATTCTCCTAATTCAGTTCTTTTTTATTCTTGAACACAGCTTCTTTAGAGTCTTGGCCATGACCCTAAGCACTTTGTTTTCCAGTATTACCACCGGATACATAAATGCCACAGACACTTAACTGGGTGAACCCCTTAGGATTGTGATTCAGCTTTGCTAGAATCCCCAGCCAGTGGTGTCCAGAGTTCTTAAGCACACTCTTTTCTTTGGATCACGACTTTAACTGCTCAGTCTCAAGTTCTTCGCTTGACACCTTCACATCACAAGCATATAGTTAGGGAAGCAATTCATTTGAACTGTTTAGGCCAAGATTTTGTTTCTTTTAGGCCCTCCTAACCATCGATGCTCAAAGCCTTGAATCCTTGCTCTTGCCTTTTGGTTTAAAGAGATATTGGATTTTTGCTCTTGCGTTTTGGTTTTAAGAGCTACTGGCTTTTTCCGTTTCTTTCTTTTTCTGCTTGCTCTTTCTCTCTTTTTTTTGCTACTTTTCTTTCTCTTTCTCTTTGCTGCTTTTTCTTGCTTCAAGAATCAATTTTTGGATTTTTCAGATTACCAATAACACTTCTCTTTCATTGTCATTCTTTCAAGAGCCAACATTCTTTACTTCAATATCGAATGTGCACTATTTATTAATGCATTCAGAAAACAAAAGCAATGCCACCACATCAAATAATTTGAACTATTCTTAATATAAAATTCGAAATTTATGTATTACTGCTTCTAAAAAAATCAAAATTTTATTCAAGTTCAATTAGATAATAAGAGGAACATTTTATAGCTAATTGGAAAATAAAAACTTAAATCCTAATAATACTCATGCACTTCTTAAATTAAAAGACATAAATTTAAATAAACATAAAAACTTAAAGACTACTAGTGATCATATAAATCTAAACATAAGAAACATGAATTAGAATAGCCACAGAAATAGGGAGGTGAAACTCAACCACCTTAATCATGGGAGGCGTTAGGCTCTTCATGGGATAATTTCTAACGCTTCAGTTCTTCTAGCTCACGCCCTTGCTTTTCTTGTTCCTTGACCAGTTTGCAAAGCATGCTAGTATGATATTTTTGCTCCTCTCTTAACTGATCCAAGGTGGTTTGCAATTGTGCAACAGATGCTTCTAGCTGGGTCCAATATTCAATTAGAGGGATCTCTTGCACCTGAAGAGGCTCAGGTGCCTTCCTTTTGGGTTGATCAACTGGTACTTGGGCGCTTTCCATCACTTGCTTGGTGATTGGCCTTTCTATTGGGATAAATGAGTCTCTGTTAATCATGACTCCAGCTTCTTTACACAAGCGAAAGATAAGGTTTGGATAGGCCAATCTGGCTTGAGTTGACATCCTGTTTGTAACTTTGTACAGCTTAAGGAGAATCAGTTGGTGGACTTCCATCTCCTTTCCCATGATAATGTAGTGAATCATCACAGCTCACTTGATGATAACTTCTGAACGGTTGCTAGTAGGGAGTATGGAACACCCAATGAAATCCAACTAACCCCTAGCAACAGATTTGAGATCTACTCTTCTCATTTGGTTTGGATTACCTTTTGTGTTGTTGATCCACTTAGTTCCAGGAAGACATATGTCTTTTAGAATCTGATCCAACTTTAGATTAGCCACCACCCTCCTATTAAAGGATTCTGGATCATCCTTTTGGGAAGGTAGCTTAAAGATCTCTCTCACCTTGTGGTGCATGAATCCTCACACTTTTCTACAACTGTACCAGCAAGTGCACTGGGTCGTCCAAGTAATACCTGAGCGAGTTAGGGTCGATCCCACGAGGATTATAGTTTGAAACAAGTTATGATTATCTTGTAGGTCTTAGTCAGGCGAAATCAGAAGGTTGTTGGATTAGAGGAAACTATTCATAATTTGTATTTGTGAATTTGAATTAAATCAGTTGGATTGATTTAAGGGCAATTAGTACTACAAATATAGTTGAGGACTGGAGTTGCTTTGTCTTTCCGAATTAACTCTGATAGTACTGTTTCTTTTGCTTGTGAATGATTTCTTCAATGGCAGGCTGTATGTGATTGACGCTGGTTTAAGCAGCCGCCAATACTCCTCCAGATATAAATCCCAGGGATAGTGCGGATCCATCCTGATTGAGGGTGAAGCTCCTGCAGTTCATTATCCTTGATGATCCTAGTCAAAATACCACAGACAAGGTCGAATTTTCCAGATCGGAGGATGTTGCACCTTTGGTTTTAGCCTCTACCATAGAGACCCTAATCTCCCCGTAAATTGGCTGAACTAATGTCTTGAGAAGTTCCTAACGAAGTTGTGGATTAGCCGTCTGAGAGATGTATAATCAAGATGGTGGTTCATTATTGTCCGATGAAAGATGCACTCTGAACCCATGTAGAATGTGATAACCTTATGCTAGTTCAATGCATTCATATTGATGAAGAACGAATATACATCTTAGAATTAATTAAACACGAATTGAAAGAAAACAGTAATACTTTTATTATTTCATAGGATTCAACAGAGCTCCTCCCCTCAACCTAGGAGGTTTAGAAACTCATATTGATAGAAAGTACAATATGGTAAATGAAAATATGGTGTGAAGTGGCTGAATAAAGGTCAAAAGGTCTTTTATAACATAAATCTAATCCCTTAAATACTAAACTAATGACTAGTAAGGGTAAAATAGTCTTTTTAGTGCTAAAATCCTTTTCTGGGGCCCACTTGGTGAGTGTTTGGGCTGAGCTTTGATGAGATCGACATGCTATGAGGTCTCTAGGGCATGAAACACTGGCTAGGGGGTCCTCTCTGGGCGTTTGGATGCTGGTCTCTGCCTTGTGGGCGCTGGACGCCTGGAAAGGGGTAGGAAGCTGGCGATGGACGTCAGTTTTGAGCCTTCTAATATGAAGCAAAGTATGGACTATTATACATTGTTGGAAAGCTCTGGAAGTCAGCTTTTCATAGCCGTTAAGAACACTCCATTTGAACTTCTCTGTCTCTGAATCAGACTTTTGCTCTAGCTCCTCAATTTCAGCCAGAAAATACTTGAAATTGTACAAAAACACACAAACTCATAGTAGAATCCAAAGAGTGATTTTAACACTAAAACCTATGAAAACTAAATGAAAACTAAACAAAAAATACTAAAAACTACATGAAAATGATGCTAAAAAGCGTATAAAATATCCACTCATCACAACACCAAACTTAAACTGTTGCTTGTCCCCAAGAAACTAAAAACACACTAGGATAGAAAAGAAAATAAGATATAATAAATTTCAAAGTTTCTAATGAAGCTCAATTTCAATAAGATGAGCAGGACTTAGTAGCTTTTTGCTTTTGAATAGTCTTGGCATCTCACTATCCATTAAAACTTAGAATGGTTGGCATCTTTATGAACTTAGAATCTAGATGATATTATTGGCTTTGCTAGTTAAGTTCTTTTTTATTCTTGAACACATTTTTTTAGAGTCTTAGCCGTGACCCTAAGCACTTTGTTTTCTAGTATTACCATCGGCTACATAAATACCATAGATCTTTTGGATCGTGATTCAACTTTGTTGGAATCCCCAGATAGAGGAGTCCAGAGTTCTTAAGTACACTCTTTTTGCTTTGAATCACGACTTTAACTGCTCAGTCTCAAACCTTTCACTTGACACCTTCACGCCACAAGCACATGGTTAGTGACAGCTTGGTTGAGCCGCTTAGGCCAAGATTTTCTTTCGTTAGCCCTCCTATCCATTGATGCTCAAAACTTTGGATCTTTTTTCCCTTGCCTTTTGTTTTAAAGGATTTTTGGCTTTTTCTGCTTTGCTCTCTTTTTTTTTTCGCATGCTTTCTTTTCTTTTTGTTGCTTTTTCTTGCTTCAAGAATCAATTTTTTTTTGGATTTTTTAGATTATCAATAATACTTCACTTTTATCATCATTCTTTCAAGAGCCAACATTCTAAAATTCCAACTTCAAATATGCATTGTTTATTCATACATTTAGAAAACAAAAGCAATGCCACCATATCAAGATAATTGAACTACTCTTATTATGAACCTGAAATTCATGCATCTCTCAATTCTTTTCAAATGAAATTTTCTTTTAAGTAAGGTGAGAGATATATGGATCATTTTACATCTTTAAGATATAAATGCAAATGATCATGCAATAAGAATAAGAGGACAACTAATAAAACATAATAGAAAACAGAAAAACAACAAAAGAAAAGGGGATTAGGAGAATGAATCCACCTTGATGATGATGGCTACTACTCCACCTTGAGGATCCAATGTAATGCTTGATCTCTTCAATGTCACTCCCTTGTCTCTGTTGTTCTTCCCTCATGGCTCTTTGCAGGAGTGGTCGAAGTAAAAAAGCGAAACTTTTACAACACCAAACTTAAGAGTTTGCTCATCCTCAAGCAAATATGATAGGTGGGGAGTCTGTGGGACCTACTGGTCCTGAGAGGCTAGGAAATTTGGATTCCCTGCCCTCTGCATTGGCATTTGAACATCAAGGGTTTGCTCCCTGGCTGGCGTTCAACGCCAGTAACACTGCATCTGGAGTATTCTAATTTTACTGCTTAACATTGTTGTCTCTGTTCTATTGATGTGCATGATCATGAAATTACAAAAAGAATATCTTAAAGAAAAATCAAAATTAATAAAAATAATTAATTAAGGTTGGGTTGCCTCCTAACAAGCGCTTCTTTAATATCATTAGCTTGACGGACAACTCCTTTCAAGGAGGAAGATAGTCATAGAGGAATAAATCTTTACTCCTTACTGGGAGCTTCCTTCCTGTGCTCTCATGGATTAGCGTAAGACGCTCAAGAGACAGGATCTTGTTCACTACATGAGGTTGGGATTGGCTTTCAGCAATATGCTGGGGTCCCTTAGTACCATTTCCCTCTTCCATGGTGAATACCATGATGAGATAAGTGAACATTACCATTTTCCTTGGTGAAAAGCCTTCAGTAGGGATATTTTTGTTTTTCCAGCCCCTAAGCATCATCCTTTTGGGGCCTTCCTCCTTTGTAGAGAGTGTACATCCAACACCAAACTTATTTTTGGTCTTAGGATGGCTTGAATTAGTTTCATCCAAGGGAGGAGGCTTGAATGCTGAATCCTTTATGCAAGTGCCTTCCTTGTCAGGGGGTAATGAAGGGTCAAGAACCTTGAACACCATCTAGTCCTTATGCAAGGTAATCTTTGTTTCTTGTGCCTCTTGAATTCTCAGCTTCCCCATTATAGAGAATGGCATGGGATTTATGCTTGACCCTAGGTCACACGGAGCCTTCTCAAAAGTCATGGTGCCTATGGTGTAAGGGATCAGAAAGCGTCCAAGATCAGGAAGCTTCTGAGGCAGCCTCTATTGAACCAAATCATTTAATTCTATAGTAAGCAGTGGAGGTTCTTCCTCTAGAGGCTTTGTACTAAATAGCTTAGCATTCAGCTTCATAAGAGCTCCTAGGTACCAAGCAACTTACTCTTCCCTAGTGCCTTCATCCTCATCAGAGGATGATTGTTCATCAGAACTTATGCATTGTTGAAGTATATCCAAAGGAACCTCTATGGTCTCTATATGATCCTTAGCTTCCTTTAGTTCTTGGATAGGGATTTCTTGAGTGGGTTTTGAGCACTCAGGGGGTGTGCTTTTACTGGCATTCAACACCGGCTCTAATAGCTCTTTGGGCATTGAACGCCCATGCTGTGCACCCTTACTGGCGTTAAACGCCAGTTCCTCTATCTTTTTGGGCATTGAATGCCCAGTAGGGGTATCCTTGCTGGCGTTCAACGCCAGCATCCCTGGCTATGTGGGCGTTGAACACCCAGTGAGGGGCTTGATAATGTGAGAATTTATTGTTAGTTCGGAATTTAATCAAAACAAGAATCAATTCGTTAGTAGCATAGTCCAAACCAACAATGACTTCTCACAATCACATGTTAATTTCAAATTAAAATAACTGAGAGTAATTAAATCTCGGGTCGTTCTCCCTAAGAGTTGCAATGAAAGTGATCAATTATTGGCTATGATTAATTGCAAGAAAGAGGCAAGAAATGTAAATAACAAGAAAGTAAATGATCATGCGAGAAATTAAAGTCAAAGCAATTAAAAGTCAAAGCAATTAATTGCAAGGAAAGGAGAATTAAAATGCAAGAAACCTCTTGGCAAGCAATTGAGAGCTAAGGTTACCTATCCTAGCCATTAACCACAAACACATGATAATTGTGAAGATTTAATCCTACTTAGTCAACCCTACATCGAAGATAAGTATAGGCATAGTTGATTCCATGCCCTAAGTCCTAAGTCAACACTATTGAGTAACTTAGAGTCAAAGAAAACCAAATCAACTAACTACTATAATATATCAAACAAGAATGGATATCAATGATTCAAGGGTCACCAAAGTCACCAATTCCAAGCCAAGAGTAGAGAAAAACTATGTAAAGATTAAGCCAAATATTTTATCAAACACTTGGTATGTATGAAAATAAAATAATATTAAATTACATCAAAAATAAATTCTAACTATCAAATGCAAGAAAATCATAACAACAACTAAAGAAAGCAATAAATGAACATAAAACATAAATTGCATTAAATGTAAATTAAAATAACAAGAGTGTGCATTAACATAAAAAATAACCAAAATGAGAAAATAACAAGATAAACTAAGGAAATTAAGACAATAGAACAAGGAAAGGTAGAAGAAACTGGATGAAAATAAGAATTAAAAATAGAAATTACAAGGAAATTAAACTAAAAACTCTAGGTTCTAGAGAGAAGGGGGAGCTTATCTCTCTAGAAAATGAACTACATGATGCTAAACTAACCCTAATTGCTCTCCCCTTTCACATGGAAAGAGGGCCTCTTTGATATAGCATTCAATCAGTTTCAGAAAGTCCAAAACTGGGCTCTGGAGGCCCAGAAATTGCCCCCAGCGATTTGCAATAAATGAGTCATGCGTTGGGACCTGTGCGTACGCACACATGCTGATTTTCCTCCTGTGTGTATGCATAGGGAGTTGTGCGTACGCACACATGGCTTTGTGGTTCTTGTGCGTACGCATAGTAGGTTGTGCATACACACACGCCAATGTGTGCTTCTCCTTTGATTTTTTTCATGTTTTCTCACAATTCCATACTTTTCTTCCACTCTTACCAAGCCATTCCAACTTATTACACCTGAAATCACTCATCAAAATCATCAAAGCATCGAATAGAATAAAAGTGGGATAAAATTAATCAAATTAAGCACAAAATAGTATGTTTTCACAATTATTCACAATTTAGGGAGAGAATACAAAAGTATGCTATTTGGATGAATAAATGTGGGTTTATATGATGAAATCCACTCAAATCATACCAAAATATATCGTCAAATATAGATTCATCAATTCCCCCACACTTACACAATAGCATGTCCTCATGATAATCACAATCAAAGGAGAAGGATCAAAGGGTAAGCAATTTATTCAATGCAACTAATTATATGTATGCAACTATGCTAAATGCCAACTACCTATATCTATAATAAGATTTCCTATTGAGTTTGGCAAAAACAAACAAAAGAATCTCAATCAATCCAACAATTAATCATTAAGGCTAAGACAAGGGATTAATGCAATATGATCCACATCCAAAGACTTGATTTGAAGTTTACAAAAATTAACAATCAACTTGCAAGAAGATATAAGATAAGAGATAGGAACATAGAATTGAGCAATTGAACCCTTCATCGAAAGTGTTACACTCTAATCGCTCAGCGTGTAGGGTTTAATCACTCAATTCTCCTTTAATCATGTTTCTCCAAAGATTTGTAAGTCATCTAACAATCAACCAATACTTGATGAATGAATGCAAATATCATGAGGTCTTTGGAGGGTTGTAATGGGGCTAGGGTAAGGGTAGGATTAATATGGTTAAGTGGACTAGTAGATTGGATCTTTGATTAGCTCAAGTATCCCACTTAATCCTATATCAACCTATGTATACAAAAGAGAACAACCTAACTTCCCATTCTTCTCCTATCTCACATCCTTTCAGGCATTTTCTTTCCAATTCACATACATATGCATTCTTTATTCACATTCTTATTTTTCTCTCTCTTTTTTTAACAGGTATATACACCAAAATATTTTTCTTTTATCATCAGAAAGAGATGCATATGTTTTAAATGACGAATGCATGAGTGTTTACCCATTTTCCCAAATTTTCTCAATGAACACCCAAAGTAACCTTCTGCCAATGTTTTCCACAAATTCCCCCTATACACTTGATTAACACACACACTCAAACCCAAGCTAATCAAAGATACAATTAATGGACAATATTAGTTTTTCGCTTAGGGCAAAGGATGTGCTTAAAATTAGAATAAAAGGGGAATTAAAGGCTCAAAAGTGATTTACAAAAGTAGATGTAAGGGTTGGCCATATGGGTTGTAGTGAGTTGATTTAAAAAGAATGGCCTCAATCATACTAAATGCATTCAAAACATCAAATACAGGACATATAGAATCAAGCAAATCAAAGATTACAATCATAAAATTTGTGGTTGAAAATGTGCAACCACACAATCAAAGCTCAAATCTCACTTGATATTTGTTCAAGCTCTTTTCTATGTTCCATATGAAAATTACTTCAAGCAAGTTCAAAAACAGGTTTTCAAATCTAATCAATGGAATGCCCAAAAAGAGATTTCTTGAAAATTCTTTGTTGTTTCACCAAACTTATTTACTATACTAGGCAACATGCAAATAAAACTCTAAACAAACTAAGCAAAGTAAAATGCAATAAAATAATAAACAAATATTCACAAAAATGTGACTATGAAAACAAGAAAATGATGCAAAGTGTTGAGAAAGAGAGATTTACGCCCCAAAATTGCGGATCCTCCCCCACACTTAAACATTTCACGGTCCTCCGTGCATGCACTTAATCTGGGGGTGAAGAACTATGAGGTTCCACCTTCAGCTGGTGGACACTAGGGCTCCAGTTGTTGGATAAAACAAACAAACAAGAATTGAGGAAAAAGTCATATGGGTGTGGTATGATAAAAGGCAATATGCGTATTCTAAATGCGCACGGTTTAGAACACACACATTGGTCAGTTAAAAAGGTAACCACATAATCAAAAGAAATAGCATGTTCCTCAATTAAATAGCTGATGCGTGAGCATCTTTCATATCTTTTTCTAGTGAATTTGCATCTAATTTATTGAGTTTAATAAAGAATTAATTATCTTTTAGCCAATATGGATGCTACTTTGAGTCTTGTGCAATTTTGTTTATTTTAGGAAGCATTTGGCTGGATTTGATGGAGTTTCTGCAGCACAAGAACAAAAGCAGATGGCAGCGAGGAGCGACCCGTACCCGTGACTGACGCGTGCGCGTGATTTGGAGCTTTCCATGGCGACGCGTGCGCGTGACTGACGTGTACGCGTGATTTGAAGATTTGCACAGCGACGCAGGCGCGTGACCGACGTGTCAGCGTGACTCGCAAAAAGGACCATCGATGCGTACACGTGACTGACGCGTACGCGTGACATGCGCCACGTGCAGAAAACACAGAAAACGCTGGGGTGATTTCTGGGCCCCATTTTATTACCCAAGTTAGGTGCGGATCCAGTGAAGTCAAGTGGTCCCCACGTTACATGACGCGGAGTAGTTAGTTAATTCTGATTTAAATTCAAATTTGATTTTAAAATAAGAAAAGATATTATTTTAATTTTAGAAATTAGATTTTAAATTAATTAGGATTAGTTATAAAAAGGAGAGACTTCTCTTCGATTCAGGAGGGAGTCTATTAGGGAATTCTATACCAATTTACATTTCGCATTCCATGAGCAACTAAAACTCCACTGTTAAGGTTAGAAGCTCTGTCTATTGTATGGATTGACATTATTACTTTTCTACTTTAATTCATGTTTTGATTTATATTTCAATAATTGTTTTTGTTCTTTATTTTATGAATTTGGGTGGAACGAAAGTATGACCCATGTTCTAATTGAGTTCTTGTATAACTTGGAAAAGCTCTTTACTTGAACAATAGCTTGAAAACATATTATCCTGAATTTCTAATTGTTTGTATTTAACGGGTGATGAGCGGATAATTTATACGCTTTTTTGGCATTGTTTTTAGGTAGTTTTTAGTAAGTTCAAGCTACCTTTAGGGATGTTTTCATTAGTTTTTATGATAAATTCACATTTCTGGACTTTACTATGAGTTTGTGTATTTTTCTGTGATTTCAGGTAATTCCTGGCTGAAATTGAGGGACTTGAGCAAAACTCTGAAAAAGGCTGACAAAAGGACTGCTGATGCTGTTGGAATCTGACCTCCCTGCACTCAAAATGGATTTTCTGGAGCTACAAAACTCCAATTGGCGCGCTCTCAACGGCGTTGGAAAGTAGACATCTAGATCTTTCCAGCAATATATAATAGTCCATACTTTATTTGGAAATTGACGACGTAACTTGGCGTTGAACGCCAAGTACATGCTGCTGTCTGGAGTTAAACGCCAGAAAAACGTCATGATCCGGAGTTGAACGCCCAAAACACGTTATAACTTGGAGTTCAACTCCAAGAAAAGTCTCAGCTCGTGGATAGATCAAGCTCAGCCCAAACATACACCAAGTGGGCCCCGGAAGTGGATTTATGCATCAATTACTTACTCATGTAAACCCTAGGAGCTAGTTTATTATAAATAGAACTTTTTACTATCATAATCTCATCCTGGATTGTATTTTAAATCCTGTGATCATGTTTTGGGGGCTGGCCGTTCGGCCATGCCTGAACCTTTCACTTATGTATTTTCAACGGTGGAGTTTCTACACACCAAAGATTAAGGGTGTGGAGCTCTGCTGTACCTCAAGTTTCAATACAATTACTATTACTTTTCATTCAATTCTCTCTTATTCTTATTCCAAGATATACGTTGCACAACATTTGATGAATGTGATGATCCGTGACACTCATCATCATTCTCACCTATGAACGCACGTGATTGACAACCACTTCCGTTCTACCTTAGGCCGGGCGCATGTCTCTTAGATTCCCCAACAGAATCTTCGTGGTATAAGCTAGATAGATGGCGGCATTCATGGGGATCCAGAAAGTCTAACCTTGTCTGTGGTATTCCGAGTAGGATCCTGGGAATCCGGAAGGTCTAACCTTGTCTGTGGTATTCCGAGTAGGATTCCGGTATTGAATGACTGTGACGAGCTTCAAACTCCTGAAGGCTGGGCGTTAGTGACAGACGCAAAAGAATCAATGGATTCTACTCCAACCTGATTAAGAACCGACAGATGATTAGCCGTGCTGTGACAGAGCATTTGGACCATTTTCACTGAGAGGATGGGATGTAGCTATCAACCAAGGGTGATGCCTCCAGACGATTAGCCGTGCAGTGACAGCGTATAGGACCATTTTCCCGAGAGGATTGAAAGTAGCCATTGATGATGGTGATGCCCTACATACAGCTTGCCATGGAAAGGAGTAAGAAGGATTGAAGGAAGAGTGAGTAGTGAAGTAGAGTTTCAAGAGGAGCACAGCATCTCCATACACCTATCTGAAATTCCCAATATTGATTTACATAAGTATTTCTATCCCTTTTTATTTTCTATTTATTATTAAATATTCAAAAATCCATAAACCATTTAATCTACCTAATTGAAATTTACAAGGTGACCATAGATTGCTTCATACCAACAATCTCTGTGGGATCGACCCTTACTCGCGTAAGGTTTATTACTTGGACGACCCAGTACACTTGCTGGTTAGCTGTGCGAAGTTGTGAAAAATTATATAGAAACCATGGTATTGGAATCCTATTTTTGCCGCCATTGCCAGGGAATGAAAAGCAATGAATTTTGCAAAATGGAATAACAAAGGAATCACAATTTCGTGCACCAAGTTTTTGGCGCCGTTGCCGGGGATTGTTTGAGTATGGACAACTGACGGTTCATCTTGTTGCTCAGAATTAGGTAATTTTCTTTTCAAAAAGTTTTCAAAAATCTTTCAAAAATATTTTTTTATTATTATTTTCGTTTTTCTAAAGTATATTTTCGAAAAAAAATAATAAAAATACAAAAAAATCATAAAATCATAAAAAAACCAAAAATATTGTGTTTCTTGTTTGAGTCTTGAGTCAGTTTTTAAGTTTGGTGTCAATTGCATGCTTTAAAAAATTTTTTCTTGCATTTTTCGAAAATTCATGCATTCATAGTGTTCTTCATGATCTTCAAGATGTTCTTGGTAAATCCTCTTGTTTGATCTTGATGATTTCTTGTTTTGTGTTGTTTGTGTTTTTCATATGCATTTTTCGTTTGTTAGAGTCCATGCATTAAAGATTTCTAAGTTTGGTGTCTTGCATGTTTTCTTTGCATCAAAAATTTTTCAAAATTATGTTCTTGATGTTCATCATGATCTTCAAAGTGTTCTTGGTGTTCATCTTGACATTCATAGTGTTCTTGCATGCATCTTGTGTTTTGATCCAAAATTTTCATGTTTTGGGTCATTTTTGTGTTTTTCTCTCTCATCATAAAAAAATTCAAAAATCAAAAAAATATCTTTTCCTTTTTTATCTCCTAATTTTCGAAAATTTGAGTTGACTTAGTCAAAAATTTTAAAAATTAGTTGTTTCTTACAAGTCAAGTCAAATTTTCAATTTTAAAAATCTTATCTTTTCAAAACTTTTTCAAAAATTAAATCTTTTCCTTTTTTCTTATTAATTTTCGAAAATTTTTTTTTAAAATATTTTTCAAAATCTTTTTCTTATCTTTTACATCATATTTTCGAAAATTAGCTAACAAGTAAATGTGATTGATTAAAAAATTTGAAGTTTGTTACTTTCTTGTTAAGAAAGGTTCAATCTTTAAATTCTAGAATCTTATCTTTTAGTTTCTTGTTAGTTAAGTAATTAATTTTAATTTTAAAAATTAAATCTTTTTCAAAACTAATTTCAATCATATCTTTTTAAAACCATATCTTTTAAAATCATATCTTTTCAAAAAAATATCTTTTTAATCTTATCTTTTCAAAAATCATATCTTTTTATCTTATCTAATTGTCTTATCTTTTTATCTTATCTTTTTCAAAATTTTATCTTTTTCAAAATTTGATTTCAAAATATCCTATCTAACTTATTTTCTTATCTTTTTCAAATTTGACTTTTTGGTTGTTTCTTATCTTTTTCAAAACCACCTAACTACCTTTCCCTCTCTAATTTTCGAAAATACCTCCCTCTTTTTCAAAAATTCTTTTTAATTAACTAATTGTTTCAAGTTTTAATTTTAATTTTAATTCATCTTTAATTTTCGAAATTACTAACCCCTTTTTCAAAAATTATTTTCGAAATTCTCCCTCTCTTTTCTTATTCTATTTAATTATTTATTTACTAACACTTTTCTTCACCTCTCTTCATCTAAAAATTCGAACCATTCTTCTTCACTCTTCTCCCCTCTCTTTTTCTACTAACATAAAAGAATCTCTATACTGTGACATAGAGGATTCCTCTTTCTTTTCTTGTTTTCTTCTCTTTCATATGAGCAGGAACACGGAAAAAGGCACTCTTGTTGAAATTGATCCAGAACCTGAAAGGACTCTGAAGAGAAAATTAAGAGAAACTAAATTACAACAATCCAGAAACAACCTTTCAGAAATTTTCGAACAAGAGAAGGAGATGGCAGCCGAAAATAATAATAATGCAAGGAGAATGCTTGGTGACTTCACAAAGCCAACGTCCAAGTTTGATGGAAGAAGCATCTCCATTCCTGCCATTGGAGCCAATAATTTTGAGCTTAAGCCTCAACTAGTTGCTTTAATGCAACAAAACTGCAAGTTTTATGGACTTCCATCTAAAGATCCTTATCAGTTTTTAACTGAGTTCTTGCAGATCTGTGAGACTGTAAAGACGAATGGAGTTGATCCTGAAGTCTACAGACTCATGCTTTTCCCTTTTGCTGTAAGAGACAGAGCTAGAATATGGTTGGATTCACAACCTAAGGATAGCCTGGACTCCTGGGATAAGCTGGTCACTGCCTTATTGGATAAATTCTTTCCTCCTCAAAAGCTGAGCAAGCTGAGAGTGGATGTTCAAACCTTCAAATAAAAAGATGGTGAATCCCTCTATGAAGCTTGGGAAAGATACAAGCAGCTGACCAAAAGATGTCAATCTGACATGTTTTCAGAATGGACCATATTAGATATATTCTATTATGGTCTCTCTGAATTTTCGAAAATGTCATTGGACCATTCTGCAGGTGGATCTATTCACCTAAAGAAAACGCCTGAAGAGGCTCAAGAACTCATTGACATGGTTGCAAACAACCAATTCATGTACACTTCTGAGAGGAATTCCGTGAATAATAGGATACCTCAAAAGAAAGGAGTTCTTGAAATTGATGCTCTGAATGCCATATTGGCTCAGAACAAAGTGTTGACTCAACAGGTCAACATGATCTCTCAAAATCTGAATGGATGGCAACATGCATCCAACAGTACTAGAGAGGCAGCTTCTGAAGAAGCTTATGATCCTGAGAACCTTGCCATGGCAGAGGTTAATTACATGGGTGAACCTTATGGAAACACCTATAACTCATCATGGAGAAATCATCCAAATTTCTCATGGAAGGATCAACAAAAGCCTCAACAAGGCTTTAACAATGGTGGACGCAATAGGCTGAGCAATAGCAAGCCATATCCATCATCTTCTCAGCAACAGACAGAGAATTCTGAACAAAACACTTCTAATTTAGCCAATATAGTCTCTGATCTGTCAAAGGCCACTTTCAGTTTCATGAATGAAACAAGATCTTCCATTAGAAATTTGGAGGCACAAGTGGGCCAGCTGAGTAAGAAAGTCATTGAAACTCCTCCCAGTATTCTCCCAAGTAATACAGAAGAGAATCCAAAAGGAGAGTGCAAGGCCATTGATGTGATCAATGTGGCCGAATGCACAAGGGAGGAAAAGGATGAAAATCCTAGTGAGGAAGACCTCCTGGGACGTCCCTCAAGCAAGAAGGAGTTTCCTATTAAGGATCCAAAGGAATCTGAGGCTCATATAGAGACCATAGAGATTCCATTAAATCTCCTTCTGCCATTCATGAGCTCTGAAGACTATTCCTCCTCTGAAAAGGATGAAGATGTGACTAGAGAGCAAGTTGCTCAATACTTAGGAGCTATCATGAAGCTGAATGCCAAGTTATTTGGTAATGAGACTTGGGAAAGTGAACTTCCCTTGCTCATTAGTGAACTAGATACTTGGATTCAGAAAACTCTACCTCAAAAGAAACAAGATCCTGGCAAGTTCCTAATACCTTGTACCATAGGCACTATGACCTTTGAAAAAGCTCTATGTGATCTGGGGTCAGGGATAAATCTTATGCCACTCTCTGTAATGGAGAAGTTGGGGATCATTGAGGTACAGCCTACCTTGTTCTCATTACAATTGGCAGACAAGTCATTGAGACAAGCTTATGGAATAGTAGAGGACATGTTAGTAAAGGTTGAAGGCCTTTACATCCCTGCTGATTTCATAATCTTAGACACTAGGAAGGAAGAGGATGATTGCATCATCCTTGGGAGACTTCTCCTAGCCACAGCAGGAGCTGTGATAGATGTCAACAGAGGCGAATTAGTCCTTCAATTGAATGAGGACTACCTTGTGTTTAAAGCACATGGCCATCCCTTTGTGACAAAAGAGAGTAAGCATGAAGAGCTTCTCTCAGTTCAGAGTCAAGAAGAGCCCCCACAGTCAAACTCTAAGTTTGGTGTTGGAAGGCCACAACCAAACTCTAAGTTTGGTATCAAGACCCCATATCCAAACTCTAAGTTTGGTGTTGGGACTTTACAACATTGACCTGATCACCTTTGTGGCTCCATGAGAGCCATTGTCAAGCTATTGACATTAAAGAAGCGCTTGTTGGGAGGCAACCCAATTTTATATAATTTTTATTCTATTTTATTGTTATTTTGTGTTTTATTAGGTACATGATCATGAGGAGTCACAAAAAAAATCATAAAAATTAAAAACAGAATTAAAAACAGCAGAAGAAAAAATTCACACCCTGGAGGACGCACAGGCTGGCGTTCAACGCCAGTAAGATGCATCTGGCCGGTGTTCAACGCCAGAACAGAGCATCATTCTAGCGTTGAACGCCAGAAACAAGCAACATTCTGGCGCTGAACGCCAGGAATGTGCCTAGAGGAGAAAAGCTGGCGCTGAACGCCAGTAACAAGCATGAAACTGGCGTTCAACGGCAGAAACATGCTTTACATGGGCGTTGAACGCCCAGAATGTGCACCAATGGGCGTTTAAACGCCAGAATGGTGTGTAAAGGCATTTTACATGCCTATTTGGTGCAGGGATGGAATTCCTTGACACCTCAGGATCTGTGGACCTCACAGGATCCACCTACCTCGCCCTCTCTCTCTCCATTCATGGTCATCCCTTCTGTTTTTCATTCACCACTCACCTCTATCCACTCTTCCCTATAAACCCCACCCACCCATATAGCCGACTACACACGTGCCTCCATCTCCTCCATATCTTCTTCTTCTTCTTCATCTATTCTTTCTTCTCTTGCTCGAGGGCGAGCAATTTTCTAAGTTTGGTGTGGTAAAAGCATAGCTTTTTGCTTTTCCATAACCATTAATGGCACCTAAGGCCAGAGACATCCAAAAAAAAAGAGAGAAGACAAAAGCTTCCACCTCTGAGTCATGGGAGATGGAAAGACTCATGTAAAGGGTTTATAGCTCAGTGGTAGAACATGTGGCTGCAAATCAAGAGATCCCTGAGATACCTCAGGGGATAAATTGTCCTCCACACAAATATTGGAAGCAACTAAGGGTAGGAACACCAAAATTACTAGGAATCATTCAACAGAAGCAAGGAAGAGACATAGAGGAGCTCAAAGAGCACCATTGGACCTTCAAGAAGGCGCCACCTTCACTCAGGTGGATTCATTCCTTGTTCTTATTTCTTTCTGTTTTTTGATTTTTATGCTTCATGTTTATTTATGTTTTGTGTCTCTACTTCATGATTATTAGTGTTTAGTAACTATGTCCTAAAGCTATGAATAATTCCATTAATCCTTCGCCTTTCTGAAATGAAAAATGTTTTTAATTCAAAAGAACAAGAAGTACATGAATTTCGAATTTATCCTTGAATTTAATTTAATTATATTGATGTGGTGACAATACTTTTTGTTTTCTGAATGAATGATTGAACAGTGCATATGTCTTTTGATCTTGTTGTTTATGAATGTTAAAATTGTTGGCTCTTGAAAGAATGATGAACAAAGAGAAATGTTATTGACAATCTGAAAAATCATGAAATTGATTCTTGAAGCAAGAAAAAGCAGTGAACAAGCTTGCGAAAAAAAAAAGAGAGAGAGAGAGAAAAGTGGCGAAAAAAAAATAGAAAGAAAAAGAAAAAGCAAGCAGAAAAAGCCAATAGCCCTTAAAACCAAAAGGCAAGGGTAAAAAGGATCCAAGGCTTTGAGCATCAATGGATAGGAGGGCCCAAGGAAATAAAATCCAGGCCTAAGCGGCTAAACCAAGCTGTCCCTAACCATGTGCTTGTGTCATGAAGGTCCAAGTGAAAAGCTTGAGACTGAATGGTTAAAGTCGTGATCTAAAGCAAAAGAGTGTGCTTAAGAGCTCTGGACACCTCTAACTGTGGACTCTAGCAAAGCTGAGTCACAATCTGAAAAGGTTCACCCAGTTATGTGTCTGTGGCATTTGTGTATCCGGTGGTAATACTAGAAAAAAAAATGCTTAGGGCCACGGCCAAGACTCATTAGTAGCTGTGTTCAAGAATCAACATGCTTAACTAGGAAAGTCAATAACACTATCCAAAATTCTAAGTTCCTAGAGAAGCCAATCATTCAAAACTTCAAAGGAAAAAGTGAGATGCCAAAACTGTTCAGAAGCAAAAAGCTACAAGTCCCGCTCATCTAATTATAATTAATATTCATTGATATTCTGGAATTTATAGTATATTCTCTTCTTTTTATCCTAATTGATTTTCAGTTGCTTGGGGACAAGCAACAATTTAAGTTTGGTGTTGTGATGAGCGGATAATTTATACGCTTTTTGGCATTGTTTTTAGGTAGTTTTTAGTAAGTTCAAGCTACTTTTAGGGATATTTTCATTAGTTTTTATGATAAATTCACATTTCTGGACTTTACTATGAGTTTGTGTGTTTTTCTGTGATTTCAGGTAATTCCTGGCTGAAATTGAGGGACTTGAGCAAAACTCTGAAAAAGACTGACAAAAGGACTGCTGATGCTGTTGGAATCTGACCTCCCTACACTCAAAATGGATTTTCTGGAGCTACAGAACTCCAATTGGCGCGCTCTCAACGGCGTTGGAAAGTAGACATCCAGAGCTTTCCAGCATTATATAATAGTCCATACTTTATTCGGAAATTGACGACGTAACTTGGCGTTGAACGCCAAGTACATGCTGCTGTCTGGAGTTAAACGCCAGAAAAACGTCATGATCCGGAGTTGAACGCCCAAAACACGTTATAACTTGGAGTTCAACTCCAAGAAAAGCCTCAGCTCGAGGATAGATCAAGCTCAGCCCAAACATACACCAAGTGGGCCCCGGAAGTGGATTTATGCATCAATTACTTACTCATGTAAACCCTAGGAGCTAGTTTATTATAAATAGAACTTTTTACTATCATAATCTCATCCTGGATTGTATTTTGAATCCTGTGATCACGTTTTGGGGGCTGGCCATTCGGCCATGCCTGAACCTTTCACTTATGTATTTTCAACGGTGGAGTTTCTACACACCATAGATTAAGGGTGTGGAGCTCTGCTGTACCTCAAGTTTCAATACAATTACTATTACTTTTCATTCAATTCTCTCTTACTCTTATTCCAAGATATACGTTGTACAACATTTGATGAATGTGATGATCCGTGACACTCATCATCATTCTCACCTATGAACGCACGTGATTGACAACCACTTCCGTTCTACCTTAGGCCGGGCGCATATCTCTTAGATTCCCCAACAGAATCTTCATGGTATAAGCTAGATAGATGGCAGCATTCATGGGGATCCGAAAAGTCTAACCTTGTCTGTGGTATTCCGAGTAGGATCCTGGGAATCCGGAAGGTCTAACCTTGTCTGTGGTATTCCGAGTAGGATTCCGGTATTGAATGACTGTGACGAGCTTCAAACTCCTGAAGGCTGGGCGTTAGTGACAGACGCAAAAGAATCAATGGATTCTACTCTAACCTGATTGAGAACCGACAGATGATTAGCCGTGCTGTGACAGAGCATTTGGACCATTTTCACTGAGAGGATGGGATGTAGCTATCAACCAAGGGTGATGCCTCCAGACGATTAGCCGTGCAGTGACAGCGCATAGGACCATTTTCCCGAGAGGATTGAAAGTAGCCATTGATGATGGTGATGCCCTACATACAGCTTGCCATGGAAAGGAGTAAGAAGGATTGAAGGAAGAGTGAGTAGTGAAGTAGAGTTTCAAGAGGAGCACAGCATCTCCATACACCTATCTGAAATTTCCACTATTGATTTACATAAGTATTTCTATCCCTTTTTATTTTCTATTTATTATTAAATATTCGAAAATCCATAAACCATTTAATCTGCCTAACTGAGATTTACAAGGTGACCATAGATTGCTTCATACCAACAATCTCTGTGGGATCGACCCTTACTCGCGTAAGGTTTATTACTTGGACGACCCAGTACACTTGCTGTTAGCTGTGCGAAGTTGTGAAAAATTATATAGAAACCATGGTATTGGTATCCTATTTTTGGCGCCATTGCCAGGGAATGAAAAGCAATGAATTTTGCAAAATGGAATAACAAAGGAATCACAATTTCGTGCACCAACGGGATACGTGACATATAATCCCCTAAATTTTAGATAATTAGGGTTCTTGTGGCATATAAACTGGAATTTGATCATCACCCTCTAATTGGAATTAATTGGCCAAGGAATTGGCAGTTGATGAATTTTAGAGGAGACTAGGAAGGTCTAAGGAATTAGGGTCTAGTCACAAATAGTTTGCCATGAATTAAATCATGCATGATTAAAATAGTTAATAAGAAAAGTCAATCCGGAAAATAGATATCTCCAAAGCCTTAACTGTTTCTCCAATATTTTATCTTCAACTTATTTACTTGTGGTGCGCGAAATTGTGAACAATACTTTTTCACAACTCTCATAATCCCTGGTCATGAACTCCAAAAACTTGGTGGTTCAATTCCATGGCATTACACAACTTCGCACAACTAACCAGCAAGTGCACTGGGTCGTCCAAGTAATACCTTACGTGAGTAAGGGTCGATCCCACGGAGATTGTTAGCATTGAAGCAAGCTATGGTCATCTTGTAAATCTTAGTCAGGAAAACTCAAATGTATATGATGATGAACGAAAATAATATAAAAGATAAAGATAGTGATACTTATGTATATCATTGGTGTAAGAGCTTCAGACAAGCGTATGAAGATGCCTTCCCTTCCGTCTCTCTGCTTTCCTACTGCCTTCATCCAATCCTTCTTACTCCTTTCCATGGCAAGCTCGTGTAGGGTTTCACTGTTGTCAGCAGCTACCTCCCATCCGCGCAGTGAAAGCTAATGCACGCACTCTGTCACAGTACTGCCAATCACCGGTTTGGTTCCCTCCCCTACCGGAATAGAATCACTCTTTTGCGTCTGTCACTAACGCCCAGTAGGTTACAGGTTTGAAGCACGTCACAGTCATTCAATCATTGAATCCTACTCAGAATACCACAGACAAGGTTAGACCTTCCGGATTCTCTTGAATGCCGCCATCAGTTCTTGCCTATACCACGAAGACTCTGATCTCACGGAATGGTTGGCTCGTTTGTCAGGCGAGCACTCGGTTGTCAGGCGATCAACCATGCATCGTGCAATCAGGAATCCAAGAGATATTCACTAAGCCTTAGATGCTTGTAGAACAAGAATGGTTGTCAGTCACCTTGTTCATGGGTGAGAATGGTGATGGGCGTCAATCATCACCTTCATCATATTGAAGAACAAGTGATATCTTGGTAAAAGAACAAGCGGAATTGAATGGAAGAACAATAGTAATTGCATTAATACTCGAGGTACAGCAGAGCTCCACACCTTAATCTATGGTGTGTAGAAACTCCACCGTTGAAAATACATAAGAACAAGGTCTAGGCATGGCCGAATGGCCAGCCTCCCAAAGGTCTAAGATAGCATAAAAACAAAGATAGCTACCAAAAGTCTTTTATAAAATAGTAAAAGGTCCTACTTATAGAAAACTAGTACATAGATGAGTAAATGACATGAAAATCCACTTCCGGGCCCACTTGGTGTGTGCTTGGGCTGAGCAATGAAGAAATTTCGTGTAGAGACTCTCCTTGGAGTTAAACGCCAGCTTTAGTGCCAGTTTGGGCGTTTAACTCCCAATTAGGTGCCAGTTCCGGCGTTTAACGCTGGAATTTCTTGAGGTGACTTTGAACGCCGGTTTGGGCCATCAAATCTTGGGCAAAGTATGGACTATTATATATTTCTGGAAAGCCCAGGATGTCTACTTTCCAACGCCGTTGAGAACGCGCCAATTGGGCTTCTGTAGCTCCAGAAAATCCACTTCGAGTGCAGGGAGGTCAGAATCCAACAGCATCTGCAGTCCTTTTGAGTCTCTGGATCAGATTTTGCTCAGGTCCCTCAATTTCAGCCAGAAATACCTGAAATCACAGAAAAACACACAAACTCATAGTAAAGTCCAGAAAAGTGAATTTTAACTAAAAACTAATAAAAATATACTAAAAACTAACTAGATCATACTGAAAATGTACTAAAAACAATGCCAAAAAGCATACAAATTATCCGCTCATCACAACACCAAACTTAAATTGTTGCTTGTCCCCAAGCAACTGAAGATCAAATAAGATAAAAAGAAGAGAATATGCAATGAACTCCAAAAACATCTATGAAGATCAGTATTAATTAGATGAGCGGGGCTTTTAACTTTTTGCCTCTGAATAGTTTTGGCATCTCACTCTATCCCTTGTAATTCAGAATGATTGGCTTCTTTAGGAACTTAGAATCCAGATAGTGTTAATGATTCTCCTAGTAAAGTATGATGATTCTTGAACATAGCTATTATTGAGTCTTGGCTGTGGCCCAAAGCACTCTGTCTTCCAGTATTACCACCGGATACATACATGCCACAGACACATAATTGGGTGAACCTTTTCAGATTGTGACTCAGCTTTGCTAAAGTCCCCAATTAGAGGTGTCCAGGGTTCTTAAGCACACTCTTATTTGTCTTGGATCACAACTTTATTTCTTTCTTTTTCTTTCTTTTTTTTTTTCGGTTTTTTTTCTTCTTTTTTCGGTTTTTTTTTCTTCTTTTTTTTTTTTTTTTTTGCTTTTGCTTGCTTCAAGAATCATTTTTAATGATTTTTCAGATCCTCAGTAACATGTCTCCTTTTTCATCATTCTTTCAAGAGCCAACATTCATGAACCACAAATTCAAAAGACATATGCATTGTTCAAGCATACATTCAGAGAACAAAAGTGTTGCCACCACATCAAAATAATTAAACTATTGTAAAATTCAGAATTCATGCAATTCTTTCCTTTTCCATTAAGCACGTTTTTATTTAAGAGAGGTGATGGATTCATAGGACATTCATAACTTTGAGGCATAGACACTAAGACACTAATGATCACAAGACAAAAACATGGATAACCATAAGCATAAAAATCGAAAAACAGAAGAATAAAGAACAAGGAAATCAAGGAATGGGTCCACCTTAGTGATGGCGGCTCTTTCTTGCTCTTGAAGATCCCATGGAGTGCTTGAGCTCCTCAATGTCTCTTCCTTGTCTTTGTTGCTCCTCCCTCATGATTCTTTGATCTTCTCTAATTTCATGGAGGAGAATGGAGTGTTCTTGATGCTCCACCCTTAGTTGTCCCATGTTGGAACTCAATTCTCCTAGGGAGGTGTTTAGTTGCTCCCAATAATTTTGTGGAGGAAAGTGCATCCCTTGAGGCATCTCAGGGATCTCTTGATGAGAGGGGTCTCTTGTGTACTCCATCCTTTTCTTGGTGATGGGCTTGTCCTCATCAATGGGGGTATCTCCCTCTATGTCAACTCCAACTGAATAACAGAGGTGACAAATGAGGTGAGGAAAGGCTAACCTTGCCAAAGTGGAGGTCTTGTCCGCCACCTTGTAGAGTTCTTGGGCTATAACCTCATGAACTTCCACTTCTTCTCCAATCATGATGCTATGGATCATGATAGCCCGGTCTATGGTAACTTCGGACCGGTTGCTAGTGAGAATGATTGAGCGTTGTATGAACTTTAACCATCCTCTAGCCACGGGCTTGAGGTCATGCCTTCTCAATTGAACCGGCTTTCCTCTTGAATCTTGCTTCCATTGTGCGCCCTCTTCACATATGGTTGTGAGGACTTGGTCCAACCTTTGATCAAAGTTGACCCTTCTAGTGTAAGGATGCTCATCTCCTTGCATCATAGGCAAGTTGAACGCCACCCTCACACTCTCCGGACTGAAATCCAAGTATTTCCCCCGAACCATAGTGAGATAATTCTTTGGGTTCGGGTTCACACTTTGGTCATGGTTCTTGGTGATCCATGCATTGGCATAGAACTCTTGAACCATCAAGATTCTGACTTGTTGAATGGGGTTGGTGAGTACTTCCCAACCTCTTCTTCGGATCTCATGGCGGATCTCCGGATATTCACCCTTTTTGAGTGAAAAGGGGACCTCGGGGATCACCTTCTTCAAGGCCACAACTTCATAGAAGTGGTCTTGATGCACCCTTGAGAGGAATCTATCCATCTCCCATGACTCGGAGGTAGAAGCCTTTGCCTTCCCTTTCCTCTTTTTAGAGGTTTCTCCGGCCTTGGATGCCATAAATGGTTATGGAAAAATGAAAAAGCAACGCTTTTACCACACCAAACTTAAAATGTTTGCTCGTCCTCGAGCAAAAGAAGAAAGAAGAGAGTAGAAGAAGAAGAAATGAGGAAGAGGGGGAAGGTGGTGTGTTCGGCCAAGAAGGGAAAGAAGGGGTGTTTAGGTTGTGTGAAAATGAAGGGTTGAAGAAGGGTATATATAGGAGAGAGGGGGGTAATGGTTCGGCCATTATGGGTGGGTTTGGGAGGGAAAGTGGTTTGAATTTGAAGGGTGAGGTTGGTGGGGTTTTATGAAGGATGGATGTGAGTGGTGAAGAGAAGGATGGGATTTGATAGGTGAAGGGTTTTTGGAGAAGGGGTATTGAGGTGATTGGTGAATGGGGGAAGAAGAGAGAGAGTGATGGTGGGGTCCTGTGGGGTCCACAGATCCTGTGGTGTCAAGGAAAAGTCATCCCTGCACCAAATGTTGCTCAAAATCACGTTTTGAGCTATTTCTGGCGTTAAACGCCGGGCTGGTGCCCATTCCTGGCGTTTAACGCCAGGTTGTTGCCCTTTTCTGGCGTTTAACGCCAGTCTGGTGCCCCTTTTTGGCGTTAAACGCCCAGAATGGTGCCAGACTGGGCGTTAAACGCCCAACTGCTAGGCTTACTGGCGTTTAAACGCCAGCAGCTTCTTCCTCCAGGGTGTGCTGTTTTTCTTCCTGTTTTCATTCTGTTTTTGCTTTTTTCATTGTTTTTGTGACTTCTTATGATCATCAACCTACAAAAAGATAAAATAACAAAAGAAAATAGTTAACTATAAAACATTGGGTTGCCTCCCAACAAGCGCTTCTTTAATGTCATTAGCTTGACAGAGGACTCTCATGGAGCCTCAGAAATACTCAGAACCGTGTTGGAACCTCCCAACACCAAACTTAGAGTTTGAATGTGGGGGTTCAACACCAAACTTAGAGTTTGGTTGTGGCCTCCCAACACCAAACTTAGAGTTTGTCTGTGGGGGCTCTGCTTGGCTCTGTTTTGAGAGAAGCTCTTCATGCTTCCTCTCCATGATGATAGAGGGATGTCCTTGGGCCTTAAACACCAAGGATTCTTCATTCACTTGAATGATCAACTCTCCTCTATCAACATCAATCACAGCTTTTGCTGTGGCTAGGAAGGGTCTGCCAAGGATGATGGATTCATCCATGCACTTCCCAGTCTCTAGGACTATGAAATCAGCAGGGATGTAATGGTCTTCAATCTTCACCAAAACATTCTCTACAAGTCCATGAGCTTGTTTTCTTGAATTGTCTGCCATCTCTAATGAGATTCTTGCAGCTTGCACCTCAAAGATCCCTAATTTCTCCATTACAGAGAGGGGCATGAGGTTTACACTTGACCCTAAGTCACACAAGGCCTTCTTGAAGGTCATGGTGCCTATGGTACAAGGTATAGAAAACTTCCCAGGATCTTGCCTCTTTTGAGGCAGTTTCTGCCTAGACAAGTCATCCAGTTCTTTGGTGAGCAAAGGTGGTTCATCCTCCCAAGTCTCATTTCCAAATAACTTGTCATTTAGCTTCATGATTGCTCCAAGGTATTTAGCAACTTGCTCTTCAGTGACATACTCATCCTCTTCAGAGGAAGAATACTCATCAGAGCTCATGAATGGCAGAAGTAAGTCCAATGGAATCTTTATGGTCTCATTTTGAGCCTCAGATTCCCATTGTTCCTCATTGAGGAACTCAGAGGAGATTGGTACACGCCCACTGAGGTCTTCCTCAGTGGCGTCCTCCTCCTCTCTTTCCTCTCCATATTCGGCCATGTCTATGGCTTTGCACTCTCCTTTTGGATTTTCTTCTGTATTGCTTGGGAGAGTACTTGGAGGGAGTTCAGTAACTTTCTTGCTCAGCTGTCCCACTTGTCCTTCCAAATTTCTGATGGAGGACCTTGTTTCATTCATGAAACTTTGAGTGGTCTTTATTAGATCAGAGACCATTGTTGCTAAGTCAGAAGTATTCTGCTTAGAGCTCTCTGTCTGTTGCTGAGAAGATGATGGAAAAGGCTTGTCATTGCTAAACCTGTTTCTTCCACCATTATTATTATTGAAACCTTGTTGAGGTCTCTCTTGATTCTTCCATGAGAGATTTGGGTGATTTCTCCATGAAGAATTATAGGTGTTTCCATAGGGTTCTCCTAGGTAATTCACCTCTTCCATGGAAGGGTTCTCAGGATCATAAGCTTCTTCCTCAGATGAAGCATCCTTAGTACTGTTTGGTGCATTTTGCATTCCAGACAGACTTTGAGAGATCAAATTGACTTGTTGAGTCAATATCTTGTTCTGAGCCAATATGGCATTCAGAGTGTCAATCTCAAGAACTCCTTTCTTCTGACTAGTCCCATTGTTCACAGGATTCCTTTCAGAAGTGTACATGAATTGGTTATTTGCAACCATTTCAATTAGCTCTTGAGCTTCTGCAGGCGTCTTCTTCAGATGAAGAGATCCTCCAGCAGAGCTATCCAAGGACATCTTAGATAGTTCAGAGAGACCATCATAGAAAATACCTATGATGCTCCATTCAGAAAGCATGTCTGAGGGACATCTTCTGATTAATTGTTTGTATCTTTCCCAAGCTTCATAGAGGGATTCTCCATCCTTCTGTCTGAAGGTTTGGACTTCCACTCTAAGCTTACTCCATCTTTGTGGTGGAAAGAACTTTGCCAAGAAGGCATTGACTAGCTTTTCCCAAGAGTCCAGGCTTTCTTTAGGTTGAGAATCCAACCATATTCTAGCTCTGTCTCTTACAGCAAAAGGGAATAGCATCAGTCTGTAGACCTCAGGGTTAACCCCATTAGTCTTGACTGTGTCACAGATTTGCAAGAATTCAGCTAAGAACTGATGAGGATCTTCCATTGGAAGTCCATGGAACTTGCAATTCTGTTGCATTAGAGAAACTAATTGAGGCTTAAGCTCAAAGTTGTTTGCTCCAATGGCAGGGATAGAGATGCTTCTCCCATAGAAGTCGGGAGTAGGTGCAGTGAAGTCACCCAGCACCTTCCTTGCATTGTTGGCATTGTTGTTGTTTTCGGCTGCCATGTGTTCTTCTTCTTTGAAGAATTCGGTCAGGTCCTCTAAAGAGAGTTGTGCTTTGGCTTCTCTTAGCTTTCTCTTCAAGGTTCTCTCTGGTTCAGGGTCAGCTTCAACAAGAATGCCTTTGTCTCTGCTCCTGCTCATATGAAAGAGAAGAGAAAAAGAAAATGTGGAATCCTCTATGTCACAGTATAGAGATTCCTTGAAGTGTCAGAGGAAAAGAAAAATAGAAAGAAGAAGGAGAAGAAGATTTCGAACTTTAATTAGATAAGGTTCGAATTGTGCATTTAGAAGGAGTGGTACTCCATAAATAGAAGGATGTGGGAAGGAGGGAAGAGAATTTTCGAAAATTTAATTAAAAAGATGTTGATAATTTTCGAAAATTGAAAGTGAAAAAGAAATCAAGTGATTTTTGAAAAAGATTTTGAAATTAGAAATTTGAAGGATTTGATTGAAAACTATTTTGAAAAAGATGTGATTAAAAAGATTTGATTGAAAAGTTATGGTTTTAAAAAGATGTGATTGAGAAGATATGATTTGAAAACAATTTTAAAAGATATGATTTGAAAACAATTTGAAAAGATATGAATTTAAAAAAAATATTAATGACTTGCCTAACAAGAAAAGATAAGATTCAAACATAAAACCTTTCTTAATAGAGAAGGCAAAAAATGTTCAATCAAATCATTAATTGTTGGTAAGTATCTTTGAAAAAGGAAAGAAATTGATTTTGAAAACATTTGATTGAAAAGATATGATTTGAAAAAGATTTGATTTTGAAAAACTTTGAAAACTTGAAAAAAAATTGATTTTGAAAACAAAATCTTCCTCCTAGCACCATCCTGGCGTTAAACGCCCAGAATGGTATACATTCTGGCGTTTAACGCCCAAAATGCTACCTTTTTGGGCGTTAAACGCCCAACCAGGTACCCTGGCTGGCGTTTAAACGCTAGTCTGCCTTCTTCACTGGGCATTTTTGAATGCTCAGCTTTTTCTGTATAATTCCTCTGCAGCATGTTCTGAATCTTCAATTCTTTGTATCATTGACTTGAAAAGACACAAATTAAAAATATTTTTGGATTTTTTTAATAATCAAAATGCAACAAGAATCAAATAACAATGCATGCAAGACACCAAACTTAAGATGAGACACTAGACTTAAGCAAGAAGCATCAAATATTTTTGGTTTTTATGATTTTGTAAATTTTTTTGTATTTTTCGAAAATTAAGTGGAAAAAGATATCAAAATTCTCAATGAGAATTCCAGGAATCAGTGCAATGCTAGTCTAAGACTCCGGTCCAGGAATTAGACATGGCTTCACAGCCAGCCAAGCTTTCAAAGAAAGCTTCGGTCCAAAACACTAGACATGGCCAAAGGCCAGCCAAGCCTTAGCAGATCACTGCTCCAAAAGCAAGATTGATAAGAATCAACAAGCTCTTGTGATGATAAGTTGAAACCTCGGTCCAATCAGATTAGACATGGCTTCTCAGCCAGCCAGATTTCAACAAATCATCATGAAACTCTAGAATTCATCTTTAAGAATTTCGAAAAAATAAACACCTAATCTAAGCAACAAGATGAACCGTCAGTTGTCCAAACTAGAACAATCCCAGGCGTTGTTACCAAAAGCTTGCTCAAAACTTGAACAATCCCCGGCAACGGCGCCAAAAACTTGGTGCGCGAAATTGTGAACAATACTTTTTCACAACTCTCATAATCCCTGGTCATGAACTCCAAAAACTTGGTGGTTCAATTCCATGGCATTACACAACTTCGCACAACTAACCAGCAAGTGCACTGGGTCGTCCAAGTAATACCTTACGTGAGTAAGGGTCGATCCCACGGAGATTGTTAGCATTGAAGCAAGCTATGGTCATCTTGTAAATCTTAGTCAGGCAAACTCAAATGTATATGATGATGAACAAAAATAATATAAAAGATAAAGATAGTGATACTTATGTATATCATTGGTGTAAGAGCTTCAGACAAGCGTATGAAGATGCCTTCCCTTCCGTCTCTCTGCTTTCCTACTGCCTTCATCCAATCCTTCTTACTCCTTTCCATGGCAAGCTCGTGTAGGGTTTCACTGTTGTCAGCAGCTACCTTCCATCCGCGCAGTGAAAGCTAATGCACGCACTCTGTCACAGTACTGCCAATCACCGGTTTGGTTCCCTCCCCTACCGGAATAGAATCACTCTTTTGCGTCTGTCACTAACGCCCAGTAGGTTACAGGTTTGAAGCACGTCACAGTCATTCAATCATTGAATCCTACTCAGAATACCACAGACAAGGTTAGACCTTCCGGATTCTCTTGAATGCCGCCATCAGTTCTTGCCTATACCACGAAGACTCTGATCTCACGGAATGGTTGGCTCGTTTGTCAGGCGAGCACTCGGTTGTCAGGCGATCAACCATGCATCGTGCAATCAGGAATCCAAGAGATATTCACTAAGCCTTAGATGCTTGTAGAACAAGAATGGTTGTCAGTCACCTTGTTCATGGGTGAGAATGGTGATGGGCGTCAATCATCACCTTCATCATATTGAAGAACAAGTGATATCTTGGTAAAAGAACAAGCGGAATTGAATGGAAGAACAATAGTAATTGCATTAATACTCGAGGTACAGCAGAGCTCCACACCTTAATCTATGGTGTGTAGAAACTCCACCGTTGAAAATACATAAGAACAAGGTCTAGGCATGGCCGAATGGCCAGCCTCCCAAAGGTCTAAGATAGCATAAAAACAAAGATAGCTACCAAAAGTCTTTTATAAAATAGTAAAAGGTCCTACTTATAGAAAACTAGTACATAGATGAGTAAATGACATGAAAATCCACTTCCGGGCCCACTTGGTGTGTGCTTGGGCTGAGCAATGAAGAAATTTCGTGTAGAGACTCTCCTTGGAGTTAAACGCCAGCTTTAGTGCCAGTTTGGGCGTTTAACTCCCAATTAGGTGCCAGTTCCGGCGTTTAACGCTGGAATTTCTTGAGGTGACTTTGAACGCCGGTTTGGGCCATCAAATCTTGGGCAAAGTATGGACTATTATATATTGCTGGAAAGCCCAGGATGTCTACTTTCCAACGCCGTTGAGAGCGCGCCAATTGGGCTTCTGTAGCTCCAGAAAATCCACTTCGAGTGCAGGGAGGTCAGAATCCAACAGCATCTGCAGTCCTTTTGAGTCTCTGGATCAGATTTTTGCTCAGGTCCCTCAATTTCAGCCAGAAAATACCTGAAATCACAGAAAAACACACAAACTCATAGTAAAGTCCAGAAAAGTGAATTTTAACTAAAAACTAATAAAAATATACTAAAAACTAACTAGATCATACTGAAAATGTACTAAAAACAATGCCAAAAAGCATACAAATTATCCGCTCATCAACTTGCGTACCTGCCTTCTGATATTTTCAAATTTAAACCTTTTGAATATCTCAAACCCCTTTTCTGCTTGCCTAACTAAGTAAATCATTTAAGCATTGTTGCTTGATCCATCAATCCTCGTGAGATCGACCCTTACTCACGTAAGGTATTACTTGGTATGACCCAGTGCACTTGTCGGTTAGTCTATGGTTGTTAAAATCACCGCACCAATCGCCTAGGGTGCAAGTAAAGAATAAGCAAAACTTAAGGCACAAGCAACCATAGAGAACCATAACTCAAGTGAATTGAGTATTGAGATATTGGATAATGAATTTGTGCATGTGAAAGCGCAAGATTGATATAGAATAGCACAACAAACAATAGCCAATTCAATGATGAAGAGAAACTACTTATTCACCCTTAAACGTAATGAAATAGTCACATGGTAAAGATACTTATTGCAAAAAGTGATAAGCTTAATAAGAATCAAGTTAAGTCACTCAAATAAATGCAAAGCATTAACAAGAAACAAGTACCGAACATGTGATGAATATGATATGAAAGCTCATGATGAACAAGTAATTTCAACTCAATTCACTCAATTTAATACACTTACATAATTTGTCCTAGCGGTATAGTCAAAACATGAGTTATCAGACCCACTAGGTACTAGTAAATTAAGGTAAAGCATAAGTGCATTGTATTTAATCAAGAGGCCACCCTATCACTATCAAACAAACATTTGCAACTTATTCAATTAATAAGAAAGTAAACCAAAACTAATATAATTACTAAAATAGAAATGAAATGGAAACAAAATAAAGTAAAGCAAGTAGAGAAGAGGGCAAAAGCAAGAGAAGATAGGGGTGGAAGGAAGAAGAAAAAAAAGTAGAGAGAAGAGGAGTAGAGAATTATAGTGGTGAGAAGACAGGGTCGTGCGTATGCACAGATGGGTGTGCGTACACAAACTAGGTGAAACAGGGGAGGTGTACGTCCGCACAGAGCGTGCGAGCACTCCAGGCAGAAGAGGAATTAAGATGTGTGCGCACACACAAGATTGTGTGCACGTACAGAAGGTAAGAAATGGAGGGTGAGCGGACGCACAAGTGTGTGCGAGCACTCTGAACAGAGAGGGGATTAAGAGGTGTGCGTACGCACCAACTTGTGCGCACGCACAGAACACTTTTTTTTAAGAAAAAATGAAGCGTCAAAATTGCCAGCTATCTCGCCATCCGTGCGTACGCACATAGGTCCGTGTGTGCGCACAACAGGCAAAAAGTAGAGGGTGCGGACGCACAAGGCGTGCTAACGCTCCCAGCAGAAAGGGCACAAGCTGGTGTGCACACGCAAAGAGGGGTGCACGCGCATAGAACGCAAAAATGGGGGTTATGTGCGTACGCATATGCTCTGTTTTTCTCAAAAATTTTTAGTGCTCTAAGGCACCAAACATGACATGCAAAATAGCATTTTCAACCCCAAAACTTATTCTACCCTAAAACTACAAGATCAACACAAAAAAATGCTACCAAACTAAGCTAACTAAAAGAAGCAAAAATTAAACAAACAAGTGCTCAAGGAGAGGGAAAGTTAGAAAGATGTTACCAAGTACTTTTATTTAATGTCCTTAAGTTAGACAATTGGGAGAGCTTTTGCTATGGTGGCTTGTGCTTGACTTCCCCACCAATGCTAGAATGTCAAATGTTCTCCGGGATCCCAATTCTAACCATCAACAAAAACAAAAGAGAACCAAAGAGCAAACTATTTACATATTAACATATATACAATAGCCACAACAACACCATTACAACTCCCCGGCAACGGCGCCAAATTTGATAGCAAGAGAATTCTTGTATAGTTTGGAATCAATCAAAAGAAGAATCAATTCGTTAGTAGCATAGTCCAAACCAACAATAAATTCTCATAATCAAATGTTAATTCAAAGGATGTCACAATCAAAACATAATAACCGAGAGTATTTAGACTTCTGGGTCATTTTCCCTAGGAGTTACAATTAAGTATCATATTATTGGCTATGGGAAAAAATAGGGATTTGAAGGCATGAGATTGCAAGAAGTGTAAATAGCAAGAAAGTAAATAGGCATGCAAGGAATTAAAGGAAAGCATGTGATGAGCGGATAATTTGTACACTTTTTGGCATTGTTTTTAGTATATTTTTAGTATGATCTAGTTAGTTTTTAGTATATTTTTATTAGTTTTTAGTTAAAATTCACTTTTCTGGACTTTACTATGAGTTTGTGTGTTTTTCTGTGATTTCAGGTATTTTCTGGCTGAAATTGAGGGACCTGAGCAAAAATCTGATCCAGAGACTCAAAAGGACTGCAGATGCTGTTGGATTCTGACCTCTCTGCACTCGAAGTGGATTTTCTGGAGCTACAGAAGCCCAATTGGCGCGCTCTCAACGGCGTTGGAAAGTAGACATCCTGGGCTTTCCAGCAATATATAATAGTCCATACTTTGCCCAAGATTTGATGGCCCAAACCGGCGTTCAAAGTCACCTCAAGAAATTCCAGCGTTAAACGCCGGAACTGGCACCTAATTGGGAGTTAAACGCCCAAACTGGCACTAAAGCTGGCGTTTAACTCCAAGGAGAGTCTCTACACGAAATTTCTTCATTGCTCAGCCCAAACACACACCAAGTGGGCCCGGAAGTGGATTTTTATGTCATTTACTCATCTATGTACTAGTTTTCTATAAGTAGGACCTTTTACTATTGTATTAGAGAGCTTGAAATCGAGGACTTTTGGTAGCTATCTTTGTTTTATGCTATCTTAGACCTTTGGGAGGCTGGCCATTCGGCCATGCCTAGACCTTATGCTTATGTATTTTCAACGGTGGAGTTTCTACACACCATAGATTAAGGTGTGGAGCTCTGCTGTACCTCGAGTATTAATGCAATTACTATTGTTCTTCCATTCAATTCCACTTGTTCTTTATCCAAGATATCACTTGTTCTTCAACATGATGAAGGTGATGATTGACGCCCATCACCATTCTCACCCATGAACAAGGTGACTGACAACCATTCTTGTTCTACAAGCATCTGAGGCTTAGTGAATATCTCTTGGATTCCTGATTGCACGATGCATGGTTGATCGCCTGACAACCGAGTGCTCGCCTGACAAACGAGCCAACCATTCCGTGAGATCAGAGTCTTCGTGGTATAGGCAAGAACTGATGGCAGCATTCAAGAGAATTCGGAAGGTCTAACCTTGTCTGTGGTATTCTGAGTAGGATTCAATGATTGAATGACTGTGACGTGCTTCAAACTCCTAGCAGGCTAGGGCGTTAGTGACAGACGCAAAAGTATCAATGGATATTATTCCGGCCTGACCGAGAACCGACAGCTGAATTCCGCTATGCCGTGACAGGACATATGCAATCGCTTTCACTGAGAGGATGGGAGGTAGCTGCTGACAACAGTGAAACCCTACACGAGCTTGCCATGGAAAGGAGTAAGAAGGATTGGATGAAGGCAGTAGGAAAGCAGAGAGACGGAAGGGAAGGCATCTTCATACACTTGTCTGAAGCTCTTACACCAATGATATACATAAGTACCACTATCCTTATCTTCTATGTTATTTTCGTTCATCATCATATACATTTGAGTTTGCCTGACTAAGATTTACAAGATGACCATAGCTTGCTTCAATGCTAACAATCTCCGTGGGATCGACCCTTACTCACGTAAGGTATTACTTGGACGACCCAGTGCACTTGCTGGTTAGTTGTGCGAAGTTGTAGTGATCACAATTTCGCGCACCAAGTTTTTGGCGCCGTTGCCGGGGATTGTTCAAGTTTTGAGCAAGCTTTTGGTAACAATGCCTGGGATTGTTCTAGTTTGGACAACTGACGGTTCATCTTGTTGCTTAGATTAGGTATTTATTTTTTTCGAAATTCTTGAAGATGAATTCTAGAGTTTCATGATGATTTGTTGAAATTTGGCTGGCTGAGAAGCCATGTCTAATCTGATTGGACCGAGATTTCAACTTATCACCACAAGAGCTTGTTGATTCTCATCAATTTTGCTCTTGGAGCAGTGATCTGCTAAGATTTGGCTGACCTTTGGTCATGTCTAGTGTTTTGGACCGAAGCTTTCCTTGAAAGCTTGGCTGGCTGTGAAGCCATGTCTAATTCCTGGACCGGAGTCTTAGACTAACATTGCACTGATTCCTGGAATTCTCATTAAGAATTTTGATACCTTTTTCCACTTAATTTTCGAAAAATACAAAAAAATTTACAAAATCATAAAAACCAAAAATATTTGATGTTTCCTGCTTAAGTCTAGTGTCTCATCTTAAGTTTGGTGTCAAATGCATGTTTTTGTTACATTTTTTCGAATCCATGCATATATTTCTTGTTTTGATCTTTAAATTCTATTGACTTGAGTGTTTATGTGTCTCATATAGTGTCAGAAGTACACAAACTGCTAAGTTTGGTGTCTTGCATGCATTGTTATTTGATTCTTGTTGCATTTTGATTATTAAAAATCCAAAAATATTTTTAATTTGTGTCTTTTCAAGTCAATAATACAAAGAATTGAAGATTCAGAACATACTGCAGAGGAATTATACAGAAAAAGCTGAGCATTCAAAAATGCCCAGTGAAGAAGGCAGACTGGCGTTTAAACGCCAGCCAGGGCACCTGGTTGGGCGTTTAACGCCCAAAGAGGTAGCATTTTGGGCGTTAAACGCCAGAATGTATACCATTCTGGGCGTTTAACGCCAGGATGGTGCTAGGGGGAGAATTTTGTTTTCAATTCATTTTTTTTCAAGTTTTCAAAGTTTTTCAAAATCAAATCTTTTTCAAATCATATCTTTTCAATCAAATGTTTTCAAAATCAATTTCTTTCCTTTTTCAAAGATACTTACTAACAATTAATGATTTGATTGAACATTTTTTGCCTTTTCTGTTAAGGAAGGTTTTATGTTTGAATCATATCTTTTCTTGTTAGGCAAGTCATTAATTTTAAAATCATATCTTTTCAAATTATTTTCAAATCATATCCTTTAAAATTGTTTTCAAATCATATCTTCTCAATCACATCTTTTTAAAACCATAACTTTTCAATTAAATCTTTTTAACCTCATCTTTTTCAAAATAGTTTTCAATCAAATCTTTTTAATTTCTAATTTCAAAATCTCTTTCAAAAATCACTTGATCTCTTTTTCACTTTTAATTTTCGAAAATTATCAATCAAATTTTCAAAATGTTTTCAAAATCTTTTAATTGAATTTTCGAAAATTCTCTTCCCCCCTTCTCACATCCTTCTATTTATGGAGTACTACTCCTTCTTAATGCACAATTCGAACCTTACCTAATTAAAGTTCGAATTCCTCTTCTCCTTCTTCTTTCTATTTCTCTTTTCCTCTGACACTTCAAGGAATCTCTATACTGTGACATAGAGGATTCCACATTTTCTTGTTCTCTTCTCTTTCATATGAGCAGGAGCAGAGACAGAGGCATTCTTGTTGAAGCTGACCCTGAACCTGAGAGGACCTTGAAGCGAAAGCTAAGAGAAGCTAAAGCACAACTCTCTTTAGAGGACCTGACCGAATTCTTCAAAGAAGAAGAACATATGGCAGCCGAAAACAACAATGCCAACAATGCAAGGAAGGTGCTGGGTGACTTCACTGCACCTACTCCTGATTTCTATGGGAGAAGCATCTCTATCCCTGCCATTGGAGCAAACAACTTTGAGCTTAAGCCTCAATTAGTTTCTCTAATGCAACAGAATTGCAAGTTCTATGGACTTCCAATGGAAGATCCTCATCAGTTCTTAGCTGAATTCTTGCAAATCTGTGACACAGTCAAGACTAATGGGGTTGACCCTGAGGTCTATAGACTGATGCTATTCCCTTTTGCTGTAAGAGACAGAGCTAGAATATGGTTGGATTCTCAACCTAAAGAAAGCCTGGACTCTTGGGAAAAGCTAGTCAATGCCTTCTTGGCAAAGTTCTTTCCACCACAAAGATGGAGTAAGCTTAGAGTGGAAGTCCAAACCTTCAGACAGAAGGATGGAGAATCCCTCTACGAAGCTTGGGAAAGATACAAACAATTGATCAGAAGATGTCCTTCTGACATGCTTTCTGAATGGAGCATCATAGGTATTTTCTATGATGGTCTCTCTGAACTATCCAAGATGTCTTTAGATAGCTCTGCTGGAGGATCTCTTCATCTGAAGAAGACGCCTGCAGAAGCTCAAGAATTGATTGAAATGGTTGCAAATAACCAATTCATGTACACTTCTGAAAGGAATCCTGTGAATAATGGGACTAATCAGAAGAAAGGAGTTCTTGAGATTGACACTCTGAATGCCATATTGGCTCAGAACAAGATATTGACTCAACAAGTCAATTTGATTTCTCAAAGTCTGTCTGGAATGCAAAATGCACCAAACAGTACTAAGGGAGCTTCATCTGAGGAAGAAGCTTATGATCCTGAGAACCCTTCAATGGAAGAGGTGAATTACCTAGGAGAACCCTATGGAAACACCTACAATTCTTCATGGAGAAATCACCCCAATCTCTCATGGAAGAATCAAGAGAGACCTCAACAAGGTTTCAATAACAATAATGGTGGAAGAAACAGGTTTAGCAATGGCAAGCCTTTTCCATCATCTTCTCAGCAACAGACAGAGAGTTCTAAGCAGAATACTTCTGACTTAGCAACAATGGTCTCTGATCTAATAAAGACCACTCAAAGTTTCATGAATGAAACAAGGTCCTCCATCAGAAATTTGGAAGGACAAGTGGGTCAGCTGAGCAAGAAAGTTACTGAACTCCCTCCTAGCACTCTCCCAAGTAATACAGAAGAAAATCCAAAAGGAGAGTGCAAAGCCATAGACATGGCCGAATATGGAGAGGAAAGAGAGGAGGAGGACGCCATTGAGGAAGACCTCAGTGGGCGTGTACCAATCTCCTCTGAGTTCCTCAATGAGGAACAATGGGAATCTGAGGCTCAAAATGAGACCATAGAGATTCCATTGGACTTACTTCTGCCATTCATGAGCTCTGATGAGTATTCTTCCTCTGAAGAGGATGAGTATGTCACTGAAGAGCAAGTTGCTAAATACCTTGGAGCAATCATGAAACTGAATGACAAGTTATTTGGAAATGAGACTTGGGAGGATGAACCACCCTTGCTCACCAAAGAACTGGATGACTTGTCTAGGCAGAAACTGCCTCAAAAGAGGCAGGATCCTGGGAAGTTTTCTATACCTTGTACCATAGGCACCATAACCTTTAAGAAGGCCTTGTGTGACTTAGGGTCAAGTGTAAACCTCATGCCCCTCTCTGTAATGGAGAAATTAGGGATCTTTGAGGTACAAGCTGCAAGAATCTCATTAGAGATGGCAGACAATTCAAGAAAACAAGCTCATGGACTTGTGGAGAATGTTTTGGTGAAGATTGAAGACCATTACATCCCTACTGACTTCATAGTCCTAGAGACTGGGAAGTGCATGGATGAATCCATCATCCTTGGCAGACCCTTCCTAGCCACAGCAAAGGCTGTGATTGATGTTGATAGAGGAGAGTTTATCATTCAAGTGAATGAAGAGTCCTTGGTGTTTAAGGCTCAAGGACATCCCTCTATCATCATAGAGAGGAAGCATGAAGAGCTTCCCTCAAAACAGAGCCAAACAGAGCCCCCACAGTCAAACTCTAAGTTTGGTGTTGGGAGGCCACAACCAAACTCTAAGTTTGGTGTTGAACCCCCACATTCAAACTCTAAGTTTGGTGTTGGGAGGTTCCAACACGGTTCTGAGTATTTCTGAGGCTCCATGGGAGTCCTCTGTCAAGCTAATGACATTAAAGAAGCGCTTGTTGGGAGGCAACCCAATGTTTTATAGTTAACTATTTTCTTTTGTTATTTTATCTTTTTTGTAGGTTGATGATCATAAGAAGTCACAAAAACAATGAAAAAAGCAAAAACAGAATGAAAAACAGGAAGAAAAACAGCACACCCTGGAGGAGAAGAAGCTGGCGTTCAAACGCCAGTAATGCTAGCTGTTGGGCGTTTAACGCCCAGTCTGGCACCATTCTGGGCGTTTAACGCCAGAAAGGGGCACCAGACTGGCGTTAAACGCCAGTAAAGGGCAACAACCTGGCGTTAAACGCCAGGAATGGGCACCAGCCCGGCGTTTAACGCCAGAAACAGCTCAAAACATGATTTTGAGCAACATTTGGTGCAGGGATGACTTTTCCTTGACACCACAGGATCTGTGGACCCCACAGGACCCCACCATCACTCTCTCTCTTCTTCTCCCACTCACCAATCACCTCAATACCTCTTCCCCAAAAACCCTTCACTTATCAAATCCCATCTTTCTCTTCACCACTCACATCCATCCTTCATAAATCCCCACCAACCTCACCCTTCAAATTCACCCTTCTTCAACCCTTCATTTTCACACAACCTAAACACCCCTTCTTTCCCTTCTTGACCGAACACACTACCATCTCCCTCTTCCTCATTTCTTCTTCTTCTACTCTTTTCTTTCTTCTTTTGCTCGAGGACGAGCAAACATTTTAAGTTTGGTGTGGTAAAAGCGTTGCTTTTTCATAACCATTATGGCATCCAAGGCCGGAGAAACCTCTAAAAAGAGGAAAGGGAAGGCAAAAGCTTCCACCTCCGAGTCATGGGAGATGGATAGATTCCTCTCAAGGGTGCATCAAGTCCACTTCTATGAAGTTGTGGCCTTGAAGAAGGTGATCCCCGAGGTCCCCTTTTCACTCAAAAAGGGTGAATATCCGGAGATCCGCCATGAGATCCGAAGAAGAGGTTGGGAAGTACTTACCAACCCCATTCAACAAGTCGGAATCTTGATGGTTCAAGAGTTCTATGCCAATGCATGGATCACCAAGAACCATGACCAAAGTATGAACCCGAATCCAAAGAATTATCTCACTATGGTTCGGGGGAAATACTTGGATTTTAGTCCGGAGAGTGTGAGGGTGGCGTTCAACTTGCCTATGATGCAAGGAGATGAGCATCCTTACACTAGAAGGGTCAACTTTGATCAAAGGTTGGACCAAGTCCTCACAATCATATGTGAAGAGGGCGCACAATGGAAGCAAGATTCAAGAGGAAAGCCGGTTCAATTGAGAAGGCATGACCTCAAGCCCGTGGCTAGAGGATGGTTAGAGTTCATACAACGCTCAATCATTCCCACTAGCAACCGGTCCGAAGTTACCATAGACCGGGCCATCATGATTCATAGCATCATGATTGGAGAAGAAGTAGAAGTTCATGAGGTTATAGCTCAAGAACTCTACAAGGTGGCGGACAAGACCTCCACTTTGGCAAGATTAGCCTTTCCTCACCTCATTTGTCACCTCTGTTATTCAGTTGGAGTTGACATAGAAGGAGATACCCCATTGATGAGGACAAGCCCATCACCAAGAAAAGGATGGAGTACACAAGAGACCCCTCTCACCATGAGATCCCTGAGATTCCTCAAGGGATGCACTTTCCTCCACAAAATTATTGGGAGCAATTAAACACCTCCCTAGGAGAATTGAGTTCCAACATGGGACAACTAAGGGTGGAGCATCAAGAACACTCCATTCTCCTCCATGAAATTAGAGAAGATCAAAGAATCATGAGGGAGGAGCAACAAAGACAGGGAAGAGACATTGAGGAGCTCAAGCACTCCATAGGATCTTCAAGAGCAAGAAAGAGCCGCCATCACTAAGGTGGACCCGTTCCTTGATTTCCTTGTTCTTTATTCTTCTGTTTTTCGATTTTTATGCTTATGGTTATCCATGTTTGTGTCTTGTGATCATTAGTGTCTTAGTGTCTATGCCTTAAAGTTATGAATGTCCTATGAATCCATCACCTCTCTTGAATAAAAACGTGCTTAATTGAAAAGGAAAGAATTGCATGAATTCTGAATTTTATAATAGTTTAATTATTTTGATGTGGTGGCAACACTTTTGTTCTCTGAATGTATGCTTGAACAGTGCATATGTCTTTTGAATTTGTGGTTCATGAATGTTGGCTCTTGAAAGAATGATGAAAAAGGAGACATGTTACTGAGGATCTGAAAAATCATTAAAAATGATTCTTGAAGCAAGAAAAAGCAGTGAATACAAAAAAAAAAAAAGAGAAAGAAGGAAGCAAACAAAAAAAAAAAACCGAAAAAAAAAGAAAGAAATAAAGTTGTGATCCAAGGCAAATAAGAGTGTGCTTAAGAACCCTGGACACCTCTAATTGGGGACTTTAGCAAAGCTGAGTCACAATCTGAAAAGGTTCACCCAATTATGTGTCTGTGGCATGTATGTATCCGGTGGTAATACTGGAAGACAAAGTGCTTTGGGCCACAGCCAAGACTCAATAAGTAGCTGTGTTCAAGAATCATCATACTTAACTAGGAGAATCAATAACACTATCTGGATTCTGAGTTCCTAAAGAAGCCAATCATTCTGAATTACAAGGGATAGAGTGAGATGCCAAAACTATTCAGAGACAAAAAGTTAAAAGCCCCGCTCATCTAATTAATACTGATCTTCATAGATGTTTTTGGAGTTCATTGCATATTCTCTTCTTTTTATCTTATTTGATTTTCAGTTGCTTGGGGACAAGCAACAATTTAAGTTTGGTGTTGTGATGAGCGGATAATTTGTACACTTTTTGGCATTGTTTTTAGTATATTTTTAGTATGATCTAGTTAGTTTTTAGTATATTTTTATTAGTTTTTAGTTAAAATTCACTTTTCTGGACTTTACTATGAGTTTGTGTGTTTTTCTGTGATTTCAGGTATTTTCTGGCTGAAATTGAGGGACCTGAGCAAAAATCTGATCCAGAGACTCAAAAGGACTGCAGATGCTGTTGGATTCTGACCTCCCTGCACTCGAAGTGGATTTTCTGGAGCTACAGAAGCCCAATTGGCGCGCTCTTAACGGCGTTGGAAAGTAGACATCCTGGGCTTTCCAGCAATATATAATAGTCCATACTTTGCCCAAGATTTGATGGCCCAAACCGGCGTTCAAAGTCACCTCAAGAAATTCCAGCGTTAAACGCCGGAACTGGCACCTAATTGGGAGTTAAACGCCCAAACTGGCACTAAAGCTGGCGTTTAACTCCAAGGAGAGTCTCTACACGAAATTTCTTCATTGCTCAGCCCAAACACACACCAAGTGGGCCCGGAAGTGGATTTTTATGTCATTTACTCATCTATGTACTAGTTTTCTATAAGTAGGACCTTTTACTATTGTATTAGAGAGCTTGAAATCGAGGACTTTTGGTAGCTATCTTTGTTTTATGCTATCTTAGACCTTTGGGAGGCTGGCCATTCGGCCATGCCTAGACCTTATGCTTATGTATTTTCAACGGTGGAGTTTCTACACACCATAGATTAAGGTGTGGAGCTCTGCTGTACCTCGAGTATTAATGCAATTACTATTGTTCTTCCATTCAATTCCACTTGTTCTTTATCCAAGATATCACTTGTTCTTCAACATGATGAAGGTGATGATTGACGCCCATCACCATTCTCACCCATGAACAAGGTGACTGACAACCATTCTTGTTCTACAAGCATCTGAGGCTTAGTGAATATCTCTTGGATTCCTGATTGCACGATGCATGGTTGATCGCCTGACAACTGAGTGCTCGCCTGACAAACGAGCCAACCATTCCGTGAGATCAGAGTCTTCGTGGTATAGGCAAGAACTGATGGCAGCATTCAAGAGAATCCGGAAGGTCAAACCTTGTCTGTGGTATTCTGAGTAGGATTCAATGATTGAATGACTGTGACGTGCTTCAAACTCCTAGCAGGCTAGGGCGTTAGTGACAGACGCAAAAGTATCAATGGATATTATTCCGGCCTGACCGAGAACCGACAGCTGAATTCCGCTATGCCGTGACAGGACATATGCAATCGCTTTCACTGAGAGGATGGGAGGTAGCTGCTGACAACAGTGAAACCCTACACGAGCTTGCCATGGAAAGGAGTAAGAAGGATTGGATGAAGGCAGTAGGAAAGCAGAGAGACGGAAGGGAAGGCATCTTCATACACTTGTCTGAAGCTCTTACACCAATGATATACATAAGTACCACTATCCTTATCTTCTATGTTATTTTCGTTCATCATCATATACATTTGAGTTTGCCTGACTAAGATTTACAAGATGACCATAGCTTGCTTCAATGCTAACAATCTCCGTGGGATCGACCCTTACTCACGTAAGGTATTACTTGGACGACCCAGTGCACTTGCTGGTTAGTTGTGCGAAGTTGTAGTGATCACAATTTCGCGCACCAGCAAGTAAAGCAATAAAACATGGAAATTAAATACTAAAAAGAGCTCTTGGTGAGAATTGGGGGATTAAGGATTCCTATCCTAGTTGTGGACCACAAACATGGTAATTGTGTGTGAATTAATCCCAATTAGTCTATCCTAACATGGAGGATAAGGCAAAAGGGCATAATTGATCCCAATCCCTAAGTCCTAAGTCAACACTAGCGGGTCACTTAGATTCAAGGGAAAACAAACCAATTAACAATCCTCACACAATGCGGAATGGACATCCACAACTCAATTTCACCCAAAAACCCAATTTCTCAACCAATAGTGTGAAAACTAAATATGCAAGAAATTAAACATCAAAGCAATAAAAGTCAAAGCAATTAAATGCAAGGAAATAAAACTTCAAATGCAAGAAACCTCTTGGCAAGTAATTGAGAGCTAAGGTTACCTATCCTAGCCATTGACCACAAACACACGATGATTGTGAAGATTAATCCTACTTAGTCAACCCTACATCGAAGATAAGTCAAATAGGTATAGTTGATTCCAATCCCTAAGTCCTAAGTCAACACTATTGGGTCACTTAGAGTCAAGGAAAACCAAATCAACTAACTACTCTAATAAATCAAACAAGAATGGACATCAATGACTCAAGGGTCACCAAAATCACCAATTCCAAGCCAAGAGTGGAGAAAAACTATGTAAAGACTAAGCCAAGCATTTTATCAAACAGTTGGTGTGCATGAAAATAAAATAATATTAAATTTCATAAAAAATAAATTCTAACTACCAAATGCAAGAAAATCATAACAACAACTAAAGAAAGCAATAAATGAACATAAAACATAAATTGCATTAAATGTAAATTAAAATAACAAGAGTGTGCATTAACATAAAAAGTCACCAAAATGAGAAAATAACAAGATAAACTAAGGAAATTAAGACAATAGAACAAGGAAAGGTAGAAGAAACTAGATGAAAATAAGAATTAAAAGTAGAAATTACAAAGAAATTAAACTAAAAATCCTAGGTTCTAGAGAAAAGGGGGAGCTTCTCTCTCTAGAAAATGAACTATATGATGCTAAACTAATCCTAATTGCTCCCACCTTTCACATGGAAAGAGGGCCTCTTTGATATAGCACTCAATCAGCTTCAGAAAGTCCAAAACTAGGCTCTAGAGGCCCAGAAATCGCCCCTAGCAATTTGCAATAAATGAGTTATGCGCTGGGACCTGTGCATACGTACACATGCTGATTTTCCTCTTGTGCGTACGCACACATAGCTTTGTGGTTCTTGTGCGTACGCATAGTAGGCTGTGCATATGCACACGCCAATGTGTGCTTCTCTTTTGATTTTTTTCATGTTTTCTCCCAATTCCATGCTTTTATTCCACTCTTACCAATCCATTCCAACCATTTACACATGAAATCACTCATCAAAACCATCAAGGCATCGAATAGGATAAAAGTGGGATAAAATTAATAAAATTAAGCACAAAATAGAATGTTTTCATAATTATGCATAATTTTGGGAGAGAATACAAAAGTATGCTATTTGGATGAATAAATGTGAGTTTATATGATGAAATTCACTCAAATCATACCAAAATATATCGTCAAATATGAATTCATCAAGGCTCCTCACTGGTGTTCAGCGCCAGAATTCCTGTCTGTTTGGGCGTTGAGCGCCCAGCCAGTGCTCCCTAGCTGGAGTTCAACGCCAGCTCTGCTGCTAGGATGAGCGTTGAACGCCCAATGAGAGCTTCCTCACTGTCATTAAATGCCCAGTGAGTGCTTCCTCGCTGGCGTTCAATGCCTTGCCAGTCTCTCCAGATTCGGCCTCTGCCTCAATAGAAGATATCAAATTTAAACTTAAGCCAAGATCATCACAGAGCTTTGTCAAAAATGATCTTTCCAGTAGTCCATAGGATCTGAAATCTCCCTGGGTCTGGCATCTTCCTTGGCAGCTTATTCTGAATTAGGATACTGTACTTCTCAGTAAGTACCTCTATTTCATCTCCCCTTAGGTCATTCTTTTCAAATACCCCTGTAAAAGAGATATTGACTTGCATCCTCTTGAATGCTGCTTAGAGATGAGCCAGTTGCTCATCTTCTGGTTCTATTTGCACGTCTAGGAAGGGTAGCTCTTGAGGCTCTTTCACCTCTGCAAGGGCGTGCTCTGTGGGAGTCACATGCTCGTCTTGCACACCCAAAGAAGATTCAACTCAAGGTTCCTTCTCCTTTGTAGGGGCGTGCTTAATGGCATTCTCAGGATCATTCTGGTCCGTGATTACCTTAAGTCCCTCAGTAGCATGCTCTTGAGGCTCGGCTTCCTTGGTACTAATAAGTGCTACACACTCTTCTCTTGGATTCACTTCTGTGTCTTTGAGAAGAGTGTTAGGGTGTCTCTGCAGTTTTTGAGGAAGGTTCCTCTGAATGAATGCATTGCGCTCCTTAGTAAGAACTACTGTCTCTACTAACCTCTAATCCCTCTTGTTGTTCAGTATTTCCTTCATGAACTTATCATATGAAGGCTTATGTTCAAGAGCCTCTACAAAGGGGATTTTGATCTCCAACTTCTTAAGAGCTTCTAAGAATTTGGCAAATTGCCTATCCTTTTCTACTTTCTGGAGTCTTTGAGGGTATGGTAACTTGGCCTTGTACTCATCAATCTTGGTTGATAAAGGCCGAGTACCTTGTGTCTTGGAAGGGGGGTTACTAGCTTGCTTAGGAGGGTTGTTTTCAGTACGTGACTGGCCTCCCTTGCTTGGGCATTCAATGCCCATATTGCTGCCCCCTTCCTGGCGTTCAACGCCAGGGCTACTATTAGCTTCTGGGCGTTCAACGCCAAGGGTGTTGCCTCCATGGGTATTTGAACGTCCAGTCTCTGTCCTTTCCTAGCGTTCAATGCCAAGAGTGATACCTTCCTGGGCGTTTGAACGCCCAGAGTTATCTTGTACAGAGACCTGGTTATCCTCTGTCAGTTGTTCTTTTCCTAACCTCCTGTTATTCTGAGGTCGGGTATTCAAGGTTTTCCCACTCCTTAGTTGAATGGCCCCGCATTCATCTATTATCTGCTTAGATAACTGCTGCCTTGTTTGACTCAGCTGTGCTTCTACGTTTCTGTTTGAAGCCTAAGTCTCTCGCAAAGCCTCTTGCAATTCCAGTAGTTGCTGGGCAAGGGCGTGATGGTTCTTTGTCAATGGGCCATCCTGTTTTGGAGGGTTAGGTTCAGTAGATACTGCCTTAACCTCTCCTTTTATGGAAGTCTCAATAGATAAGTACATATATTGATTAATGGTAACTGTCTCAATAAGCTATTGAGCTTCTTCAATGGTCTTTCTCATGTGTATGGAAGTTCTAGCCATGTCTGAAAGTCCATAATAGAAGATGTCTAACTGTACCCATTCTGAAAATATTTTAGTGGGACATTTTCTTAGCATCCTTCTATACCTCTCACAGGCATCATAAAGAGATTCATTATCTCTTTATTTGGAGCCTTGGATGTCCAGTCTCAGCTGGGTCATCTTTTTTTGAGGAAAGTATTGATTTAAAAACTTGTCTACTAATTGTTTCCAAGTTTTCAAGCTAGCTTTAGGTTGGTTATCCAACCACCTCTTTGCTTGTCCTTTACAGCAAAAGGAAAGAGCAATAGTCTGTAGACATCTTGGTCTACTCTCTCATTGTGTACTGTTAAGCAATCTTTAAGAAATCTGTCAGGAACTCAGTAGGTTTTTCCTATGAAAGTCCAGAGTACTGGCAGTTCTGCTGCACTAAAGTTATGAGTCGAGGGTTTAGTTCAAAGCTTCTTGCTCTGATGTGAGGTATGCTAATACTTCTTCCATAGAAGTCAGTTGTGGGATTTGTATAAGATCCCAGAGTTCTTCTAAACTCTTCATTCCCATTTGGGTTCATGATGAAGAAAGGTAGAAGAAGAGAAAGAAGAATGAAGATAGAAGGAATAGAAGAAGAAATAGAAGTAGAAAAGATAAACAAGAATTAAAATATTTTTGTTTTTATTTTATTTATTTATTAATTTCGAAAATAAGGTTAATAAATTAAAAAGAATTGAAAATTTAATTATAAAATTTGAATAGAAGAGAGAAGAAAAATAAGAGAGAGAAGAATTACTTAGGAAGTTTTGAAAAAGAAGAGAGAGAAGATAAGCAATTAATTAAGAAAGATTTGAAAATAAGATAAGATAGAAGATTAGAAAAGATTTGAATTTAAGATCTGAAATTTCAAAATTAAATTTTGAATTTGAAATTTTGAATTTTGAAATTTTAATTTGAAACAAGATAAGATAAAGATTTGAAAAAGATATGAATTTTTGAAAAGGTTTAATTTTTAAAATTTGAAATTTGAAATTTGAATTTTGAAAATTAAATTTTGAAATTGAATTTTTAAATTTTGAGTTTGAAAAGATTTGATTTTTGAAATTTATAACTAAGATAAGATAAGATAAATATTTAAAATGAAAATCTGAATTTTTAATGTTAATTTTCGAAATTTAAGTTAATTTTGAGATAGAAAAGATATTTTTTATTTTTGAATTTAATAAGGAGAGAGAAAAACAAGTAAAAGACACAAAATTTAAAATTTTTTAGATCTAGCACCCCAAGTTTTCAAAAATTTTAAGGAAAAAACACCAAGGGACACCAACCTTAAAAATTTTAAGATCAAAATAAAAAGAAAACACAAGAACACTTTGAAGACTAACAAGAACACAAAGATCAAGACTCAAGAAATTCAAAGAACACAAGAACATGTAAAGAATACCAAACGTAAATTTTTTGAAAACAAAACATTAAATTTTCGAAAAATATAAAGAGAAACAAAAGAAGACGCCAAACTTAACGAATAAAAACAAGATTCAAACAAAAAGACACTAATTTTAAAAGAATTTTAGAAAAAAGGACTCAGAATTTTCGAAAATTACCAAGAACAAAAACAAAAAGACTCAAACCAAGAACAAAGATTAAACAAAGAAAATAAAATTAAAAGACTCAAATAAAGTAAAAATTACCTGATCTAGGGAGCAAGACAATCTGTCAGTTGTCCAAACTCAACAATCCTGGCAACGCCGCCAAAAACATGGTGCACGAATCCCTACACTTTCGTACAGCTGTACCAGCAAGTGCACTGGGTCGTCCAAGTAATACCTAAGCGAGTCAGGGTCGATCCGACGAGGATTGTGGTTTCAAGCAAGCTATGGTTATCTTGCAGGTCTTAGTAAGGCGAAATCAGAAGGTTGTTGGATTAGAGAAAACTATTCATAATTTGTATTTGTGAATTGGAATGAAATCAGTTGGATTGATTTAAGGGCAATCAGTAATAGGAATATAGTTAAGGATTGGAGTTGCTTTGTCTTTCTGAATTAACTCTGGTAGTACTGTTTCCTTTGCTTGTGAATGATTTCTTCAATGGCAGGCTATATGTGATTGATGCTGGTTTGAGCAGCCGCCAATACTTCTCCAAATCTGAACCCTAGGGTTAGTGTGGATCCATCCTGATTCAGAGTGAAGCTCTTGCAGTTTATTCTCATTGATGATCCTACTCAAAACGCCACAGACAAGGTTGAATCTTTCGGATCGGAAGATGCTGTGCCTTTGGTTCTAGCCTCAACCACAGAGACCCTAATCTCCCTGTAAATTGGTTGAACTGATGTCTCGAGAAGTCCCCAATGAAGTCGTGGATTAGCCGTCTGAGAGATGTATAATCAAGCTGGTGGTTCATCATTGTCCGATGAAAGACGCACTCTAACCCCTTGTAAAATGTGATAAGCTTTGCCAATTTAACGCAGTCATATTGGTGAAGAACGAATATACGTATTCGAATTAATCAAACACGGATCGAAGAGAAACAGTAATACTTTTATTAATTCATAGGACTCAGCAGGGCTTCTTGATAAACCACTATTTTATGGTTTATCTTGTGCTCAATTGAGTGGATTTTATCAACTCTTTACCCACTTATTCATACTATTTGCATGTTTTACATTTCCCTTTCTAATTATGTGCTTTGATTGAAAACATGCTTCTTTGGACTTATATTTGCTTATTATTAATCCTCTCTTATCATCATTAGATGCCTTGATATGTGTGTTAAGTGTTTTCAGAGATTACAGGGCAGGAATGACTCAGAGGATGAAAAGGAAGCATGCAAAAGTGGAAGAAATACAAGAAGTTGGAGAAACTGCTAAGCTGTCCAGTCTGAACTCTTCGCACTCAAACGGCTATAACTTTAGCTACAGAGGTCCAAACGACGCGGTTCTAGTTGTGTTGCAAAGCTAACGTCCGGGGCTTCGATTTGATATATAATTTGCTATAGCTGCCCCGATGCCAGATGACGCGAACGCGTGAGTCACGCGGACGCGTGACCTGGCAGGAACGCAACCCGCGCGGCCGCGTGAGCCATGCGGCCGCGTCACTTTTCCGTGACCTGTACGGACCAAAAAGCGCTGGAAGTGACTTCTGGGCTGCTTTTGACCCAGTTTTCAGCCCAGAATACACAGATTAGAGGCTATAAAGTGGGGAATGCATGTATTCATAATTATTCACTCATAATTCACTTTTCATGTTTTAGATGTAGTTTTTAGAGAGAGAGGTTCTCTCCTCTCTCTTAGGATTAGGATTTAGGACTTCTCTTAGTTTTTAAGAGTGACTCTCGATCCAGGTTCAATGTTCCTATTTATGTTTCTCTTTTACTTTTATTTACTCTAATACTTTTATTTGTATTTGATTTATGTTGCCCAATTGGCTTATGAACTTTTCATGTTAAGATTTGAATGTTCTATTTATTATAATTTGAGGTATTTCAGTTTAATATTACTTTCTTTTATTTACATGATTATTGCTTCCCATCTGAAGGCATTTTTATTCCAGCAGTTTCAATTTTCTTTCCTTTTGGCTTTGATTAAATAATTGGTGACTCTAGAGTTATCAAACTCATTGTTGACTGAAAATTGGAATTCATCCACTTAACTTACCTTCATAGTTAGAGGTTAACAAAGTGGGAGAAAAATCCAATTTTCATCACAATTGATAAGGATAACTAGGAAAGGACCTCCAGTTCTTTTACCTTGCCAAAGGTTTATTTTACAGCTATTATTATTTTATTTTACTTGTCATATAATATATTCCCACCTTACTTCCAAAACCCCAATTTTACCTTTTTTATAGCCAATAATAAGAACATACCTCCCTGCAATTCCTTGAGAAGACGACCCGAGGTTTAAATACTCGGTTATCAATTTTAAAGGGGTTTGTTACTTGTGACAACCAAAACGTTTGTTCGAAGGGATTTTTGTCGGTTTAGAGACTATATCTACAACGCGACTGTTTTTATGAAATTCTTTACTGGCAAAAATCTCGACGTCAAAATGGCGCCGTTGCCGGGGAATTACAAACATGTGCCTTATTATTGGTTATTGTAAATATTTTATTTTTGCTTGTTTATTTGTTTTTATTTTTATTTTTGCTTTTTCTTAAGTTAAGAGGTTATTGGTTTTTATTTTAAAATTTTTATCTTATCTTATCTTATTTTATTTCAAAAATTCAAATTTCAAAAATTTCAAATTTCAAAAATTTAAAAATTCAAATTTTAAAAATTTAATTTTCAAATTCAAAATTTAAATAACCTTTTAATTTAAATTTATTTTTTAATTTTTTAATTTTTTATTTTTTATTTCTATTTACTACTATGAACTCTCACCCCTTTGGCTATGAATCTGGTTACAATAATGTTGCAGGAAGAAGAAATTACAATGAGAACAGGCATCAAGGTTGGAAGAATCAAAGATGGGAGGAGCCACAAGGATTTGATCAACCCTCATGGCAACAACCACCTCCAATGGACTATCAACAACCACCACCATATGCCTATGAACCCTTTCCTCAACATAACTTTGGACCACCACACTCACAAGCCCCTTTCCGCCATTCACCTCCATATGACCCAACCCTCAACCACCATACCAACCACCTTATGAGCCATATGAACCATATATAGAACCACCCCAATTCCAACCCAATTACTCACAAGAACCACCACTTCAATATTCACCATCTCCATATCCATCAATCCAAGAGCATTATGATCCTACTTATGAAAACCGAGTGCATCAAGAGGCAAAAGATCGTCTCAAGGAAACAATGGATCGATTTCAGGCAACCACTCAACAACTGGGGCAAGTATTAATTCAATGGGCTTCTAGACACTTAAATACACAAGGATCAGCCACAGCCCCATGTGGATAGTCTAGTGAAGAGCATAGCATAAAGGAGATACCAGAAACTCTAGTGGACAAGACAGAGCATGAATTCATACTAGAACAAGTAGAAGAAGCTATCATTGTTCAAGAAGAAGAGTTGGTTGAAGACTTAGAAGACGCATAACCTCCATGGGAAAGACAAGACATAGAGCCTCCTTCCAAGACGGTTGAAATTGATGCTGAAGAGGGTGTACAACCTCCAAAGCATATCATAGTTGAAGACTTGGAAGAGGTTGATCAAGAGATGGAGATTCAAGAAGAAGAAGCACAACCTCCCATGGCCTTGGAAAGCAATGAAAAGGAGATTGAATTGAAAGAGAGCTACCAAGAGGAAGAGGTTGAAATTGAAGAAGTTTGCAAAGAGGTGGTAATTATCAGAGAAGAGCACAAGGGAGTGGAGCTTGCAATTTCATTAAAGATACCTCCCCCTAAGTTGCCATCATCCTTCACAATATTCAAGTGGGTAAAATTCATATCCCATAGCTTTCTAATCCCACTTGAATATGGGCTACTGGAGATGGATGGTCAACTTAGAGCTCTTTGTGGCATTAAGAGTAAAAGGAAGATGGTCAGTGGTAAGAATTGTCCTGCAAGGTTCATCATGGTTGGAAGCTTTAAGCTTAAACGTAAAGGTTGGTATAGAGCTCAACTGAATGAGTCTAGGAAGTTGTTTGGCCGCTTTAGTGAGAATTCAGATTGCTTGCTACCCGGATGGAATCATGATAATCAACATGAAGACGGGTGTAAAAGCAAGATTTGGGATCCTGGAATCTGTTCTGACATCCAACACCCCGGGAGCCTAAGAATCTGTTTGAAGCTTCTTAAGGGCTTTACATGCTTAGTTTGGGACCCCGGAGGTTACTGGAAGTACAAACACTGGTGGGGATTCCTGGATGAATACAAGCATAAGCCACCATAACAGGGAGCTCATCAAATGTCCAACTTAAGGACTTTAACTAAAAGTGCTAGGTGGGAGACAACCCACCATGGTATGATAGTTCATTTTTCATTTTTATTTAGTTTTATTTGCTTTTGAGTTTTATTTTATTTTACTATATTGAACCTGGAGTTTTGCATCACATTCATATTAACACTGCATTCTGCATTCTATTTCAAAAAAAAAAAAAAATTTGCTACGCGACGCGACCGCATCAACGACGCGTCCGCGTCGCAAGGGGAGAAGAGAAAAATAAAAAACGAACAGAGAGTCACGCTGGAGCGTGGCTGGAGGCATGCCAATGGCACAAATCAACCCACGCGACCGCGTCGCATAGGAATAATGGCCTCCCACGCGACCGCGTGACCCACGCGGCCGCGTGACCAAGATTTCGACGTCAAAGTGGTGCACACCCGAAAGTTGTGCGAGAGTGGTGCTGGATTGGTGCTGAACGCACAAACCTACCCACGCGGCCGCGTGACCCACGCGACCGCGTCATATTCCTTTAAAGCCCACTCACGCGATCGCATGTCCCATGCGATCGCAACACCCAATATTTGGCACTAATAAGATTTTGAACAGAGAGTTGTGCGAGCGCGAGGCTGCATTCGTGCCACTAGCACAAATCGAGTCACGCGATCGCAAGACCCACGCGTCTGCGTCGCTTGACCTTATTGCGCACCACGCGGCCGCGTCACCCACGCGACCGCGTCGCCAGCGTCGCACACCTTAACCTTATATGCCAAAATATTTTATCTTTTCTTCCCCAATCCTAATTTTTCCTCCCTCCTTTCTTATTTACTTCCTCTTCCCTTCTTTCCCTTCTCATTCTTCTTATTTTTCTTTTTATTTTATTTTAATTTGTTTGCATACTTTCATTTATTGCATTATTTTCATTGGTGTTGGAATTTTATTTGGGTCATTGTGAATTGTTGCAAAACTGTTTGGCAATTATATTTTTAAAGGGTTGCTTGCATGTTCACTTTAATACTTTCTATACCGTATTCACCATGCATGCTATGTGTTTGTGAAAAAGCCATATAGCATTATGCACTTCTCTATTTTACTTTATACTATTCAATGCTTGCTTTTCATAAACTCCTTTACTATTTTATTAGTTAAATATAATTGTTAATACAAATGTTATTGTTAGTTTCTCACGACTAACAATACATTAAAAGCTTTTGATGCTTGATCTATGCTACTCATGCCCTTGCCGGCATGCTAATAAACATCTTGCATCCAATACTCCCCATGCCTTGCTATATTTCCATTGATGAACTGATCACATGGAATCGTGACGATGTCTTTCATTCACTATTTCTTTTGCTTGGCATGATTATCACTCGTACGGCCCTCCTCTTTGCTCCACCCCTTTGACTTCATGTGCCTTTTTCTTCTCTCTTTTTCAGGCTGGCCACCAAAACGGGTAAAGAGAAAGCCTCTACAAGAGAGCACCAGCTGAGGAACCACAACCCCCATCCACCTGCACATCTCAGCATGCACCGAGGACGGTGCAATCTTTAAGTGTGGGGAGGTCGATACCGATCTCCATGGGTTAGTTACTTCCTCTTTCAACACCAATGTTTTAGTTTATTTGTTTGTTCATTGTTGCATTTGCATGTTTAATTGTTTTTGTGCATATTTTACTACTTGGTTAAAGTAATATTCTTCTTTTTCAAGAAATTTTTATAGTATTTCACTAATTTGAATAAAACTTTTTGAAAAACTTGTTTGAAGAAATATTATTTTGGAACATAGTTTAGAGCTCGAACACAAAACCAGTGAGATTTTGAGCCTATTTGATTGGTTGCATTTTACCAACCAATAATTTTATTTTTGGTGTGTGTTCTCTCTAAAACTGTGATCTTTGTCTTGCTTAATTCTATATTTCCATTTATTTGATGTATGCATGCACTTACATGATTGAGGTCTTTGTTTCACTGAGCTTACATACCCATATGGCCTTACCTTTCATTATCCCTTGCAAACCAATGTTGAGCCTATTTTACCCCTTTATTCTTTACTTTAGCACATCATTAACTCTAAGCAAAAAACAATAATGTCCTTAATTTGAATCCTTGGTTAGCTTAGACTAGTGAGAATGCTTATGAATTAAGTATGGGGAAAAGTGGGTTTGGAAACATTTGGTTTGAAAATTGAGTATGTTAGAATTTTCTAAAAAAATGTGAAAGAAATGTTTGGGACATAATTCATGCATCTAATAATTTAATCATATGCATTGAGAAAAATAAAAGAAAAAAAAATATATATATATATATATATATATATATATATATATATAAAGAGCAAAATAAGTGAAAAGGGACAAAATGCCCCAAAGTAAGCGGTGAAAGCAATGCATATGAGTTATACTTGAAATTAGAATGCATGAATATGTGGAAAACATGGTTAATGGATGGTTAGATGTTGTATTATGATTACATGGATTGTTTAAGTTAGGTGGGAAAGTTTAAGTTAATTAAGGATTCAGATTTTAGTCCACTTGGCCAAATACAATCCTACCTTGACCCTAACCCCATTACAACCCTTAAAAGACCTCTTGATATGTGTATTTATGCATTAAATTTATGTTGATTGTTAGATGAAGAGCAAGCCTTAGAAAGCAAGGTTAGTAGAGAATTGAGAGAATCGAACCTAAAACACTTGAGTGATTAGTGTGATATACACTACTAAGTGAGGGTTCGATGCTCGATTCTTTGTTCCCGGCTTTCATGAGCTATTTTCTTCTACAAGTCTATTTGTACTTCATTTTTATGATTTGAATTAGTGAAATCTAGTTCATATTTATTCTTGGGGATTTATTTGCTTTTAACCAAGTAAGTAGAAACATTTTTCATTTAGTTGCATTCATAGGTTGCATCTCATGCATTCTACCATTCCTCTTCATTCCTTTATAGTTTCTCTTGAGCTTAGCATGAGGACATGCTTTTGTTTAAGTGTGGGGAGGTTGATAAACCACTATTTTATGGTTTATCTTGTGCTCAATTGAGTGGATTTTATCAACTCTTTACCCACTTATTCATACTATTTGCATGTTTTACATTTTCCTTCCTAATTATGTGCTTTGATTGAAAACATGCTTCTTTGGACTTATATTTGCTTATTATTAATCCTCTCTTATCACCATTAGATGCCTTGGTATATGTGTTAAGTGTTTTCAGAGATTACAGGGCAGGAATGGCTCAGAGGATGAAAAGGAAGCATGCAAAAGTGGAAGGAATACAAGAAGTTGGAGAAACTGCTAAGCTGTCCAACCTGAACTCTTCGCACTCAAACGGCTATAACTTTAGCTACAGAGGTCCAAACGATACGGTTCTAGTTGCGTTAGAAAGCTAACGTCCAGGGCTTCGATTTGATATATCATTTGCTATAGCTGCCCCGACGCCAGGCGACGCGAATGCGTGAGTCACGCGGACGCGTGACCTGGCAGGAACGCAACACGCGCGGCCGCGTGAGCCATGCGGCCGCGTCACATTTCCGCGACCTGTACGGACCAGAAAGCGCTGGAAGTGACTTCTGGGCTGCTTTTGACCCAGTTTTCAGCCCAGAATACACAGATTAGAGGCTATAAAGGGGGGGGGGGAATGCATGTATTCATAATTATTCACTCATAATTCACTTTTCATGTTTTAGATGTAGTTTTTAGAGAGAGAGGTTCTCTCCTCTCTCTTAGGATTAGGATTTAGGACTTCTCTTAGTTTTTAAGAGTGACTCTCGATCCAGGTTCAATGTTCCTATTTATGTTTCTCTTTTACTTTTATTCACTCTAATACTTTTATTTGTATTTGATTTATGTTGCCCAATTGGCTTATGAACTTTTCATGTTAAGATTTGAATGTTCTATTTATTATAATTTGAGGTATTTCAGTTTAATATTACTTTCTTTTATTTACATGATTATTGCTTCCCATCTGAAGGCATTTTTATTCCAGCAGTTTCAATTTTCTTTCCTTTTGGCTTTGATTAAATAATTGATGACTCTAGAGTTATCAAACTCATTGTTGACTGAAAATTGGAATTCATCCACTTAACTTACCTTCATAGTTAGAGGTTAACAAAGTGGGAGAAAAATCCAATTCTCATCACAATTGATAAGGATAACTAGGAAAGGACCTCCAGTTCTTTTACCTTGCCAAAGGTTTATTTTACAGCTATTATTATTTTATTTTACTTGTCATATAATATATTCCCACCTTACTTCCAAAACCCCAATTTTACCTTTTTCATAGCCAATAATAAGAACATACCTCCGTGCAATTCCTTGAGAAGACGACCCGAGGTTTAAATACTCGGTTATCAATTTTAAAGCGGTTTGTTACTTGTGACAACCAAAACGTTTGTACGAAGGAATTTTTGTCGGTTTAGAGACTATATCTACAACGCGACTGTTTTTATGAAATTCTTTACTGGCAAAAATCCCGACGTCACTCCTCCCCTCAACCTAGGAGGTTTAGAAACTCATACTGATAGAAAGTACAATATGGTAAATGAAAATATGGTGTAAAGTGGCTAAATAAAAGTCAAAAGATCTTTTATAACATAAATCTAATCCTTTAAATACTAAACTAATTACTAGTAAGGGTAAAACAATCTTTTTAGTGCTAAAATCCACTTCTGGGGCCCACTTGGTGAGTGTTTGGGCTGAGTTTTGATGAGATCCACGTGTTATGAGGTCTCTAGAGCGTGAATTGCTGGCTAGGGAGTCCTCTCTGAGTGTTTGGACACTGGTTTCTACCTTGTAGGTGCTGAACGCCTGGAAGGGGGCAAAAAGCTGGCGTTGAACGTCCATTGCTGGAAAGCTATGGAAGTCAGCTTTCCATATCAATTAAGAACTCTCCATTTGGACTTCTTTAGCTCTAAAAAAGCTCTTTTGAGTGCAAGGAGGTCAGATCCGGACAACATCTGCAGTGCTTTCTCTGTCTCTGAATCAGAGTTTTGCTCCAGCTCATCAATTTAAGCCAAAAAATACCTGAAATTGTACAAAAACACACAAACTCATAGTAGAATCCAAAAATGTGATTTTAACATAAAAACCTACAAAAACTGAATAAGAACTAAACAAAACATACTAAAAGCTACATGAAAATGATGCCAAAAAACGTAAAAAATATCCTCTTATCACCTTGTCAAGATGAAAATAGAGAGTCTTCCCCCGCACCATGGTGTGAAAAGTATGGAATCCTTGTCCATCTTTCTTTAGCTTATCTGTCATCCACAGTTTTGCATAGAAGTCATGGATAATTATTATTCCAACATTGATCTCAAGATCAGCCAGGATCTCCCAGCCTCTCTTTCGAATTTGCTCTTGGATCTCTGGGTTCTCGTCTTCTTTTAATTCGATTTTGGCTTCCGGGATCACTTTCCTCTTGCACATTGGTCGGCGAAATTGTGAACTATACTTTTTCACAACTCTCATAATCCCTGGTAATGGCTCCAAAAACTTGGTGCGCTCAATACCATGGCATTACACAACTTCGCACAACTAACCAGCAAGTGCACTGGGTCGTCCAAGTAATAAAACCTTACGTGAGTAAGGGTCGATCCCACGGAGATTGTTAGTATTGAAGCAAGCTATGGTCATCTTGTAAATCTTAGTCAGGCAAACTCAGATGTATATGGTGATGAACGAAAATAACATAAAAGATAAAGATAGTGATACTTATGTAATTCATTGGTGTAAGAGCTTCAGACAAGTGTATGAAGATGCCTTCCCTTCCGTCTCTCTGCTTTCCTACAGCCTTCATCCAATCCTTCTTACTCCTTTCCATGGCAAACTCGTGTAGGGTCTCACTGTTGTCAGCAGCTACCTCCCATCCTCGCAGTGAAAGCTAATGCACACACTCTGTCACAGTGCTGCCAATCACCGGTGTGGTTCCCTCCCCTACCGGAATAGAATCCAGTGATTCTTTTGCGTCTGTCACTAACGCCCAGCAAGTTACAGGTTTGAAGCACGTCACAGTCATTCAATCATTGAATCCTACTCAGAACACCACAGACAAGGTTAGACCTTCCGGATTCTCTTGAATGCTGCCATCAGTTCTTGCCTATACCACGAAGACTCTGATCTCACGGAATGGCTGGCTCGTTTGTCAGGCGAGCACTCGGTTGTCAGGCGATCAACCATGCATCGTGCAATCAGGAATCCAAGAGATATTCACTAAAGCCTCGAATGCTTGTAGAACAAGAATGGTTGTCAGTCACCTTGTTCATAGGTTGAAGAACGAGTGATATCTTAGATAAAGAACAAGCGGAGTTGAATAGAAGAACAATAGTAATTGCATTAATACTCGAGGTACAGCAGAGCTTCACACCCTTAATCTATGGTGTGTAGAAACTCCACCGTTGAAAATACATAAGCATAAGGTCCAGGCATGGCCGAATGGCCAGCCTCCCAAAGATCTAAGATAGCATAAAAGTGAAGATAGCTACCCAAGTCTTCTAATACAATAGTAAAAGGTCCTATTAATAGTAAACTAGTAACCTAAGGTGTACAGAAATGAGTAAATGACATAAAAATCCACTTCCGGGCCCACTTGGTGTGTGCTTGGGCTGAGCAATCAAGGAAATTCGTGTAGAGACCTTTTCTGGAGTTAAACGCCAGCTCCCATGCCAGTTTGGGCGTTTAACTCCAACTTTTATTCCTGTTCCGGCGTTTAACGCTGGAATTCCTGAGGCCGGATTGCTTCGCGGGTTTGGGCCATCAAATCTTGGACAAAGTATGGACTATTATATATTGCTGGAAAGCCCTGGATGTCTACTTTCCAACGCCGTTGAGAGCGCGCCAATTGGGCTTCTGTAGCTCCAGAAAATCCACTTCGAGTGCAGGGAGGTCAGAATCCAACAGCATCTGCAGTCCTTTTTGGTCTCTGAATCAGATTTTTGCTCAGGTCCCTCAATTTCAGCCAGAAAATACCTGAAATCACAGAAAAACACACAAACTCATAGTAAAGTCCAGAAAAGTGAATTTTAAATAAAAACTAATAAAAATGTACTAAAATCTAACTAAAAGATATCAAAAACATACTAAAAACAATGCCAAAAAGTATACAAATTATCCGCTCATCACAACACCAAACTTAAATTGTTGCTTGTCCTCAAGCAACTGAAAATCAAATAAGATCAAAAGAAGAGAATATGCAATGAATTCCAAAACATCTGTGAAGATCAGTATTAATTAGATGAGCGGGGCTTTTAACCTTCTGTCTCTGAACAGTTTTGGCATCTCAATCTATCCCTTGAAATTCAGAATGGTTGGCTTCTTAGGAACTCAGAGTCCAGATAGTGTTAATGATTCTCCTAGTAAAGTATGATGATTCTTGAACATAGCTATTTATTGAGTCTTGGCTGTGGCCCAAAGCACTCTGTCTTCCAGTATTACCACCGGATACATACATGCCACAGACACATAATTGGGTGAACCTTTTCAGATTGTGACTCAGCTTTGCTAAAGTCCCCAATTAGAGGTGTCCAGGGTTCTTAAGCACACTCTTATTTGCCTTGGATCACAACTTTATTTCTTTTCTTTTTCTTTCTTTTCTTTCTTTTTTTTTGATTTTTTTTTTTCGGTTTTTTTCTCTTTTTTTTTTTTTTTTTTTTTTGAATAGCTTTTTCTTGCTTCAAGAATCATTTTATTGATTTTTCAGATCCTCAGTAACATGTCTCCTTTTTCATCATTCTTTCAAGAGCCAACATTCATGAACCACAAATTCAAGATACATATGCACTGTTTACACATACATTCAGAGAACAAAAATATTGCCACCACATCAAAATAATTAAACTATTATAAATTCAAAATTCATGCAATTCTTCCTTTTTCAATTAAGCACATTTTTATTCAAGAAAGGTGATGGATTCATAGGACATTCATAACTTTAAGGCATAGACACTAAGACACTAATGATCATAAGACACAAACATGGATAACATAAAGCATAAAATTCGAAAAACAAAGGAATAAAGAACAAGGAAATCAAGGAATGGGTCCACCTTAGTGATGGCGGCTCTTCCTTGCTTTTGAAGGTCCTATGGAGTGCTTGAGCTCCTCAATGTCTCTTCCTTGTCTTTGTTGCTCCTCCCTCATGATTCTTTGATCTTCTCTAATTTCATGGAGGAGAATGGAGTGTTCTTGATGCTCCACCCTTAGTTGTCCCATGTTGGAACTTAATTCTCCTAGGGAGGTGTTTAGTTGCTCCCAATAGTTTTGTGGAGGAAAGTTCATCCCTTGAGGAATCTCAGGGATTTCTTGATGAGAGGGGTCTCTTGTGTATTCCATCCTTTTCTTGGTGATGGGCTTGTCCTCATCAATGGGGATATCTCCTTCTATGTCAACTCCAACTGAATAACAGAGGTGACAAATGAGGTGAGGAAAGGCTAATCTTGCCAAAGTGGAGGTCTTGTCCGCCACCTTATAGAGTTCTTGGGCTATAACCTCATGAACTTCTATTTCTTCTCCAATCATGATGCTATGGATCATGATGGCCCGGTCTATGGTAACTTCGGACCGGTTGCTAGTGGGAATGATTGAGCGTTGTATGAACTCTAACCATCCTCTAGCCACGGGTTTGAGGTCATGCCTTCTCAATTGAACCGGCTTTCCTCTTGAGTCTTGCCTCCATTGTGCGCCCTCTTCACATATGACTGTGAGGATTTGGTCCAACCTTTGATCAAAGTTGACCCTTCTAGTGTAAGGATGCTCATCTCCTTGCATCATAGGCAAGTTGAACGCCACCCTCACACTTTCTGGACTAAAATCCAAGTATTTCCCCCGAACCATAGTAAGATAATTCTTTGGATTCGGGTTCACACTTTGGTCATGGTTCTTTGTGATCCATGCATTGGCATAGAACTCTTGAACCATCAAGATTCCAACTTGTTGAATGGGGTTGGTGAGAACTTCCCAACCTCTTCTTTGGATCTCATGGCGGATCTCCGGATATTCACCCTTTTTGAGTAAAAAGGGGACTTCGGGGATCACCTTCTTCAAGGCCACAACTTCATAGAAGTGGTCTTGATGCACCCTTGAGAGGAATCTATCCATCTCCCATGACTCGGAGGTGGAAGCTTTTGCCTTCCCTTTCCTCTTTCTAGAGGTTTCTCCGGCCTTGGATGCCATAAATGGTTATGAAAAAGCAACGCTTTTACCACACCAAACTTAAAATGTTTGCTCGTCCTCGAGCAAAAGAAGAAAGAAGAGAGTAGAAGAAGAAGAAATGAGGAAGAGGGGGAAGATGGTGTTTAGGTTGTGTGAAAATGAAGGGGTAAAGAGGGGTATATATAGGAAAGAGGGGGATGAGGGTTCGGCCATTTGAGGGTGGGTTTGGGAGGGAAAGTGGTTTGAATTTGAAGGGTGAGGTTGGTGGGGTTTTATGAAGGATGGATGTGAGTGGTGAAGAGAAAGATGGGATTTGATAGGTGAGGGGTTTTTGGGGAAGAGGTATTGAGGTGATTGGTGAATGGGGGAAGAAGAGAGAGAGTGATGGTAGGGTCCTGTGGGGTCCACAGATCCTGTAGTGTCAAGGAAAAGTCATCCCTGCACCAAAAGTTGCTCAAAATCACGTTTTGAGGCATTTCTGGCGTTAAACGCCGGGCTGGTGCCCATTCCTGGCGTTTAACGCCAGGTTCTTGCCCTTTACTGGCGTTTAACGCCAGTCTGGTGCCCTTTTCTGGCGTTAAACGCCCAGAAAGGTGCCAGACTGGGCGTTAAACGCCCAACTGCTAGGCTGACTGGCGTTTGAACGCCAGCAGCATCTTCCTCCAGGGTGTGCTGTTTTTCTTCCTGTTTTTCATTTTGTTTTTGCTTTTTTCATTGTTTTTGTGACTTCTTATGATCATCAACCTACAAAAAAGATAAAATAACAAAAGAAAATAATTAATTATAAAACATTGGGTTGCCTCCCAACAAGCGCTTCTTTAGTGTCATTAGCTTGACAGAGGACTCCCATGGAGCCTCAGAAACACTCAGAACCTTGTTGAAACCTCCCAACACCAAACTTAGAGTTTGAATGTGGGGTTTCAACACCAAACTTAGATTTTGGTTGTGGCCTCCCAACACCAAACTTAGAGTTTGACTGTGGGGGCTCTGCTTGGCTCTGTTTTGAGAGAAGCTCTTCATGCTTCTTCTCCATGATGATAGAGGGATATCCTTGGGCCTTAAACACCATGGATTCTTCATTCACTTGAATGATCAACTCTCCTCTATCAACATCAATCACAGCCTTTGCTGTGGCTAGGAATGGTCTGCCAAGGATGATGGATTCATCCATGCACTTCCCAGTCTCTAGGACTATGAAATCAGTAGGAATGTAATGGTTTTCAACCTTAACCAGAACATCCTCTACAAGTCCATGGGCTTGTTTTCTTGAGTTGTCTGCCATTTCTAGTGAGATTTTTGCAGCTTGCACCTCAAAGATCCCTAATTTCTCCATTACAGAGAGGGGCATGAGGTTTACACTTGACCCTAAGTCACACAAGGCCTTCTTGAAGGTCATGGTGCCTATGGTACAAGGTATAGAAAACTTCCCAGGATCCTGCCTCTTTTGAGGCAGTTTCTGCCTAGACAGGTCATCCAGTTCTTTGGTGAGCAAGGGAGGTTCATCTTCCCAAGTCTCATTTCCAAATAACTTGTCATTTAGCTTCATGATTGCTCCAAGGTATTTAGCAACTTGCTCTTCAGTGACATACTCATCCTCTTCAGAGGAAGAATACTCATCAGAGCTCATGAAAGGCAGTAGCAAGTCCAAGGGAATCTCTATGGTCTCAGTCTGAGCCTCAGATTCCCAAGGTTCCTCATTGGGGAACTCATTAGAGGCCAGTGGACGTCCAGTGAGGCCTTCCTCAGTGGCGTTCACTGCCTCTTCTTCCTCCCAGAATTCGGCCATGTTTATGGCTTTGCACTCTCCTTTTGGATTTTCTTCAGTGTTACTTGGGAGAGTGCTTGGAGGAAGTTCAGTAATTTTCTTGCTCAGCTGACCCACTTGTCCTTCCAAATTCCTAATGGAAGATCTAGTTTCAGTCATGAAACTTTGAGTGGTTTTGATCAGATCAGAGACCATGGTTGCTAAGTCAGAATTATTCTGCTTAGAGCTCTCTGTCTGTTGCTGAGAAGATGATGGAAAAGGCTTGCCATTGTTAAACCTGTTTCTTCCACCATTGTTATTGAAACCTTGTTGAGGTCTCTCGTGATTCTTCCATGAAGGATTTGGGTGATTTCTCCATGAAGAATTATAGGTGTTACCATAGGGTTCTCCTAGGTAATTTACCTCTTCCATGGAAGGGTTCTCAGGATCATAAGCTTCTTCCTCAGATGAAGCTTCCTTAGTACTGTTTGGTGCATTTTGCATTCCAGACAGACTTTGAGAAATCAAATTGACTTGTTGAGTCAATATTTTATTCTGGGCCAAAATGGCATTCAGAGTGTCAATATCAAGAACTCCTTTCTTCTGACTAGTCCCATTGTTCACAGGATTTCTTTCAGAAGTGTACATGAATTGGTTATTTGCAACCATTTCAATCAGTTCTTGAGCTTCAGTAGGCGTCTTCTTCAGATGAAGAGATCCTCCTGCAGAGCTATCCAAGGACATCTTAGATAGTTCAGAGAGACCATCATAGAAAATACCTATGATGCTCCATTCAGAAAGCATGTCAGAAGGACATTTTCTGATTAATTGTTTGTATCTTTCCCAAGCTTCATAGAGGGATTCTCCATCCTTTTGTCTAAAGGTTTGGACTTCCACTCTAAGCTTACTCCATCTTTGTGGTGGAAAGAATTTTGCCAAGAAGGCATTGACTAGCTTTTCCCATGAGTCCAGGCTTTCTTTAGGTTGAGAGTCCAACCATATTCTAGCTCTGTCTCTTACAGCAAAAGGGAATAGCATCAGTCTATAGACTTCAGGGTCAACCCCATTAGTCTTGACTGTGTCACAGATTTGCAAGAATTCAGCTAAAAACTGATGAGGATCTTCCATTGGAAGTCCATGGAACTTGCAATTCTGTTGCATTAGAGAAACTAATTGAGGCTTAAGCTCAAAGTTGTTTGCTCCAATGGCAGGGATAGAGATGCTTCTCCCATAAAAATCAGGAGTAGGTGCAGTAAAGTCACCCAGCACCTTCCTTGCATTGTTTGCATTGTTGTTGTTTTCTGCTGCCATGTTTTCTTTCTTGAAGAATTCGGTCAGGTCCTCTAAAGAGAGTTGTGCTTTGGCTTCTCTTAGCTTTCTCTTCAAAGTCCTTTCAGGTTCAGGATCAGCTTCAACAAGAATGCCTTTGTCCTTGCTCCTGCTCATATGAAAGAGAAGGGAACAAGAAAATGTGGAATCCTCTATGTCACAGTATAGAGATTCCTTTAAGTGTCAGAGGAAAAGAGAAATAGAAAGAAGAAGGAGAAGATAAATTCGAACTTTAGTTAGATAAGGTTCGAATTGTGCATTGAGAAGGAGTGGCACTCCATAAATAGAAGGATGTGGGAAGGAGGGAAGTTTATTTTCGAAAATCAAGTGAAAAATTTTGAAATTATTTTGAAAAACATTAATTAATTTTCGAAAATAAAGTGGAAAAGAAATTAAGTGATTTTTGAAAAAGAATTTGAAATTAGAAATTAAGAAGATTTGATTGAAAGTTATTTTGAAAAAGATGTGGTTAAGAAGATATGAAAAAAAAATGTGATTGAGAAGATATGATTTGAAAACTATTTGAAAAGATATGATTTTAAAAACAATTTGAAAAGATATGATTTTAAAAATTGATGACTTGCCTAACAAGAAAAGATATGATTCAAACATTAAAAACCTTTCTCAACAGAAAAGGTAACAAATTTGAGATGTTCAATCAAATCATTAATTGTTAGTAAGTATCTTTTAAAAAGGAAAGAAATTGATTTTGAAAACATTTGATTGAAAAGATTTGATTTGAAAAAGATTTGATTTTGAAAAATTTGAAAAAAATTGATTTGAAAACAAAATCTTCTCCCTAGCACCATCCTGGCGTTAAACGCCCAGAATGGTATACATTCTGGCGTTTAACGCCCAAAATGCTACCTCTTTGGGCGTTAAACGCCCAACCAGGTACCCTGGCTGGCGTTTAAACGCCAGTCTGCCTTCTTCACTGGGCATTTTTGAATGCTCAGCTTTTTCTGTATAATTCCTCTGCAGTATGTTCTAAATCTTCAATTCTTTGTATCATTGACTTGAAAAGACACAAATTAAAAATATTTTTGGATTTTTAATAATCAAAATGCAACAAGAATCAAATAACAATGCATGCAAGACACCAAACTTAGCAGTTTGTGTACTACTGACACTAACAATATGAGAATGCATATGAGACACAAAAAAAATACTTCAAGTCAATAGAATTCAAAGATTAGAACACAAAATATATGCATGGATTCGAAAAATATAACAAAGACATGCATTTGACACCAAACTTAAGATGAGACTCTAGACTCAAACAAGAAATATTTTGGATTTTTATGGTTTTGTAATTTTTTTTGTGATTTTCGAAAATTAAGTGGAAAAAGATATCAAAATTCTTAATGAGAATTCCAGGAATCAGTGCAATGCTAGTCTAAGACTCCGGTCCAGGAATTAGACATGGCTTCACAGCCAGCCAAGCTTTCAAGGAAAGCTTCGGTCCAAAACACTAGACATGGCCAAAGGCCAGCCAAGCCTTAGCAGATCACTGCTCCAAAAGCAAGATTGATAAAAATCATCAAGCTCTTGTGATGATGAGTTGAAACCTCGGTCCAATGGAATTAGACATGGCTTCTCAGCCAGCCAGATTTCAACAAATCATCATGAAACTCTAGGATTCACCTTCAAGAATTTCGAAAAAAATAACACCTAATCTAAGCAACAAGATGAACTGTCAGTTGTCCAGCCTAAACAATCCCGGGCAATAACACCAAAAACTTGATGTTGTTGCCGGATCTTGGCACTGATGTTACCAAAGCTTGCTCAAAACTTGAACAATCCCCGGCAACGGCGCCAAAAACTTGGTCGGCGAAATTGTGAACTATACTTTTTCACAACTCTCATAATCCCTGGTAATGGCTCCAAAAACTTGGTGCGCTCAATACCATGGCATTACACAACTTCGCACAACTAACCAGCAAGTGCACTGGGTCGTCCAAGTAATAAAACCTTACGTGAGTAAGGGTCGATCCCACGGAGATTGTTAGTATTGAAGCAAGCTATGGTCATCTTGTAAATCTTAGTCAGGCAAACTCAGATGTATATGGTGATGAACGAAAATAACATAAAAGATAAAGATAGTGATACTTATGTAATTCATTGGTGTAAGAGCTTCAGACAAGTGTATGAAGATGCCTTCCCTTCCGTCTCTCTGCTTTCCTACAGCCTTCATCCAATCCTTCTTACTCCTTTCCATGGCAAACTCGTGTAGGGTCTCACTGTTGTCAGCAGCTACCTCCCATCCTCGCAGTGAAAGCTAATGCACACACTCTGTCACAGTGCTGCCAATCACCGGTGTGGTTCCCTCCCTACCGGAATAGAATCCAGTGATTCTTTTGCGTCTGTCACTAACGCCCAGCAAGTTACAGGTTTGAAGCACGTCACAGTCATTCAATCATTGAATCCTACTCAGAACACCACAGACAAGGTTAGACCTTCCGGATTCTCTTGAATGCTGCCATCAGTTCTTGCCTATACCACGAAGACTCTGATCTCACGGAATGGCTGGCTCGTTTGTCAGGCGAGCACTCGGTTGTCAGGCGATCAACCATGCATCGTGCAATCAGGAATCCAAGAGATATTCACTAAAGCCTCGAATGCTTGTAGAACAAGAATGGTTGTCAGTCACCTTGTTCATAGGTTGAAGAACGAGTGATATCTTAGATAAAGAACAAGCGGAGTTGAATAGAAGAACAATAGTAATTGCATTAATACTCGAGGTACAGCAGAGCTTCACACCCTTAATCTATGGTGTGTAGAAACTCCACCGTTGAAAATACATAAGCATAAGGTCCAGGCATGGCCGAATGGCCAGCCTCCCAAAGATCTAAGATAGCATAAAAGTGAAGATAGCTACCCAAGTCTTCTAATACAATAGTAAAAGGTCCTATTAATAGTAAACTAGTAACCTAAGGTGTACAGAAATGAGTAAATGACATAAAAATCCACTTCCGGGCCCACTTGGTGTGTGCTTGGGCTGAGCAATCAAGGAAATTCGTGTAGAGACCTTTTCTGGAGTTAAACGCCAGCTCCCATGCCAGTTTGGGCGTTTAACTCCAACTTTTATTCCTGTTCCGGCGTTTAACGCTGGAATTCCTGAGGCCGGATTGCTTCGCGGGTTTGGGCCATCAAATCTTGGACAAAGTATGGACTATTATATATTTCTGGAAAGCCCTGGATGTCTACTTTCCAACGCCGTTGAGAGCGCGCCAATTGGGCTTCTGTAGCTCCAGAAAATCCACTTCGAGTGCAGGGAGGTCAGAATCCAACAGCATCTGCAGTCCTTTTTGGTCTCTGAATCAGATTTTTGCTCAGGTCCCTCAATTTCAGCCAGAAAATACCTGAAATCACAGAAAAACACACAAACTCATAGTAAAGTCCAGAAAAGTGAATTTTAAATAAAAACTAATAAAAATGTACTAAAATCTAACTAAAAGATATCAAAAACATACTAAAAACAATGCCAAAAAGTATACAAATTATCCGCTCATCACACATTATTTTGTAATAATTTTCTTCATGCTGCTTTGTGTAGAATTTGAAAGGTTTGAAAATAACTGTTTAGTTGTCTTATTTCTTGCTTCTTGAAGTGGGATTTCCAATTTTTGGAGTCATGGAATTCAAATGGAGTGAGAAAGAAAGGCTCTTTTCCCACCAAACTTAAAAGGTTTGCTGGTCCTCGAGAAAAAGAGAGGAAAGAAGACGAAGAGGAGAAGAAGAATTCCAATGGAAGGAGGATGAGGGTGGTCGAATGGTATAAATAGGGATGAGGAGGGTGGGATTTTGAAATTCAATTAGATAAAAGATAAATAAGATATGATTCATACTTTAGTAAAAGATAGAAAAAGATAAGTTTTAAAATCAAAAGATATGAAAAAGATATGAAAAAGATAAAAAGATAAGATAGAAGGTATGAAAAGGATTTTAAAGTTAAATAAAAGATTTAGAAAAGTATTGCAAAAGATATGAAATTTTAAAAAAGATTTGAAAAAGATATGAGGTTTTGAAAACGATTTGAAAAGATTTTAGATTTGAAGGGAATTTCAAATTAAAAGATGAAGGTTAAAAGAATTTTGTTTAGAAGATATGATTTAAAAATATAAAAATTGGAAAAGATAAGCTTTGAAAAAGTCAACAATTTCCCTATCCTGGTTTGGATGTTTGAACGCCCAGAATACTTTGATTCTGGAATTCAATTCCATGATGATGCTCCTTTTGGGCATTGAACGCCTAGCCAGGGCCTCCTGGATGGCATTCAACGCCAGCTTATTACTCTTCTCTGGGCGTTTGATGCCCAGCCAGTGCCTCCTGGCTGGCGTTCAATGCCAGGATTGCATCCTCCCTTCAGGGCACTGAACACCCAGCCAGTGCCCCCTGGCTGGCATTCAATGCCAGGATTGCTGCACCTTGAGGGCGTTCAACGCCCAATGCCAGGATTGCTGCACCTTGAGGGCGTTCAACGCCCAACTAGTACCTCCTGGTTGGCGTTGAACGCTAGTCTTGCTGCCTCTTGGGGGCTTTCAATGCCCCACTTCCCCTCTTGTCTGGCATTCAACGCCAGCAAAGGACTTCTCCCAGAGTGCTTTGTTCTCTACTCTGACTGCTTCTACTTCTGTTTTGACTACTGCACATGATCACAAATCTAAGGAAACAATTATGAAAATTAAACTAATATGATTCAAATAAATTTTAACAAACAAGAAATAACTCTGATTATGATTGGGTTGCCTCCCAACAAGCACTTCTTTAACGTCACTAGCTTGTCGGTACTACGCTCATGTCAACAACAAGGTGGATTTTTCTTGCTCAATTTCAGCACCCAAGTAATGTTTCACTCTCTGGTGATTGACAGTAAATCGTTTATCAGAGTAATTGCACTGGAGTTCTATATGACCATAGGGTGATACATTAGTGATCAGGAAAGGCCTTGTCCAACGTGACTTAAACTTTCTAGGGAAGAGCTTTAATCTAGAATTGAAGAGCATAACTTTCTATCCAGGTTCAAAGACTTTGGAAAAAATCTTTTTGTCATGCCACTTCTTGGCCCTTTCTTTATAAATCATTGCATTCTCAAATGCGGCAAGTCGAAATTCATCCAACTCATTTAGTTGGAGTAACCATTTCTCTCCTACTTCCTTTGCATCAAGGTTCAGATGTCTGGTTGCCAGTAGGCCTTGTGTTCCAGCTCTAATGGCAGGTGGCATGCCTTCGCATACACCAATTGATATGGTGATGTTCCTATAGGGGTTTTGAAAGCTGTTCTGTATTCCCATAGAGCATCATCAAGCTTTGTTGCTCAATCCTTTCTAGAGGTATTCTACGTTCTTTCTAGGATTCTTTTTAGTTCTCTAGTTGAGACTTCAGCTTGTCTATTTGTCTGTGGATGATATGGGGTGGTCACTTTATGGCAAACTCCATATTGGCTCAGCACGGAGTTAAGTTGTTTATTACAGAAATGAGTTCCTCCATCATTAATCAGTGTCCGAGGGACACCAAACATGCTGAAGATGTTCTCTTGAAGGAACTTCATTCTAGTGTTATTTATGGGTGATGTGACTGCCTCAACCCATTTAGACGCATAATCTACGGCCACAAGGATATAGGTGTTTAAGTATGAAGGAGGGAAAGGACATGAAGTCTATTTTTCATACATCAAACAGCTCAATCTCTAGGATTCCTTGTTGAGGCATGTCATGACCTTGAGGGAGATTGCCAGCCCTTTGGCAACTGTCACAGCGACAGACAAACTCTCGGGAATCCTTGAAGTGTGTGGGCCAGTAGAAACCATTTTGGAGGACTTTAGTGGCTGTGCGCTCTTCTCCAAAGTGTCCTCCATAATTGGAGCCATGACAATGCCATAGAATTTTCTGTCCCTCTTCTTCAGATACACAGTGGCGGATTATCCCATTCGAGCATCTCTTAAAAAGATATGGTTCATCCCACAAGTAGTATCTTGCATCATGAATGAGCTTTCGGGTTTGCTGCCTACTATATTCCTTAGGGATGAATCTTATAGCCTTGTAATTCATAATGTCTGCAAACCAAGATGTTGTCTGGATGGCAAAGAGTTGCTCATCCGGGAAGGTTTCAGATACCTCAGTAGAGGGAGGAGATGTCCCTTCTACTGGTTCAATCTGAGATAGGTGGTCAGCCACTTGATTTTCTGACCCTTTTCTGTCTCTAATTACTATATCAAACTCTTGCAGGAGTAGTACCCATTTTATCAGCCTGGGCTTGAAATCCTGCTTGGCGAGTAGATATTTGAGAGCAAGCATGGTCTGTATAGATAATGACCTTAGATCCTATTAAATATGATCTGAACTTGTCAATGGCATAAACCACTGTAAGTCATTCCTTCTCTATGGTAGTGTAGTTCTTTTACGCATCATTCAAAACACGACTGGAATAATAAATGACATGCAGAAGCTTGTCATGCCTCTGCCCCAGGACTGCGCCACTGGCATGGTCACTGGCATTACTCATCAGTTTGAATGGTAAGTCCCATTTGGGTGCAGAGATGACAGGTGCAGTAGGTTGCAAATACTCTTGGTCAAAGACAAATGGAGTGTCGGTAGCTAGTAGGTTGCATAGGTGTTTTGCGATTTTAGAAAAATCCTTTATAAACCTCCTGTAGAATCCTGTATGTCCCAGGAAACTTTTGATTCCTTTGACATTGTTGGGTGGTGGTAATTGTTCAATTACCTCCACCGAAGCTTGATCCACCTCTATTCCTTTGTTCGAAATCCGATGCCTAGGAACAATTCCTTCAGTCACCATGAAGTGACATTTTTTCCAATTTAAAACCAGGTTTGTCTCTTGGCATCGTTTGAGAACTAGGGTCAGATGATCAAGGCAGGAATCAAATGAATTTCCAAAGACGGAGAAGTCATCCATGAATACTTCAAGAAACTTTTCCACCATATCAGAGAAGATGGAAGGCATACACCTCTAAGAGGTGGCAGGTGCATTGCACAGGCCAAATGGCATCCGCCTATAAGCAAACACACCATATGGGCATGTAAATGCTGTCTTTTCTTGATCATGTAGATCTACTGCAATTTGATTATAACCGGAATAACCATCTAGGAAACAAAAAAATGCATGACTTGCTAGTCTATCTAGCATTTTATCTATGAATGGTAAAGGAAAATGATCATTTCTGGTGGCATTATTGAGCCTTCTATAGTCAATGCACATACGCCACTCTGTAACTATCCTTGTAGGAATCAGTTCATTCTTTTCATTGTGAATCACTGTCATGCCTCCCTTTTTAGGAACAACTTGGACAGTGCTCACCAAGGGGCTGTCAGAGACGGGAAAAAAATCCCAGCCTCCCATAATTTTGTGACTTCCTTTTACACCACTTCCTTCATGGCTGGATTCAGTCACCTTTGTGGTTGTACCACTGGTTTGGTGTTGGTGCACGAAATTGTGATCAATACTTTTCACAACTCAAATAATCCCCGGTAATGAATCCAAAAACTTGGTGTTCAATACCATGGCATAAACACAACTTCGCACAACTAACCAGCAAGTGCACTGGGTCGTCCAAGTAATAAACCTTACGCGAGTAAGGGTCGATCCCACGGAGATTGTTGGTATGAAGCAAGCTATGGTCACCTTGTAAATCTTAGTCAGGCAGACTCAAATGGGTATAGATGATGAATAAAACATAAAGATAAAGATAGAGATACTTATGTATATCATTGGTGAGAACTTCAGATAAGTGTATGAAGATGCTGTCCCTTCTGTCTCTCTGCTTTCCTACTGTCTTCATCCAATCCTTCTTACTCCCTTCCATGGCAAGCTTATGCAAGGGTTTCACCGTTGTCAGTGGCTACCTCCCATCCTCTCATTGGAAATGTTCAACGCACCCTGTCACGGCACGGCTATCCATCTGTCGGTTCTCAATCAGGCCGGAATAGAATCCAGTGATTCTTTTGCGTCTGTCACTAACGCCCCGCCCTCAGGAGTTTGAAGCTCGTCACAGTCATTCAATCATTGAATCCTACTCAGAATACCACAGACAAGGTTAGACCTTCCGGATTCTCTTGAATGCCGCCATCAGTTCTTGCCTATACCACGAAGACTCTGATCTCACGGAATGGCTGGCTCGTTTGTCAGGCGAGCACTCGGTTGTCAGGCGATCAACCATGCATCGTGTATCAGGAATCCAAGAGATAAACATTAGAGCCTTGTTGCTTGTAGAACGACAATGGTTGTCAATCACGCGTTCATAAGTGAGAATGATGATGAGCGTCACATAATCATCACATTCATCAAGTTCTTGAGTGCGAATGAATATCTTGGAATAAGAACAAGCGAATTGAATAGAGGAACAATAGTAATTGCATTAATACTCGAGGTACAGCAGAGCTCCACACCTTAATCTATGGTGTGTAGAAACTCCACCGTTGAAAATACATAAGAACAAGGTCTAGGCATGGCCGTGAGGCCAGCCTCCCAATGATCAAAAGATTCAAAGATCTCAAGATGTCCAAATACAATAGTAAAAGGTCCTACTTATAGGGAACTAGTAGCCTAAGGATTACAAAGATGAGTAAATGACATAAAAATCCACTTCCGGGCCCACTTGGTGTGTGCTTGGGCTGAGCAATGAAGCATTTTTCGTGTAGAGACTCTTCTTGGAGTTAAACGCCAGCTTTTGTGCCAGTTTGGGCGTTTAACTCCCATTTTGGTGCCAGTTCCGGCGTTTAACGCTGGGAATTCTGAAGGTGACTTTGAACGCCGGTTTGGGCCATCAAATCTTGAGCAAAGTATGGACTATCATATATTGCTGGAAAGCCCAGGATGTCTACTTTCCAACGCCGTTGAGAGCGCGCAAATTAGGCTTCTGTAGCTCCAGAAAATTCACTTCGAGTGCAGGAAGGTCAGAATCCAACAGCATCTGCAGTCCTTTTCAGTCTCTGAATCAGATTTTTGCTCAGGTCCCTCAATTTCAGCCAGAAAATATCTGAAATCACAGAAAAACACACAAACTCATAGTAAAGTCCAGAAAAGTAAATTTTAACTAAAAACTAATAAAAATATACTAAAAACTCAACCAAATATACTAAAAAGATACTAAAAACAATGCCAAAAAGCGTACAAATTATCCGCTCATCACAACACCAAACTCAAATTGTTGCTTGTCCCCAAGCAACTGAAAATCAAATAAGATAAAAAGAAGAGAATATGCAGTAAATTCCAAAAATATCTATGAAGATCAGTATTAATTAGATGAGCGGGGCTTTAGCTTTTTGCCTCTGAACAGTTTTGGCATCTCACTCTATCCTTTGAAATTCAGAATGATTGGCTTCTTTAGGAACTCAGAATCCAGATAGTGTTATTGATTCTCCTAGTTAAGTATGATGATTCTTGAACACAGCTACTTTATGAGTCTTGGCCGTGGCCTAAAGCACTCTGTCTTCCAGTATTACCACCGGATACATACATGCCACAGACACATAATTGGGTGAACCTTTTCAGATTGTGACTCAGCTTTGCTAGAGTCCCCAATTAGAGGTGTCCAAGGTTCTTAAGCACACTCTTTTTGCCTTGGATCACAACTTTATTTCTTTCTTTTTCTCTTTTTTTTTTCGCTTCTTCTTCTCTCTTTTTTTTTCACTGCTTTTTCTTGCTTCAAGAATCATTTTTATGATTTTTCAGATCCTCAGTAACATGTCTCCTTTTTCATCATTCTTTCAAGAGCCAACATTCATGAACCACAAATTCAAAAGACATATGCATTGTTTAAGCATACATTCAGAAAACAAAAAGTATTGCCACCACATCAAAATAATTAAACTGTTATAAAATTCAAAATTCATGCAATTCTTTTCTTTTTCAATTAAGAACATTTTTTTTAAGAGAGGTGATGGATTCATAGGACATTCATAACTTTAAGGCATAGACACTAAGACACTAATGATCATAAGACACAAATATGGATAAACATAAGCATGAAAATTCGAAAAACAGAAAAATAAAGAACAAGGAAATTAAAGAACGGGTCCACCTTAGTGATGGCGGCTTGTTCTTCCCCTTGAAGGTCTTATGGAGTGCTTGAGCTCCTCAATGTCTCTTCCTTGTCTTTGTTGCTCCTCTCTCATGATTCTTTGATCTTCTCTAATTTCATGGAGGAGGATGGAATGTTCTTGGTGCTCCACCCTTAGTTGTCCCATGTTGGAACTCAATTCTCCTAGGGAGGTGTTAATTTGCTCCCAATAGTCTTGTGGAGGAAAGTGCATCCCTTGAGGCATCTCAGGGATCTCATGATGAGAGGGGTCTCTTGTTTGCTCCATCCTTTCCTTAGTGATGGGCTTGTCCTCATCAATGAGGATGTCTCCCTCTATGTCAACTCCAACTGAATAACAGAGGTGACAAATGAGATGAGGAAAGGCTAACCTTGCTAAGGTAGAGGACTTGTCTGCCACCTTATAGAGTTCTTGGGCTATAACCTCATGAACTTCTACTTCTTCTCCAATCATGATGCTATGGATCATGATGGCCCGGTCTAGAGTAACTTCAGACCGGGTGCTAGTGGGAATGATTGAGCGTTGGATAAACTCTAACCATCCTCTAGCCACGGGCTTGAGGTCATGCCTTCTTAATTGAACCGGCTTCCCTCTTGAATCTCTCTTCCATTGGGCGCCCTCTTCACAAATGTCAGTGAGGACTTGGTCCAACCTTTGATCAAAGTTGACCCTTCTAGTGTAAGGATGTTCATCTCCTTGCATCATAGGCAAGTTGAATGTCAACCTTACATTTTCCGGACTAAAATCCAAGTATTTCCCCCGAACCATAGTAAGCCAATTCTTTGGATCCGGGTTCACACTTTGATCATGGTTCTTGGTGATCCATGCATTGGCATAGAACTCTTGAACCATTAAGATTCCGACTTGTTGAATGGGGTTGGTAAGAACTTCCCAACCTCTTCTTCGGATCTCATGTCGGATCTCCGGATATTCACTCTTTTTGAGTGAAAAAGGGACCTCGGGGATCACCTTCTTCAAGGCCACAACTTCATAGTAGTGGTCTTGATGCACCCTTGAGATGAATCTCTCCATCTCCCATGACTCAGAGGTGGAAGCTTTTGCCTTCCCTTTCCTCTTTTTAGAGGTTTCTCCGGCCTTGGATGCCATAAATGGTTATGGAAAAACAAAAAGCAATGCTTTTACCACACCAAACTTAAAAGGTTTGCTCGTCCTCGAGCAAAAGAAGAAAGAAGAGAGTAGAAGAAAAAGAAATGAGGAAGAAGGGAAAGGCTTGTGTTCGGCCAAAGAGAGGGAGAAGTGGTGTTTAGGTTGTGTGAAAATGAAGGAGTGAAGAAGGGTTTATATAGGAGAGGGGGGCTCATGGTTCGGTCATGTATGGGTGGGTTTGGGGGGGAAAGTGGTTTGAATTTGAAGGGTGAGGTAGGTGGGGTTTTATGAAGGATGGATGTGAGTGGTGAAGAGAAGATGGGATTTGATAGGTGAAGGGTTTTTGGGGAAGAGGTATTGAGGTGATTGGTGAATGGGTGAAGAAGAAAGAGGGTGGTGGGGTTGGTGGGGATCCTGTGGGATCCACAGATCCTGAGGTGTCAAGGAAAAGTCATCCCTGCACAAAATGGCATGCACAATTGCGTTTTTAGCCAATTCTGGCGTTAAACGCCGGGCTGGTGCCCATTTCTGGCGTTTAACGCCAGGTTCTTGCCCTTTCCTGGCGTTTAACGCCAGTCTGGTGCCCCTTTCTGGCGTTAAACGCCCAGAATGGTGCCAGACTGGGCGTTAAACGCCCATCTGCTAGCCTTACTGGCGTTTAAACGCCAGTAGGTTCTTCCTCCAGGGTGTGCTATTTTTCTTCCTGTTTTTCATTCTGTTTTTGCTTTTTCAATGGATTTTGTGACTTCTCATGATCATTAACCTACAGAAAACATAAAATAACAAAAGAAAATAGATAAAATATAACATTGGGTTGCCTCCCAACAAGCGCTTCTTTAATGTCAGTAGCTTGACAGTGGGCTCTCATGGAGCCTCACAGATGCTCAGAGCAATGTTGGAACCTCCCAACACCAAACTTAGAGTTTGAATGTGGGGGTTCAACACCAAACTTAGAGTTTGGTTGTGGCCTCCCAACACCAAACTTAGAGTTTGACTGTGGGGGCTCTGTTTGGCTCTGTTTTGAGAGAAGCTCTTCATGCTTCCTCTCCATGGTGACAGAGGGATATCCTTGAGCCTTAAACACCAAGGATTCTTCATTCACTTGAATGATCAGTTCACCTCCATCAACATCAATCACAGCCTTTGCTGTGGCTAGGAAGGGTCTGCCAAGGATGATGGATTCATCCATGCACTTCCCAGTCTCTAGGACTATGAAATCAGCAGGGATGTAATGGTCTTCAATCTTCACCAAAACATCCTCTACAAGTCCATAAGCTTACTTTTTTGAATTGTCTGCCATCTCTAGTGAGATTCTTGCAGCTTGTACCTCAAAGATCCCTAGCTTCTCCATTACAGAGAGAGGCATGAGGTTTACACTTGACCCTAAGTCACACAGAGCCTTCTTGAAGGTCATGGTGCCTATGGTACAGGGTATGGAGAAAATCCCAGGGTCCTGCCTCTTTTGAGGTAATTTCTGCCTAGACAAGTCATCCAATTCTTTGGTGAGCAAAGGGGGTTCATCCTCCCAAGTCTCATTTCTAAATAGTTTGTCATTTAGCTTCATGATTGCTCCAAGGTATTTAGCAACTTGCTCTTCAGTGACATACTCATCCTCTTCAGAGGAGGAATACTCATCAGAGCTCATGAAAGGCAGAAGGAAGTCCAATGGAATCTCTATGGTCTCATTTTGAGCCTCAGATTCCCATGGTTCCTCATTGGGGAACTCAGTGGAGGCCAGTGGACGTCCATTGAGGCCTTCCTCAGTGGCGTTCACTGCCTTTCCTTCCTCTCCAAATTCGGCCATGTTGATGGCCTTGCACTCTCCTTTTGGGTTTTCTTCTGTATTGCTTGGGAGAGTACTTGGAGGGAGTTCAGTAATTTTCTTGCTCAGCTGTCCCACTTGTGCCTCCAAATTCCTAATGGAGGACCTTGTTTCAGTCATGAAACTTTGAGTGGTTTTGATTAGATCAGAGACCATGGTTGCTAAGTCAGATGAGTTCTGCTTAGAATTCTCTGTCTGTTGCTGAGAAGATGATGGAAAAGGCTTGCCATTGCTAAACCTGTTTCTTCCACCATTATTGTTGTTGAAACCTTGTTGAGGTCTCTGTTGATCCTTCCATGAGAAATTTGGGTGATTTCTCCATGAAGAATTATAGGTGTTTCCATAGGGTTCTCCCAGGTAATTCACCTCTTCCATTGAAGGGTTCTCAGGATCATAAGCTTCTTCTTCAGATGAAGCATCCTTAGTACTGCTTGGTGCATTTTGCATTCCAGACAGACTTTGAGAAATCAAATTAACTTGTTGAGTCAATATCTTGTTCTGAGCCAGAATGGCATTCAGAGTATCAATCTCAAGAACTCCTTTCTTCTGATTTGTCCCATTGTTCACAGGATTCCTTTTAGAAGTGTACATGAATTGGTTATTTTCAACCATTTCAATTAGTTCTTGAGCTTCTGTAGGCGTCTTCTTCAAATGAAGAGATCCTCCAGCAGAGCTATCCAAAGACATCTTGGATAGTTCAGAGAGACCATCATAGAAAATACCTATGATGCTCCATTCAGAAAGCATGTCAGAAGGACATTTTCTGATTAATTGTTTGTATCTTTCCCAAGCTTCATAAAGAGATTCTCCATCCTTCTGTCTGAAGGTTTGGACTTCCACTCTAAGCTTACTCAATTTTTGAGGTGGAAAGAACTTTGCCAAGAAAGCATTGACTAGCTTTTCCCATGAGTCCAGGCTTTCTTTACGTTGTGAGTCCAACCATGTTCTAGCTCTGTCTCTTACAGCAAAAGGGAATAGCATAAGTCTGTAGACCTCAGGGTCAACCCCATTAGTCTTGATAGTGTCACAGATTTGCAAGAATTCAGCTAAGAACTGATGAGGATCTTCCAATGGAAGTCCATGGAACTTGCAATTCTGTTGCATTAGAGAAACTAATTGAGGCTTAAGCTCAAAGTTGTTTGCTCCAATGGCAGGGATAGAGATGCTTCTCCCATAGAAGTCGGGAGTAGGTGCAGTAAAGTCACCCAGCACCTTCCTTGCATTGTTGGTATTGTTGTTGTTTTTGGCTGCCATGGGTTCTTCTTCTTTGAAGATTTCTGTCAGGTCCTCTATAGAGAATTGTGCTTTAGCTTCTCTTAGCTTTTGCTTCAAGGTCCTTTCAGGTTCAGGGTCAGATTCAACAAGAATGCCTTTGTCTTTGTTCCTGCTCATATGAAAGAGAAGAGAACAAGAAAATATGGAATCCTCTATGTCACAGTATAGAGATTCCTTGAGGTGTCAGAGGAAAAGAAAATTAGAAGGAAGAAGTAGAGAATTCGAACTTAGTGGGATATAGTTCGAATTGTGCATTGAGGAAGAGTGGTACTCCATAAATAGAAGGATGTGAGAAGTGGGAAGAGATTTTTCGAAAATTAAGTTAAAAAGATTTAAAAAAATTTTTGAAAAACTTTAATTGATTTTCGAAAACCAAGAGTGGGAAAGAAATCAAGTAATTTTTGAAAAAGATTTTGAAATTAGAAGTTAAAAAGATATAATTGAAAACTATTTTGAAAAAGATGTGATTAAAAAGATATGATTGAAAAGTTATGGTTTTAAAGAGATATGATTGAGAAGATATGATTTGAAAACAATTTTAAAAAGATTTGATTTAAAAAAATAATGACTTGCCTAACAAGAAAAGATATGATTCAAACATTAAACCTTTCTCAACAGAAAAGGCAACATACTTGAATTGTTCAATCAAATCATTAATTGTTAACAAGTATCTTTGAAAAAGGAAAGAAATTGATTTTGAAAACATTTGATTAAAAAGATATGATTTGAAAAAGATTTGATTTTGAAAAACTTTGAAAACTTGAAAAAAAAATTGATTCGAAAACAAAATCCTCCCCCTTGTGCCATCCTGGCGTTAAACGCCCAGAATGGTGCACATTCTGGCGTTTAACGCCCAATGCACTACCTTTTTGGGCGTTAAACGCCCAACCAGGCACCCTGGCTGGCGTTTAAACGCCAGTCTGTCCTTCTTCACTGGGCGTTTTGAACGCCCAGCTTTTTCTGTGTAATTCCTCTGCTGCATGTTCTAAATCTTCAGTTCCCTGTATTATTGACTTGAAAATAGAACCAAGATCAAATAAACAATGCATGAAAGACACCAAACTTAAATTTAGACACTAGACTCAGCAAGAAACGTAAAATCTTTTTTGGTTTTTATGATTTTGTAAATTTTTTTGTGCTTTTTTCAAAAATTAAATGAAAAGTAGAAAATAAAGGTTTCAGAATTCTTAATTTCAATTCCAGGAATCATTGCAATGCTAGTCTAAGACTCCGGTCCAGGAATTAGACATGGCTTCACAGCCAGCCAAGCTTTCAAAGAAAGCTTCGGTCCAAAACACTAGACATGGCCAATGGCCAGCCAAGCCTTAGCAGATCATTGCTCCAATAGCAAGATTGATAGAAATCAACAAGCTCTTGTGATGATAAGTTGAAACCTCGGTCCAATAAGATTAGACATGGCTTCTCAGCCAGCCAGATTTCAACAGATCATCATGAAACTCTAGAATTCAATTTTAAAGAAATTCTGAAAAAAAAATTACCTAATCTAAGCAACAAGATGAACCATCAGTTGTCCATACTCGAAACAATCCCCGGCAACGGCGCCAAAAACTTGGTGTTGTTGCCGGATCAAAACTTGGCACTGTTATTGCAGGGAACAAATGCGAAACTATAGTTAGGACATTTAATTCCCCGGCAACGGCGCCAAAAACTTGGTGCACGAAATTGTGATCAATACTTTTCACAACTCAAATAATCCCCGGTAATGAATCCAAAAACTTGGTGTTCAATACCATGGCATAAACACAACTTCGCACAACTAACCAGCAAGTGCACTGGGTCGTCCAAGTAATAAACCTTACGCGAGTAAGGGTCGATCCCACGGAGATTGTTGGTATGAAGCAAGCTATGGTCACCTTGTAAATCTTAGTCAGGCAGACTCAAATGGGTATAGATGATGAATAAAACATAAAGATAAAGATAGAGATACTTATGTATATCATTGGTGAGAACTTCAGATAAGTGTATGAAGATGCTGTCCCTTCCGTCTCTCTGCTTTCCTACTGTCTTCATCCAATCCTTCTTACTCCCTTCCATGGCAAGCTTATGCAAGGGTTTCACCGTTGTCAGTGGCTACCTCCCATCCTCTCATTGGAAATGTTCAACGCACCCTGTCACGGCACGGCTATCCATCTGTCGGTTCTCAATCAGGCTGGAATAGAATCCAGTGATTCTTTTGCGTCTGTCACTAACGCCCCGCCCTCAGGAGTTTGAGGCTCGTCACAGTCATTCAATCATTGAATCCTACTCAGAATACCACAGACAAGGTTAGACCTTCCGGATTCTCTTGAATGCCGCCATCAGTTCTTGCCTATACCACGAAGACTCTGATCTCACGGAATGGCTGGCTCGTTTGTCAGGCGAGCACTCGGTTGTCAGGCGATCAACCATGCATCGTGTATCAGGAATCCAAGAGATAAACATTAGAGCCTTGTTGCTTGTAGAACGACAATGGTTGTCAATCACGCGTTCATAAGTGAGAATGATGATGAGCGTCATATAATCATCACATTCATCAAGTTCTTGAGTGCGAATGAATATCTTGGAATAAGAACAAGCGAATTGAATAGAGGAACAATAGTAATTGCATTAATACTCGAGGTACAGCAGAGCTCCACACCTTAATCTATGGTGTGTAGAAACTCCACCGTTGAAAATACGTAAGAACAAGGTCTAGGCATGGCCGTGAGGCCAGCCTCCCAATGATCAAAAGATTCAAAGATCTCAAGATGTCCAAATACAATAGTAAAAGGTCCTACTTATAGGGAACTAGTAGCCTAAGGATTACAAAGATGAGTAAATGACATAAAAATCCACTTTCGGGCCCACTTGGTGTGTGCTTGGGCTGAGCAATGAAGCATTTTTCGTGTAGAGACTCTTCTTGGAGTTAAACGCCAGCTTTTGTGCCAGTTTGGGCGTTTAACTCCCATTTTGGTGCCAGTTCCGGCGTTTAACGCTGGGAATTCTGAAGGTGACTTTGAACGCCGGTTTGGGCCATCAAATCTTGGGCAAAGTATGGACTATCATATATTGCTGGAAAGCCCAGGATGTCTACTTTCCAACGCCGTTGAGAGCGCGCCAATTGAGCTTCTGTAGCTCCAGAAAATCCACTTCGAGTGCAGGGAGGTCAGAATCCAACAGCATCTGCAGTCCTTTTCAGTCTCTGAATCAGATTTTTGCTCAGGTCCCTCAATTTCAGCCAGAAAATACTTGAAATCACAGAAAAACACACAAACTCATAGTAAAGTCTAGAAAAGTGAATTTTAACTAAAAACTAATAAAAATATACTAAAAACTCAACCAAATATACTAAAAAGATACTAAAAACAATGCCAAAAAGCGTACAAATTATCCGCTCATCAGGTGTTATCTTCCAACAGGATCTTGTGCATGCATCGAGTTGGACTAATGCCCTTAAGGTCATTTATTGTCCACTCAAGAGCTGTCTTGTGTGTCTTCAGCACTTGGATTAGTGCTTTTTCTTCCTGTGGTTCTAAGACAAAGCTTATAATCACAGGATAAGTATCTCCATCTCCGAGAAATGCATATTTTAAGGAGGATGGTAATGGCTTTAGCTTGACTTTAGGAAGCTTGTCCTCCTCCTTAAGAGTTTTCAGAGGTTCCTTTATTTCCTCTGGCTCCTCTAAATCAGGCTGAGCATCATAAAAGATGTCATTCAACTCTTCTTCGAGTCCCTCATCCATATTCACTTCTTCCACCAGGGAAGCAATGATATCAACACCCATGCATTCCTCTGGAGTGTCTGGATGTTACATGGCTTTGACAGTATTTAGTACGAACTCATCCTCATTGATTCTTCGGGTCACTTCCGCTTTCAAAACATAAATGAGAGTCCGTCCTGTAGCTAGGAAGGGTCTTCCTAGAATGAGGGTTGCACTCTTGTGCTCGTCCATTTCCAGTATCACAAAATCTGTGAGGAAAGCAAAGGGTCCAACCTGAACAATCATGTCCTCAATCATGCCTGATGGAAGCTTAATAGAGCCATCAGCAAGTTAAAGACATATGCAGGTAGGTTTAACTTTGTGAGTTAAACAGAGTCTCTTTATTACTGACGCAAGTATTAAGTTAATACTTGCTCCGAGATCACATAGGGCTATCTTTGTGCAAGCATCCCCCTAAGGTGCATGATATCATAAAGCTCCCAGGGTCTTTGAGTTTCTCTAGTAAGCTCTTTTGGATTACTGCACTACATTCTTCAGTGAGGGAGACTATTTCTGCCTCTCTCTAATCCTACTTATGACTTAAGATGTCTCTCATGAACTTAGCATAAGAAGGTATCTGCTCAAGAGCCTCTGCAAAAGGAATCTTGATCTCAAGTATCTTGAGATAATCTGCAAAGCGGGCAAACTGTTTATCCTTTTTCGCTTGGTGGAGTTTTGGAGGATATGGCATCTTTGCCCTGTATTAATCAACTTTAGTTGATATAGGTTGAATGCCTACTGAAATGAAAGGAGGGTTTAGTAGCTTGCTTTGGAAGTGTCTTATTAGCACTTACATGTGTTTGACCATCCCTGGTTGGGCGTTCTTCATGGCGTTCAATGCCAGGAGCACTGCTCCATTCCTAGCGTTCAATGCCACGAACACTGTCCCCTCTTGGGCGTTCAACGCCAGAGGTGTTGCCTCCTTCTTGGAGTTGAACGCCAATGACATTCCTCCCTGGGCGTTCAACGCCCTTAGAGGTGTCTTGGACAGTAGTCAGGTTATCCTCTATTAGCTTTTCTTCTTTTGGTCTCCTATTTCTCTAAGGTTGGATGTTCAATGTTTTCTCACTCCTCAGTTGGATTTCCTAACATTCATATTTTATTTGCTTAGATAACTACTGTCTTGTTTGACTCAGCTGGACTTCTACATTCCTGTTGGAAGCCTGAGTTTCTCGCAAAGCCTCTTGCAATTCCAGCAACTACTGTGCAATGGCGTGTAGCTGCTGAGTCAATGGGCCATCTTGTTTTGGAGGGTTGGACTCAGTAAATATTTCCTTAACCTATCCTTTTATGGAAGTCTCATCAGCCGAGTACAGATGTTGATTCATGGCAACTGTCTCAATAAGTTCGTGAGCTTTTTCAATTGTTTTTCTTATATGTATAGAACCGCCAGCAGAGTGGTCTAGAGACATCCTAGTCATATCTGTGAGGCTATAGTAAAACATGTCTAATTGCACCCGTTCTGAAAACATTTCAGTGGAGCATTTTCGTAGCATTCTTCTATACCTCCCCTAGGCATCATGAAGAGATTCATTATTCTCTTGCTTGAAGCCTTGGATGTCAACCTTTAACTGGGTTAATTTTCTTAGGGGAAAGTATTGATTTAGAAACTTCTCTACTAGCTGTTTTTATGTTTTCAAGCTAGATTTGGTTGGTTATCTAACCACCTCTTTGCTTGGTCTCTTACTGAAAAGGGAAAGAGTAGCAGTCTATAGACATCCTGATCTACTCCTTCAGTGTGTACTATGTCAGCAATTTGTAAGAAGTTTCCCAGGAACTCAGTAGGTTCTTCCCGTGGAAGTCCAGAGTACTGGCAGTTTTGCTGCACCAGAATAATGAGCTGAGGATTTAGCTCAAAATTACTTGCTCCAATGGATGGTATACTGGTACTTCTCCCATAGAAGTCAGGAGTGGGGACCATGTAGGACCCCAAAGTTCTTCTGAACTGTTCATTCCTATTTGGGTTCATGGTGAAGAAAGGTAGGAGAGATTGGAAGTTAAGAAGTAAAAAGGGAAACTAGAATTAAAAAATTTTTGTTTTTATTTTATTTATTAATTAAAATTGAAAATAAGAAGGGGATTAAAAGCTAATTAATTAAAAAGATTTGAAAATTAAATAGATGATTTTCGAAAAAGAAGAGAGAGAAAGAGGTGAGAAGTTTTCGAAAATAGAAGAGAGAGAAATTAGCTAGGAAGTTTTGAAAAAGAAGAAAGAGAAAACAAGTAACTACTTAAGATAGATTTGAAAATAAGATAAGATTTGAAAAAGATTTAATTTTGAATTTTAAAATTTGAATTTTGAATATTGAATTTAAAACAAGATAAGATGAATATTTTGAAAATTGAATTTTAAATTTTGAATTTTGAATTTGAAACAAGATAAGATAAAGAATTTGAAAACAATTTGATTTTTTGAAAAGATTTGATTTTGATATTTAAAATTAAGATAAGATAAGATAATGATTTAAAATTCAATCAAAAGATAAGATAAAGATTTCAAAAAGTTTTGAATTTTAAATTTTAAAAGAAAGATAAGATAAGAAAGAATCAACTTAAAAGAAAAGATTTGAAAAGATTTAAAAATATAAGATTTGAAATTTAAAATTTGAAATTTGAAATTAAGATAAGATAATGAGTTTGAAATTAAAATTTGAAATTTTGTTTGAAATTTTTGAAAATATTTTGAATTGGAGACAGAAAAGATAATATTTTTTTATTTTTTTGAATTAATGAAGAAAGAGAAAAACAACCAAAAGACACTAAACATAAAATTTTTAGTTCAAAAGACACAAATTTTTGAAAATTAAGAAAACAAACACCAAAAGACACCAAACTTAAAACTTTTTAGATCAAAACAAGAAAAAAAAAACAACTTGAATACCATGAAAGAACACTAAGAACAATTTGAAAATTTTAAAGAAAAGGTAAACACACAAGGGACACCAAACTTAAGAATTGACACTAGACTCAAACAAATGACTAAATTTGAATTTTTTTTTTTTGGAAAGAAATCAAGAAAGATCGAAACTTTAACAAGAACAAGAGCAAAAGACTCAAACAAAAGATAAAGATCAATAAAGAAAAGAAAAGGTTTTGAAAAAGTTTTGAAAAGAAAACAAAAAACTCAAACAAAAGTAAAAAGTACCTAATCTAAGCAACAAGGTAATCCAGTTGTGTGTCAAATCTGAACAATCCCCGGCAACGGCATCAAAAACTTGGTGCACAAAATTGGCTCCGCAGAATTCGCAAAGATAGACAGGCAAATATACCGAGTCGACTAAGTAATACCTCAGGTGACTAAGGGTTGACCCCACAAAGGTTTATTGTTTAAGCAAGCAGTGGTTACCTTGCATATCTTAGTGAGGCGGATAGAAATTATAGTTTGTCACGAAAAACACATAAAACAAAATAAATAAATAAACATTATTAGATAGATGAGAAATCAACGGTATGAGAATGATTGAGACTTCAGAGATGCTTTGTCTTTCCGGATTAACTTTTCTTACTGTCTACTTCAATAACTTTCTGATTCCTTCAACGGCAGCCGTAAGTGATTAACTCATGTCCTCTCATCAAGTTAACCTCCTCCACTACATCAATCCACCACGTTGAGATGACTCATGTCCTCTCATCAAGCAACTTCTAGGTTTCTCACTGTAGCAGAAGATGAAGCTCTAAGCAATCCACTCCCCTTCACGTTCCTACTCAAGGTGCCTCAGACAAGGCAGATCTTCCAGATCAGAAAGTGCTGCTTCTCTGACTCTAGCCTTAACACCACAGAGACCTCACTTACCCATGGTCAATGGAATTTTATGTCACGTATCCAAATTTGGCCAGGTACTCTATTGGAATCCGCAATGCAATCTCTAGCTTTGGTTCAATGTTATCTGGGTCAGGACTAGCACGAAACCCATGTAGAACAAGAGTGATTGTCACGGGTCACCCTCAATTCATGAGATGAAGAACAAGAATGCATAAGAGAATAGAATCATACATATTGAACTAGAACGGTAATATTATTAATCCATGACACCCAGCAGAGCTCCTAACCTTAACCTTAGGAGGTCAGTGACTCATGCTTTTGGTGCGGTATTTATAACCCACACTTACTAACCGGCAAGTGCACCGGATCGTACCAAGTAATACCTTACGTGAGTAAGGGTCGATCCCACTAGGATTGATGGATTAAGCAATAGTTATTGAGTGATAAGCTTAGTTAGGCAAGCAGAAATTGGTTTTGAGATGTTCAAAAAGTTTAAGTGTAAATTCAGAATATCAAAGACAGGCAGATAAATAAGTTGGGAATAAAATACTTGAGAAAACAGTTAAGGTTTCAGAGTTATCTATTTTTCTGGATTTATTCTCTTACTAACTATTTTAATCATGCAAGATTTAATTTTATGGCAAACTATATATAACTAGACCCTAATTCCTTAGACATTCCTAGTCTCCTCTAAAATTCATTAATTGCCAATTCCTTGGTCAATTAATTCCAATTAGAGGGTGATGATCAATTTCTAGTTTATATGCCAAAAGAATCCTAATTATCCACAAATAAGGGGATTATATGTCACATATCCCGTTAAATACAAACAATTAAAAATTCAGTATAATATGTTTTCAAGCTATTGTTCAAGTAAAGAGCTTTTCCAAGTTTTACAAGAACTCAATTAGAACATGGGTCATACTTCCGTTCCACCCATATTCATAAAATAAAGAGCGAAAACAATTATTGAAATATAAATCTAAACATGGATTAAATTAGAAAGATCAAACGAATAAATCCATACAAACAGACATAGCTCCTAACCTTAACAATGGAGGATTAGTTGCTCATGGTTCAGAGTAGAAAACTAGGATTCTAGTAAAATAATCTATGTCCTTGTCTAAATGTACAGAGTTCCTATTTATTACTAATCCTAATATGTTTAAAATCTAAAATTAAAAATAATATCTTTTTCTAAAAGATAAGATTTGAATTTAAATTCTAATTAATTAACAGATCTTCAGTTGATGGGTGGGGACCACTTAATTTGTCCATTCTGCAGCTTCTAATCTGTGTTTTCTGGGCTGGAAATTGGGTCAAAAATAGCCTTGTACTCAGGAGCCTTTGGCAGTGTAGGATAAGTGTCAAGAGAGTCTGGAAATGGGTTGTCTGCACGCTTTGGAGGGGCGCGCTCTACTTCTTTCTTCTTCTCCTCTAGAGCATCCTTTTTAACTAGCTCTTCATTGACCTTGGTCTCAGAACCAGCTACTTTACCACTTCTTAATTGAATAGCCTTACAATCTTCTCCTGGGTTCACCACTGCATCACCTTGAAATGTACTTGCAGACCTCTCAAGTATTTGCTTGCTCAGTTGACCCACTAGCACTTCTAAATTTTTAATGGAGGCTCTGGTTTCCTGCATAACTTGTGCTTCTGCACTTGTCACTTGTCCACTTATCATAGTGATAGCCTTGCATTCCTCTCTTGGATTTGGAATTGTGTTACCAGGAAGGCTATTAGTGGTCCTCTGATTAATTTCAGTGACTTTTGTGGCTAATTGACCCATTTGAATCTCCAGGTTCTTGATGGATGCTCTGGTTTCCTGCCTAAAATCTGTCAATATTGCTTCCAATTCATTGTTCTGTTGGAAACCACCCTGAGAATTATTGTTGAAGTTCTAAGGTCTCTGAGGTTGATCCCTCCATCCAAAATTTGGGTGATTCTTCCATCCCTGGTTATATGTCTTAGAATAGGGATCATTGTTGGGATTTCTAGTAGCACTCCCCGTGTAATTGACCTGTTCAGAAGAAGCTTGAGCATAATCATAGTTATCATTCTGCACAAAATTACCTGTAATGTCATAAGAGGCTTCTTGAGGGGGATTTTGGGTGTTGATAGCTGAGACTTGCATGCCACCCATCTGTTGAGTAAGAAGATTTATTTGCTGAGACATAAGCTTGTTCTGAGTAAGAATAGCATTAAGAGTTTTCACTTCCATGACACCCTTCTTCTAAGGAGCCTCAGAGTTCACAGGATTCCTGTTAGAGGAGTATAAATATTGGTTGCTAGCAACCAATTCAATAAGCTCAATAGTCTCCTCCGGTGTCTTCTTCTTGTGCAATGAACCTCCTGCAGAATTATCTAAGCACATTTTGGACATTTCACCTAAGCCTTCATAAAATATGTCAATTTATGTCTATTTGGAGAACATGTCTGGAGGGCATTGCCTAGTCAGTAGCTTGTATCTCTCCCAAGCTTCATACAGAGTCTCACCATCCTTCTGTTTGAAGGTCTGAACCTCCATCCTAAGCTTAGTCAGCTTCTTTGGTGGGAAAAATTTTGTGAGAAACTCAATAACCACCTTGTTCCAAGTATCCAAACTGCCCTTGGGTTGATAATCTAGCCATAGTTTTGCTCCATCCCTCAGAGCAAATGGGAAGAGCATTAGTTTGTACACATCTGGGTTCACTCTGTTTGTCTTCACAGTATCACAAATCTGCAGAAAACTTGAAATGAATTGATTTGGGTCTTCGTTGGGAAGACCATGATACTGGCAGTTTTGTTGCACTAGGGTGACCAGTTGAGGCTTCAACTCAATGTTGTTTGCTGCAATAGGAGGCACCACAATGCTCTTTCCATACAGATCTGCAGTAGGAGCAAAGAAAGAGCTAAGTACTCTCCTTTGTTCATTCCCATTCGGGTTTGCCACATTGGTATTCTAAGTATTAGTCAGATCCATAGTGGATTCTATAGCCTTATAAAGTTTTGCTTGTTGTAAACGCCGCCTAAAATTCCTTTCAGGTTCATGATCAAAGCCTAAGAGATATTCTTTGTCTCTGTTCCTGCACATAAATAATAGAAAACAAGAAAGAATAGGAATCTCTACATCAGAGTGTAGAGAATTCCCAGTGAGGTAACTCTGTGTAAAGAGATAAAAATATTGAATAAAATAAATAGAAGAAAAATAATAAATAGTCAACACCAAACTTAATTTCAGAAATTAAGAAAAATATTGGTCCTATTTATTTATTAAATTTTTTTTAAATTTAATTAAAATATTTGTTTTTTTTCGGAAATCAAATAATAAAAAAAAATTTTTTAAATGAAACAGGGGGGAGAGGGGGTAAACGAAAAGGAAAAGAAAAAAAATTAACGTAAAAGAAAAAAAAGAAAAATACCGTAAATTTTTTTTAAAAAAATTCAAAGCAAAATTTTTAATTAAAATTAAAACTAAAACGCCCAATCTAAGCAATCAAACAACTAACAGTTGTTAATCATTATCAATCTCCGGCAACGGCGCCAAAAACTTGGTGCGGTATTTATAACCCACACTTACTAACCGGCAAGTGCACCGGGTCGTACCAAGTAATACCTTACGTGAGTAAGGGTCGATCCCACGAGGATTGATGGATTAAGCAACAGTTATTGAGTGATAAGCTTAGTTAGGCAAGCAGAAATTGGTTTTGAGATGTTCAAAAAGTTTAAGTGTAAATTCAGAATATCAAAGACAGGCAGATAAATAAGTTGGGAATAAAATATTTGAGAAAACAGTTAAGGTTTTAGAGTTATCTATTTTTTCAGATTTATTTTCTTACTAACTATTTTAATCATGCAAGATTTAATTTCATGGCAAACTATATATGACTAGATCCTAATTCCTTAGACCTTCCTAGTCTCCTCTAAAATTCATTAATTGCCAATTTCTTGGTCAATTAATTCTAATTAGAGGGTGATGATCAATTTCTAGTTTATATGCCAAAAGAATCCTAATTATCCACAAATAAGGGGATTATATGTCACATATCCCGTTAAATACAAACAATTAAAAATTCAGTATAATATGTTTTCAAGCTATTGTTCAAGTAAAGAGCTTTTCCAAGTTTTACAAGAACTCAATTAGAACATGGGTCATACTTCCGTTCCACCCATATTCATAAAATAAAGAGCGAAAACAATTATTGAAATATAAATCTAAACATGGATTAAATTAGAAAGATCAAACGAATAAATTCATACAAACAGACAGAGCTCCTAACCTTAACAATGGAGGATTAGTTGCTCATGATTCAGAGTAGAAAACTAGGATTCTAGTAAAATAATCTATGTCCTTGTCTAAATATACAGAGTTCCTATTTATTACTAATCCTAATAGGTTTAAAATCTAAAATTAAAAATAATATCTTTTCCTAAAAGATAAGATTTGAATTTAAATTCGAATTAATTAACAGATCTTCAGTTGATGGGTGGGGACCACTTGATTTGTTCATTCTGCAGCTTCTAACCTGTGTTTTCTGGGCTGAAAACTGGGTCAAAAACAGCCCAGAAATTGTAACTAGCATTTTCTGTATTATTGCAGATCGCGCATGTGATGCGTCCGCGTTGTCCGCGCGCTCGCGGCATTTGTGCAGATTCTAGTTCACACGTTCGCGTCAGGCACGCGATCGCGTCATTGCAATTCCTCCATTCTGCGCGGTCGCGTGAGCCATGCGTCCGCGTCGGTCTTCACTGGTCATCTCTTTGGTTTCTTCTTTTTCTCTGCAGAAACTTCAACAAATCCCTCCGAATGCTACCTAAAATAAATAAAATTGTACAAAACTCAAAATAGCATCCATAGTGGCTAAAATATAATTAATTCTTAATTAAACTCAATAATTTAGATGCAAATTCATTAGGAAAAGATAGACAAGATGCTCACGCATCAGCTGTTCGAAAATACAATGGAAAACATAAAAGTGGGAAAGAGTTTTTAACAAGGGTGAACTATATATATATATATATATATATATATATATATCCTAATCTGCTAACTTCGAATTACAGAAATAAGATATACTAGTCTTGTAGTGCGAAAATCCACTTCTGAAACCCACTTGGTAAGTGTTTGGGCTAAGCTTGAGTGTCTCCCACGAGCTAGTACCCCTTAGGGACATTGAACCCTGGCTAAGGACTCCCTTTTGGGTGTTGGATGCCAGTTGCTTCCCTGTGGGCGCTGGACACCTGGAATGGGGCTGGTGGCTAGCGTTAAATGCTAGTTTTGGGCCTTTATTTATAAAGTAAAGTTTGAACTATTATATATTTTTAGAAAGCCCTGGATGTTAGCTTTCTAGAGCCGCTGAGAGTGCACTATTTAGACTTCTGTAGCTCCAAAAAATCTCCTTCGAGTGCATAGAGGTCAGATCTTGACAGCATCTGCACAAGCTCCTCAATTTTAGCCAGAAAATACCTGAAATCACTATAAAACACACAAACTCAAAGTTGAATAAAAAATATGAATTTTGCACTAAAACCTATTAAAACTTAATAAAACTTAAACAAAACATAATGAAAACTATATGAAAAAAGCATATAAAATATCCGCTCATCAAATACAAACCCTAATCCTCCTTCAGTGACTTTTCTTCTCTTCAAACCCAACACCGATGGTCAGTATTTAAATTTTCTACTATATTTTTTTCCAATTTGTGATACGATGAAATTCCATTATTACAACGTAATTTTCATGTCGTGTTAGTTTAATTGCTGCTTGATTTCATTTCTGATTTGGGATTAAGCTAGCATTTGCCTTTGTTTTTGTGATTTATTTGGTTGCTGTGATGAATTTTTTATTTAATCAAAGCATTTGGAATGATTCACGTAAGTTTTTTGATGAAGAGTCTCAGAAACAAGATGGGTCATTCCCGTCCCTATTAGTATTTTAGTTGGAGGGTATATTTTCAACAAGTTCCAAGAACACTGAGTCTTTGTATGGAGTTGGCGTTACAAATTAGATGTTGTTGACCAAACAAATTATAATTGCAAGAGCAAATAAAGGGTGGTGGTTCATGAAGCATTCATTTAAATAATGTTCTGGTTATGATAATATTACATTATATCTATATAAAAAGAGAGTTCAGTTCATTAACCCTGCACAATTATTCTACCATCTATCAAGTGAAGTTGTCCATCAATAATGGGTTGGTATTTGAAGACATTTAAATGCTCATTTCTTATTTAGAGCCTTTTCTTTATTAGTTTATCTTATTCTGAAAAATTTCATTTTGAAAATGGTAAACATTACTTTTTATCATCATTATTAGATCTAATCATATATAAGTCACTTAATTTTCTTTGATCTGTTCCATTTATGCAGCTCCAAAGTTCAAGTTTGTGAAAGAAGCAACATTGGCACCACCAATCTTATATTATGATTATATAATAATTGGTGGAGGAACATGTGGTTCTCCACTAGCAGCAACACTTTCACAAAGTGCAAGAGTCTTAGTCTTTCAAAGGGGTGGTTCACCATACACAAACCCGGAGAAGATCAACATATACAACTTTGTTAGTGCACTATCTAACATAAGCCCTTATGCATTTGCAAACATGGCTGAAAACATGTTAAGGACTTGGTAAGATTAATAGAGATCAAAAGCAGCTAAATTTTGTACATTTACCATTTGTTTTGGCTTGTCAAATGGTAAGAATAAGATTAATAGAGATCCTTGCGTATTTTAGTCCATCATTAGTTGATTGAGTAACATATGGACTTCAATTCAATTTTGACACGTTATGATAAATTTATTACATATGAGAATATACATCATGATAAATTAAATACTATGGTATTATGAGCATGTTTATGACCAAGTGAAATGAAGTTTGATCTTGTGGGAGCTCTTGATCTGGTAATTTGCCTGTTTGGAAAACTTAATTCCTGCTTATAGAAACCATTTTAATCACAAAAATGATGCGGTGCATTCATGTTTAGTTTTTGCTTTATGATCTCCATAATTCTCTAAGATGAAACTGCATCTGTGATGCAATGATATTAGGGATTCAATTTTGTGATGGTAGATGGTTCACATCTTTCCTTCAATGAAAACACTGCATACACAAAATTTATATCACTGCTGGCTCACTCGAAAGGGATATTGGTTGAAGCTGAGCTAGGAAGGTTTCCTGGCACGGAAGATGATTTGACTGTGGAAGAATATGAAGTAAAGGTAACAGATGTTAAGATGGTTATTATCTTTCTCTATACTATCAACTCAAATTTTCTTCTGTGCTTGAAATTGCTAAATCTGTTAACGTTGTTCTCATCAATTTCAGGTAAAAAAATTCATCAATGAGACCGGTATAGATGCTTTGGTAGTGTGTATTGGAAATGTGCATGGAACATACTACAAGTGGTCCAAATCTCAAATTTGATATATTGAAGGTAGTAATAATTTTCTAATTATATTCTTTAATAAACTTTATTATATATTATCATTTTCTTAAAAGAAAAAAGGATATAAAACTTTGAAGACAATACCTGAACAGAAATTTATGTTTTTTCATCAATTCTGAAACTGACATTCTAAATTTGTTTAGGAACTACATGCATTGAGCTAGAAGAAAGGAGTGTTCCTGGTGCTTCATGGAGCATCCGGCTTATCCAAAGAACTTGTTAAGGTACCGTTATAATTCTGATTCATCATGATTCTCAGTGGTTCCCCATTTTATGATTCTACCCATCAAACTAACCTTTAGCACGCTTTGTGCATTGAGCATAAGTTACAAAATTGGCATACATTACAATATTTGGAAGTTACCCTAATCATGCAACACATTATCCTTATTTTATCAATTTATAGTGCCAATCCCCTCTTTAATTCTTGACAGGAATGCATAAACTTTAGTGAAAGAAAATTCAATGTTAATACTGAAGTAAGGAAGGCATACATGGATTCCCTCGTTACTCCACAGAAAGATCTAGTTCATGTTATGGCTTCTGCAAAGGAAACCATGAAAATTGTGGTTGCAGAAAAGATGCATCTCTTTGTTTCAATAAGAAAGGCATGATTTCGGATTTTTGCATGTCTGTAAGCTGAAATAGAGATCTTAGAATGAAGACTATGATTGAATTTTGTAGTTCCAGTGTTGTTCCACTACCACTGCCCCCGTTGCCACCCTTAATCTCTTCGGATGAGGACTGTGATGATGATGAGGATGAAGATGACACAGAAGACTATAGCTGATAGTTTTAGTATGGTTGAATAAAATACTGAGAATTATAGTTGATGTATCAATACACTTTGTTTATGTTTTTGAATTATATTGACTTGCTTGTTTATAGTACTTTTCTTTTAGTTTGATAATATGATGAATTTGTTTATTTTTTAAAATATTATAAATATTCGAATACAAATTAGATAAAAATTTGTATTTATGTATGAAAACAGGTTTATTTTGCAATGAAAATTTTTTAAAAAATTTCTATTTTACCCTGCTTACGGATTTACAGACGGATTTTCTGTCTGTATTCAGAGTTTGGAATGATTTTCCAAGATTCCAATTACCGACGAAAAATCTGTCAAGAAATCTGTTGCTAATTACCGACGAAAAATTTGTTGAAAAATCTGTCTTTAATTACAAACGGAAAATTCATCAAAAATTTTGTCTCTAATTACCGATGAAAAATCTGTCAAAAATTTTGACGTTCCAGGGAAATGGAGGGGAGAAATTACTGAGAGAAAATCTATCGGTAAATAATTTCGGATGAGACTTTTACAGAAGGCCAAAACCCGTCGATAATTTCGTCGGTAACAAAAAATTTGTCTGTAATACAGACCAAATCTATCTAAAAATATGTCTGTATTAAACAGTTTTCTAGTTGTGCGAGTTTCAACCTCCAACAACTACCAACCACAACAGCATAATACATGCTTTCCCAATAATTTTTGTGAGATACACCACTAGCAACCCAATATTAAAAATAAAAATTCAAGGTGTGTAGTAGTGTTTTGAGAATTTTGACTGTGAAAATAAAAGTGATATAATGAGAAAAGTATATATATATATATATTGTGATAATATTAAAGGCGTGTAAAGTTATTAGTGTTTGAAGTATAATTTTAATTAAAAAAAGGTATAAAATTTAACTCTACAGGAAAAACATATTGTTGGGTATTTAAATATCTTCAATATGTAAGTTTTTATTTTATCAAATTATTTATATGCATGTATTTCCTTTACTATTAGTGTTGTTTTTTGCTTTCTAAATGATTAATATTATTATCATATTAATATTAATATTAATATAATTTGGTTACTAAATTTTTTGTAATGATTTATTTTCATATAATGTGAATTTTTTATTAATTTTACCGATTAATGTTGATAAATTATACGAATAATTAAATATGAAAACATATATTATTAGAATAATGCTCCAAGTACATGTATCCTAAATATTACTATTAGCAAGTAATATATATAGTTCAAATATTTTTCCTTTTTTGTACTATGCTACTAGTGTTTTTTATTTTTTTTCTATTATTAATATTATTATATGTTTATACCTTGGCTATAACTCAAAAGTCAGGCCCAAAATAACTAAGACCCATTTTAAAGTCTAAAGTTGTAACACCCTAAGTAAAATTCCATCTTTAAAGGCCTTTAAATAGGGTGTCACACTTGATTAGAAAACTAATGAACTCAAATGCTATGTAAGGAAGGAGGAAAATACGCCTAAAGTTTAAATAGCATTGAAATAACTGAATTAAAAACACTTAAAGAGGTTCGAGCAAATAAAATAACAACCAAGTTTCCATGAGTACGGTTCTAAAATAAGGAAGTACCTAAAGGCCTTCTTCTGCGGCGGCTGCTGAGATGATTCTTGATTCAGTTGCCTTTTCTTGAAAGCCTCGCTTCTTTCCAACGCTAGCTTTTTGGTGCATTCTTCGATCACCTGGCATTTGCTAACGAGGGAGGAGAACTCCTGGATTTCCAATGGGGATATTACGGTTAGGACTTCTGCCCTGAGCCCTCCTTGATACTTCATACACTTCCACTTTTCATCTGGATTAGCCTTATACATGACGAAAAATTTGTAAAGTCTCTCGAACTTCTCTGTGTACTCTGTAATACTCATCCTATTATGCTTCACCAGAAGAAACTCCATCTCCTTGGACTCTTGAACAGAAAGGGGGAAGTACTTCTTGTAGAAAGCTTCTTTGAAGGTAGCCCAATTGATATCTGTTCTAGCATCCTCCAACAACCGTCTTGCTCCATCCCACCAGAACTCGGCATCAGCTTTGAGCATGAAGGTAGCGTAGCTCACTTGCTGCTCCTTAGTGCATGAAAAAATTGTGAATATCTTTTCCATTTCTGTCAGCCATTCTTCAGCTATATTAGGGTCGAGGGCTCCACGGAACTCAGGCGGACCGATCTTCTTGAAGTCAGCAAAAGTTGTACGAGTCTGTCACACCTCCAGCCTAGGAATATTGGGATCCCTGTCCCTAGTGGACAGTTGTTGGGCCATCAGAGTGGTGGCTTGGGCTTGCTCCTTCATTGCCTTAACCATCTTCTTTATGTGCTTTGCTAGGTTTGAGGAGCTCGAGCTCGAGCCACGTGGGCGTCTCCTGTTCAAGGATAACCATAGGGAGAAGTTTTTTTAGTTGTAACTCCTAAGATAGGATCCCTAGGATCGACTTCACTCTGATACCATTAATGTAACACCCTAAGTAAAATTCCTTCCTTAAAGGCCTTTAAATAGGGTGTCACACTTGATTAGAAAACTAATGAACTCAAGTGCTATGCAAGGAAGGAGGAAAATACGCCTGAAGTTTAAATAGCACTGAAATGACTGAATTGAAAACACTTAAAGAGATTCGAGCAAATAGAATAACAACCAAGTTTCCATGAGTACGGTTCTAAAATAAGAAAATGCCAAAAGGTAAAAAGAAAACCAATTCATCCTAAAATTTTTCATTGAAGAAAACTCCCAACTATACATCATGTCCTACCCTTAGTCCGGACTCTTCAGTGGTTCACGAAACGAGGTACTAGTAGTCTTCCTCCGATACTTTTCCGCGCAATGAAGATCTAATCCCGTTGTGTGGAGTAAACTAAGGTCCAACGAGGTGCTGAAGCGGGGGAATAGGGCACGTACTCCACCTTTGGACTTCCGCAAGAGGTTAACTCTTCCTCTGGATCTTCCTCCATTGGGTCCTCCTCCTAGTTGGGGCTGTCGAATTCTTCTTCCTCTGCCTCGGAGTCTGAGTCGAGACATATCACCTTGGGTGATCGTTTCTTGAGTGGTGAAGTGTTCGTATCTAGGAGGGTCACGACGGGCAGATGTGGGTCTCCTTTTACAAAATCACAACCTAAGTAGATAGTTTGAAGCACGGTAGTAGTGGTCGTAACTACCCACGCGTGCTTTGAGGGGTCATAATCAGAAGTTACCCTCGGGAGACGCTGCGTCATCTCCATCCGCTGTGCCATGTTCCTCTGGAGACAGTATGGAAAAAAGAAGGGATGAGAACTTAAAGTCTCAGTAGGAGTGCTATGTGACACCTCCATATCTATCCACAGCCCACGCACGGAATTTAAAAAAAAAAACGTCATACGGCATGGCATGTAATATGAACATTTCTTGTAAAGCATATAGGCAAGAGGGAAAGCATATAGGAAAAATAGAAAGATAATATCTTATGTAACATCAACATATCCATACATAAACCTTAGAAAAACATAATTAAAAATCAAACTTTTCCTTATATTTTCTCCTTTCTTAACTTATAACTTTTATGGAAGGCATTGAGCTCAAACTGGTATAAAAAGTAGGAGTCCCCTTCCCTTACCGAAGGTTCTTATCCCAAACGTTTTGGCGATCACCTTCCCTTACCGAAGGATTATCTCAATCAATCACCTTCCCTTACCGAAGGATCATATCGATATCTTGTCTTTGGGGGTCACCTTCCCTTACCGAAGGATCATTCCCTCAGTTTAATTTACAATCAAGGTTATTTAGACATACACAAGAAGGGAGTCATATCAACAAACATATATTATTATATAAAATTGATGAGATAGTCTTCTTCCCTTACCGAAGCTTCTTATCCCAAAGGTTTTCCAATCACCTTCCCTTACCGAAGGATCATTTCGATTATCTTGTCTTTGGGGGTCACCTTCCCTTGCCGAAGGATCATCCCCTCAGTTTAATTTACAATTAGGTTTGTTTAAACATACACGATAGGAAAATCATATAAGAAGAGATCATGCAAGAAAAGGGACAATTATGATAATAAAGGGATATATGAAAATTATGAGACTCTAGCATATGTATGGATTTTCTAATTAAAAGATCTTGGTAATATAACAGCATGGATTGAAAGAGGTCATATCAAAGTACAGAAAATAGGGCATTTTAAATAATTGCACAAAATATTAAAGAAGTTATGTATTCTCGATCCTAAAGGAATAATTTAATGGTGCAAACGATCATATAAGTGTACATAATAAGAATAGAGTATATTAAATATTTGAATAAAATATCATAAGAAAGCATGTACTCTTGACCTTAAAAGAATAATGATATAAGAGATCACATAGATGCACATAATAGAATAGGATATATTAAATATTTGAATAAAATAATGAGAAAGCATGTACTCTTGACTTTAAAGGAGTAATAATAACATAATGATATAAGAGGTCACATAAATGCACATAATAGAATAGGGTATATTAAATATTTGATTAAAATATTATAAGAAAGCATGTACTATTAACCTTAAAGGAGTAATAATAATATAATGATATAAGAGATCACATATATGCATATAATAGAATATGGTATGTTGAACAAGACATTATAAAAAGGTATGTACTCTCGACCCTAAGGGAATATTAATAATATAATAATATAGGAGAGCACATAATAAAATGGCATATATTAAATAGTTGAATAAGTATTATAAGAAGGCATGTACTCTCAATCCTAAGGGAATATTAACAATATAATCATATGAAAGAGCACAAAAATAGGTATAGTAAATAATTGAATGAACATCATAAGGAGACATGTACTAATGATTCAAGAAGACATGAATGACATGATAGACAGACATGATCAACATGGATAAAGGATGAGTGAAAGATAATTAATGCCATGACAACATTCGTGAATGGAAGAAAATAAAAATGAAACATAACACATGTCAAGCATTAAAAAAAATAATTTCTTACTCTTTTTCTAACGCTTCTTTATTGCCTATGAGCTTGCCTCTTGTGTTTGCACACAGGATATATTTTTTGTAGAGAGAGAAGAGAGAGGATTGGTATTTTTTTGAGAAGTGATTTTCTACCTATAGGTGCACCCCTATTTATATACATTTGATGATAGGGTAGTTCGGATAATTTTAAATTCAAAAGAAGTGCGGTTATTAAATTCCTATCCATAATTCAAAATTCTAAACTCATCTCCTAACTGATTTTCAAAATTCGAATTTAATTTTGTTTCTAGAAGGAGTAAAGGGAGGTTGTTACAAAAGTTATCTTTCTTACATGTCCGACCTCCTTTATATGACTTGGCTGACAGAAGCTTAACTGTTCTTATAAATATGCTCATACATTTAAATATGATACCTTAATAATTCCTAGATAAAAGGGGAGAATAACCACCCACTATGATAGATGGATAAGTTATAGAAAGATAACTTATCTTTTCTACTATAAATACTATATCAAATTTATGTATCTGTCACTTTAATCTACATAAAACCTGTCTAAAATTCTTACTAACTTAAGTATCAAAGTTCTTTGCAGATACCACCCATCAATCTCTTTAAAAAATTTGGTCGGCATCATGTTGCCAAAGGAGACATCAGAACATCTCACCACAAAATGAACTTGAACGTTATCAGGTCTAAATCATACCAATTTCAGATAACCTTTTAAACATTATGTATATTAATATTATTATGTGTAATAATATGAATATTATATATTATTGTTATCATTAAAAATATGATATTAGTGTTACATATAACGAATTTTGAATATTAATGTATATATTAAAGTAATATTAAATTATTATCGAATATAAAAGTTATTATATTTATTAATATTAAAGTATTTTTATATATTAATGTTAATATATTTATGCTAACAATGTTTACATATATAAATATGAATATAACTTTATATTATTAAAAAATATAGTATTATAATAATATCAATATTAATAACATATATACAATTAATATTAACATTAATGGAATATATATTACTTACGGTACATATATTATTAAATAATATATATATATGTTATTTAAAATATATATACTATTTTAATTATTAATATAGTTCTGTAATATTTATTGTATATTAATCTATTTTTTTATATTCATAAAAAGGCAATGAGAATTTTAAAACTAAGAAAATTGATTCTAGCAAAATAATATAACTACTTGGTAATTAATGCATTACAAAAAATTAGTTTTTATTGCAAATTGCAAATTAAAAGAGTAATGTAGACAACAGCTGCCAATGCAGTAGTGGGTATGAGAGGACATATTTTCTTCAAACTAATGTAGTAATTTCGGATAAACTCAGCCCTTTATTTTTTTAAAAAATACTTAAAAAGATAAAAAAGTTCATAACTGGCAACCAAATTGATTAGGAAAAAGGAAGAAAAAATGAACTTCATATAATTTTTTAGTGTAATATACTCTTAGATAACAATTATGATGTGTATGTTGTGATATAAATCTTGTGTTTTAAACTTTTTGATAAACTCTTTGATATCAACTATCATGTGCATTTTGTGACGTAATTTTTCATAATTAACTATTTGATTTGTACTCTCAAATGCAACTTTCTTAATTTAAAGATGGCACAATTAATTTTATTTTGTTATGTTTATTTATATTATGTTGCATCTTACTAAAACACAAGATATGTTGCAAAAAGTAAAAAAAAAAATCCAATAATTTAATGTCAACATGTTACAACAATAATTATCTAATAATAGAGGTACAACATAACACTAACCACAACAATAACAATACATCATATACAAAGACAACATTTGACTTAATCAAATAAAGCCTACGAACATATTTATTTTTAGAAAACCACAACATAACTAACTATACAACAGGACAGTCCCATCTAAACTTGACCTAGCATGATGAAGGCATCGATTGCGGTTATGTCCCTCTCCCCTGCAAAGATTGTATCGTTGCAGACCACACATTTAAAGAGCATCCATTTTATTCAAATATCAGGTTGATTTGGGTCGACCTTTATCGCCTCACCTGAGTGCAGGATTAGGGGTCAATCGTGGTCCAGTGTCATCTAACCATGTTCTTGGATCCCCAGCTGGTACAAACTTAGTTTGATAAACTCTACGAATTTTATATATCTTGTAGATATCATGAACATAAACTCGCCAATTGAGGCTCTAGTTGGCACAACATGCAAAAACGTGGCAACATGAAAGTCAAGTAAGTTGGAAATTACCATAGTCGTAGACTCTGTGCCTGAGGTCAACCATGTATTCAGTTTCATTAGGCATCTCATGAATCTCAAAAATTTTACCGTGTCTATCAAATCGATGCACCTGTATTCATCTCTATTAGGCGTCTCATGAAGCTCGAAATTTCACATAGTCTATCAAATTGATGAACCTATATGTTCCCTGATGCTTATACATTTTCCTGCAACTTCACAGTGGCAAATTCTGAGAAGGCATGCCCAGCATTGATGTGCTCTTAAGCCTTCGTGCTCTTTTGGATAAATAGCTCATTCAAGTGATAAAAATTTTCTTGATTAATGATGTGACAAGGAAGTTTTGTGTACTTTTCAACAGAAAGTTTATGCACTCAATAAGATTAGTTGACTTTATGCATTATACAAATAAATAAAAATGTATACCATATGTTATATTCAAATCTTTGAATTCAAACAAGGCATCCATTATTGACTTTGTTTGAGAATAATGCAAAAATAAAAACCATGGTCATCCATATATTCTTAATGATGCTATAAAATAAATAATTAAAAAATGATATACAATATACATATATGTTTAGACACTACAAAAAGGCTATATTGTTGGATTTTGTTAACGGAAGTTTCAAAAAAGCCCTGCAAATTTGATTTTGAAAACAAAAGATTCTCTTTTATTTTGTTAAGAGGTTTATTGGTAGCAGTTTTTATTTTAAATACTAGGATTTTGAAAAACCCCCTTAAATTAAAATCAATTCCCCAAAACAATTTGGTAGCACACAATCCTCTCCTTCCTGTGAAACCCATTTCCCCTCCTCCCACCCTTTTTTGCTCCCATTCTCCTGAGATTCTAACAGCTTCCTTCTTCATGGATGGCATTTCTTCATTGATTGTTGCTGTTGTTTTTGGTTGTGCCACTGCAACTTGCGTTTATGTGCTGCTGTTGTTCAAGTTTGGGTTACTGTTGTTGTTCGTGTTTTTGTTGTTGCTGTGTAGTTGCATTCTATTGCTGCTGTTATTCGTGTTCATAGTTGCATCTGTCCTTTCATGCAAAGGTATTGTTCATATTCTGGGTCGAGTTGTCCGACCTGAGATGTTCTACAGACAAAGCAACCGACCTCTTCATGTCAGGACGATCCGACCTCTTCTCAAAGAGCTCGGCCAAAGTCACGAGAAAGCCCAAACAAAGGGCCCAAATAGAGGAACACGCCCCAGATCCAAAGGCAGCCCAAGCCTACAAGAGAAGGGCAGTTCCCTTGAAGATAAGATGACCTCACTTGAAGATAAGATAAAGATAAGATAAGATAACTAACTTATCTTATCCATAGGAGGCCACATCTCACCATTATAAATACACTGGAGCACCCAGGTATAACTCATATTCTGATCCTATTCAATACCTGCTTAATACCCTTGCTAACTTAAGCATCGGAGTCCCTTGCAGATACTCCTCACCCTCCGGGGATGAAGGATTAGCAGCACTTTCAGTTCCACAAGTCGGACACACCAGCTCCGGCCGCTATACACCTGCCAGACACGTCGACTACGACCAACACAGAAGATCTCGACTGAGATCGACCTACAGTTTCAGGTAACCCTCGGAATATTGGTGCCGTTGCTGGGGAACCTGGAAGTCATCCCAACACCATGGCGGACGACCATGACAACGACCACGACTCAGGTTTGGAAGATAGAACGCCACACAAGAACATGGATACTATACTTAAAGATACTCTGGAATCCAATGGAGACAAAAATTCATCAAATCCGGGGGTGATAGAAGCACTTCAAGATCGATTAAAGCAACTTGAGAAAGAAGCCCAACATCAACGCGAAAAAGAAGAGGATCTACATCGGGAGATAAGGCGGCGCCAAGAATTAGAAGATAAGCTTATAAAACTCGAAGCTGATCTCAAAACTAAAGCTACTCGATCCACCCCAGAGGATAGCTCTCACAAAGATCAAGATCCATTCACCAGGGAAATTATGAAGACCAAAATCCCAAAAGATTTCAAACTTCCGGATATGACTCTGTATGACGGCACCTCGGACCCCAACCACCATCTCAGCAACTTCAGAAGTAGGATGTACCTCACTGACGCCTCGGATGCAGTTCGCTGCAAAGCCTTTCCAACAACTCTTACCAAGATAGCCATTAGATGGTTCGACAACCTACCTCCAAAATCCATCTCAAGTTTCGACAACCTGGCCAAAAAGTTCCTGGCCAGATTTTCCATACAAAAGGATAAAGCCAAACACGCACCCAGCCTACTAGGAATCAAGCAAGGAGATCGGGAGAGTCTTCGTAACTACATGGAAAGATTCAACAAAACATGCATGGACATACAAAGTCTGCCAACAAAAGCTGCCATCATGGGCCTCATAAATGGCCTACGAGAAGGACCATTTAGCCAATCTATATCAAAGAAGTACCCAACATCCCTAGACGAAGTACAAGAACGGGCGCAGAAGTACATCAACATGGAGGAGAATTCTCCACTTGGGGAAGCCTCGAGGTTCGGTTCTGCCTACCGAGATAAAGAATCCAAGAAAAAGGAAGATCGCTCCTGAGAGAAAATAAAAAATATCATAACTACACCCCTCTTAGGGTATCCTTGGTAGATGTTTTCAAAGAAGTCTGCCATACGAAAAAAATACCCCCAGCTCGGCCACTCAAAGGCAAAAGGGGAGGAGAAAATCGGAACGAATACTGTGAGTATCATCGAGTCCGAGGACACTCCACCAACGAATGCTTTGACTTGAAAAACTTCATAGAGAAATTAGTAAGGGAAGAAAAATTAGATCGGTTCTTGGACAATCGGAACGAAGAACCAAGAAAAAGAAGAAGGGATGAAGATGTCGGACGGTCTGAACGATCACCCCGCACACCGGAGAGACACGTCCACGTGATACACGACGGATTTGTTGGAGGAGGAATCTCCAAATCATCCCGCAAGCGACACCTCAAAGAAGTATACCATGTTGAAGGAAAGAAGGAGGTGCTAGAAATCCCAACAATCACCTTTACCAAAGAATATGCATCCGGAATCATCTCAGGACACGACGACCCTATGGTCATCACAATCATATTGGCAAACGCCAACCTCCACCGTACATTAATTGACCAAGGAAGCTCTGCCGACATCTTATTCAAAACTGCCTTCGATAAGTTCGGCTTAGAAGAAAAAGAGCTAAGAGCATACCCGAACAGCCTGTTCAGACTTGGGGATACCCCAGTACAGCCACTGAGATACGTATCATTACATACAACTTTGGAAAGGGGAACCAATCCAGAACACTCAAGATAGACTATATCGTGGTCGATGTAAGCTCAGCCTACAATGCCTTAATAGGTCGGACAACGTTAAATCAACTCGGCGCAATAGTTTCAACTCCACATCTATGTATGAAATTCCCAACTGCAGAAGGGATAGCTACAATAAAAGCAGATCAAAAGATGGCACGTCGCTGTTATAACAAAAGTCTAAACCTCCGAGGCGAAGGAGGAGAGTTCCACACAATCGAACTCAGCGGAGTTCAGAGACGAGAAGAACTTCGCCCACGACCTGAAGGAGAAATAGAAAGAGTCCAAATCGGAGATACCTTGGATAAAACAACTAATATTGGCACGATCCTGAAAGGAGACGCAAAGGAATCACTAAGACGGATCTTACGAGATAATGTTGATCTCTTCGCATGGAAAGCTGCCGATATGCCAGGCATAGACCCCGAACTAATGAGCCACAAGTTGGCAGTCTACCCGGGATCCCAACCGGTACAACAAAGACGAAGAAAACTCGGGCCAAAGCGGTATCAGGTTATAGAAAAACAAGTACAAGCACTACTAGAGGCAGGGTTTATAAGAGAAGTTAAATACCCACTATGGCTAGCAAACGTCGTCTTGGTGAGAAAGTCAAATGGGAAGTGGCGAATGTTCACCAACTACACCAACCTCAACAAAGCCTGCCCAAAAGACCCTTATCCACTCCCAAGCATCGACGCCCTAGTAGATGCCTCATTGGGATATAAGTATCTCTCGTTCATGGACGCATACTCAGGGTACAACTAGATCCCAATGTATCCACCGGATCAAGAAAAAACCTCGTTTCTCATACCGAAAGCAAATTATTGCTACATCGTAATGCCTTTTGGCCTTAAGAATGCGAGAGCCAATTATCAAAGGCTAATGAATAAAGTCTTCTCAGACCACATCGGAAAAATTATGGAGGTCTATGTGGATGACATGTTGATAAAGACACAAAGTGAAGAGACATTACTAACCGACTTGGTTCAAGTGTTCGACACCATACAAAAGCACGACATGCGACTCAACCCGGCTAAATGCACATTCGCAGTGGAAGCAGGTAAATTCTTAGGCTTTATGCTCACACAAAGAGGAATCGAGGCAAATCCAGATAAATGCCAGGCCATACTCAACATGAAAAGCCCAACCTGCGTCAAAGAGGTACAACAACTCAATGGGAGATTGGTGGCCTTGTCCAGATTCCTAGCAGGGTCAGCAATAAGATCCCTCCCCTTCTACGCTACCTTAAGGGAGGGAAAGAACTTCGAGTGGATAACGGAATGTGAACAAGCCTTCTGAGACTTCAAAGAATTCTTGGGACAGCCACCTATCCTATCTCGACCACAAGAGGGAGAACCACTCATACTGTACCTCGCAGTAGGAAGTCAGGCAATAGCCTCAGCACTAATTAGAGAAGATGAAGGGGGACAACAACCCGTCTACTTCATTAGTAAAGCACTACAGGGGTCAGAGCTGAACTACCAGAAAATAGAGAAGTTTGCCTACGCTCTGATACTCACATCTCGACGACTTCGCCCATACTTCGAAGGGCATACCATTAAAGTTCGGACCAACCAGCCCATAAAAGGGATATTGCAGAAAACAGATCTAGCAGGAAAAATTCTACAGTGGGCAATCGAGTTGTCCGAGTTTGACCTCCAATACGAGGCGCGGACAGCCATTAAATCACAATACCTAGCCGACTTCATCGCCGAATTCACAGACACCACGAAAATCCCCATAGAGTGGAACATATACGTGGACGGTTCCTCGAATAAAACCGGAAGCGGTGCAGGTGTGATAATCGAAAGCAACCAAGGAACCCAACTTGAGCTTTCCCTGAAATTCAGATTCCCGGCCTCAAACAACCAGGCAGAATACGAAGCGTTATTAGCTGGTTTGAAATTGGCTAGGGAGGATAGAGCTCAGAAACTCAACATCTACAGTGACTCACAAGTCGTTACCTCACAAATAACGGGAAGCTACCAAGCCAAAGATCCTACCATGAAAAAATATTTGGATAAAACCAAAGAACAGCTCGGACAACTTGGGGAATATAGGATCTGCCATATACCCCGCGAGCAAAATACCCGAGCTAACGCACTCTCAAAACTAGCCAGCACCAAACCACGGGGCAACAATAGAAGCCTCATCCAGGAAATACAGTAGAACCCATCAATATCGGAAGAAGAAAAAATCCTAAACATAACAGGTCGGGATCAAGAATGGATAACCCCCATAATTAACTACCTCAAAACAGAAGCGCTCCCTACAGATGAAAAGGAGGCAAAGAGGTTGAAAAGGGAGGTACAGTACTACACTATCATAAACAACACCCTGTACAAAAGAGGGATATCAATACCATTGTTAAAATGCGTACCGACCTTCAGCACAAAGGAAGTCCTGGAGCAAGTGCATAGCGGCATTTGTGGTAATCATCTTGGAGCACAAGCTCTCATCCAAAAGGTACTTCGGGCAGGATTCTATTGGCCAACTCTACAAAAAGAAGTTACAGAATTTGTAAGCACATGCCCACCATGTCAGAAGCATGCCAACTTTCACATTGCCCCACCAGAAAAGCTCATCAGCATGACCTCACCCTGGCCATTTGCAAAATGGGGACTCGACCTTCTCGGACCCTTCCCACAGGGATCGGGACAAGTAAAATTCCTTATAGTAGGAGTAGACTATTTCACAAAATGGATCGAGGCAGAACCCCTAGCCAACGCCACTGCCCAAAGAAGCCAGAAATTCCTATATAGGAACATCATTACTAGGTTCGGGGTACCATACTCCATCACCACAGACAACGGCACCCAATTCACAGATGCAGGCTTCAGAAAACTAGTGGCCAACTTGAATATAAAACACCAGTTCACCTCCGTCGAACATCCCCAAGCCAATGGACAAGCCGAAGCGGCCAACAAAGTCATATTAGCCGGATTGAAACGGAGACTGCAAGAAGCAAAGGGGGCTTGGGCCGAGGAACTTCCACAAGTCCTATGGGCGTATCGAACAACCCCCCATTCTACCACAAACGAATCACCATTTCGATTAATATATGGAGTGGAGAAAATGATTCCAATAGAGGTCGAAGAAGGATCTCCCCGAGTAGTCCACTACAATGAACAAACCAATTCTCAACTCCAAAGAGAAGAGCTCGACTTACTTCCAGAAATCCAAGAAAGAGCTCGGATCAGAAAAGAAGCACTAAAACGGCGAATGGCTTCCAGGTATAATCAAAAGGTAGTGCCAAGAGATTTCACGGAGAATGATCTCATCTTAATCCGAAATGATATTGGAACAACTCGACCCGGAGAAGAAAAGCTGGTAGCTAACTGGAAAGGACCCTACCAAGTCACAGAAGTACTTGGGAAGGGCTACTACAGACTGTCCGAACTCGAGGGACGGGAACTCCCCATATCATGGCACGCCTGTAACCTAAGAAGGTACTATAGCTAGGAAAGGTAAAAGATCTCAAGATGCACTCTTTTTCCTGAAAAGGTTTTTTAATGAGGCGTCAAGATTGACACTTAAGGGTACGAAAAACTCCCGCCTATATATATATATATATATATATATATATATATATATATATATATATATATATATATGTACTTCCTTTAAATAAAATACATTTCAGATATTCTACAAATTCCCAAGACGCATTAATCTGAAGCCTTCATCGTCCGATTATAAAGCAACAGGTCGACAGAAAGTGAAGAATAGATTCACTGTACGATCTCGATAGGAATCATCGACCGACAAAGGTGAAAATGTGATTCACCTAAAAGATCGATCAAACCGGGACAAAAAATCACCATCTACAAATCGGCAAAGATGAACACAGAGTAATGCAAGAAGTTATCGAAAGTGATCCCAAAAAGAACCTGACGAGGTCTTATGGATTGCTATATAATAACTTAAAAAAGACTGGCCGATACTAAAAAGTCGGACCAAGTCAACCCAAGTTATCAGCAAATCCCTGGAAAGAGGTCTGGCCAACCCTATTAAAGAGGAATTCCTATAACTTAGAAGAGATCGACCTAACGAAGTCGGTCTCCTACAAGACAAGTTGTAAAATTAATCCCTGAAAGAGACCTAACAAAGGTCCAAGAAAGAGGATTACAAAAATAACTTAGAAGAGATCGACCTAACGAAGTCGATCTCCTACAAGACAAGTTGTAAAAGTAATCCCTGAAAGAGACCTAACAAAGGTCCAAGAAAGAGGATTACAAAAACAACTTAGAAGAGATCGACCTAACGAAGTCGGTCTCCTACAAGACAAGTTGTAAAAGTAATCCCTGAAAGAGACCTAACAAAGGTCCAAGAAAGAGGATTACAAAAACAACTTAGAAGAGATCGACCTAACCAAGTCGGTCTCCTACAAGACAAGTTGTAAAAGTAATCCCTGAAAGAGACCTAACAATGGTCCAAGAAAGAGGATTACAAAAACATCTAGGAAGAGATCGACCTAGCGAAGTCGGTCTCCTACAAGACAAGTTGTAAAAGTAATCCCTGAAAGAGACCTAACAATGGTCCAAGAAAGAGGATTACAAAAACAACTAGGAAAAGATCGACCTAGCGAAGTCGGTCTCCTACAAAGATAAGTTATAAAAGTAATTCCTTAAAGAGACCAGACAAAGGTCCGGAAAAGAGGATTACAAAAGTAACTTAGAAGGGGACCAACATAAAGAAATCGGTTATGAGGCGCTAAAAATACAAACAAAAGCAAGAAAACTGAGAAACCAGTCGGACCCCCCACAGTCACGGCCTCAAAAGGATCCAAGCTACAAATAATAAGTACGAAAGCAATCTAAAGAGGCCAAGCAGCAAGATTCCAACAGATACCATGTTAAAGCACAATAAAAGCATAAGTATGATAAAGCTTCAAGAGGCCACCGAAATCAGCCTCAGAAAGCTACTTTTGTTTTTCAAAATAAAAAGTTGCCAGGCAGGCAACTAAAAAGTGTCAGCAGTTAAACAAAACAAATAAACAGTTCAAAAGCCCACAAACCAGGCTATTTACACAAATACTTAGAAAGAAGATCAGCTAAGATCGGGAGCCTTCCCGGCAGCATCAGTGCGGGGAGAAGGAGGGCGAGTCTGAATAGGCACAGCATCTACAGTTCCATCATCCCGGTTCAGAATCTGGCAATCCGGATTAGACATAACGGGAGGAACCGAGGAGGTCGACACTTTGACAGAAGGCACAGGGGGAGGATCAGCATCATCATCATCCTGGTCATCAGGGACAATCTTACCATCCCTCACAACGTTGTCCAGGCTGAAGAGAGTAAGGTCAGCCTCAGGAGCAATAATCCGAACCTGCTCCTTCAAGTTCTCATAGGCAGCAGTTACACTACCAAGAAGATGACCCTGGAGCTCAGCGTAATCAGCTCGGGCGTTTTCCAACTCCTCCTTCAGACGCATCCCCTCCCGATAAGATGTGACATAACTATCCTTATGTCTCAGGGTCGTATCCTCAGCCAGCCTTACAGAGGCAACCAAAGAAAGGGAACTCGCCTTCTCATTCTTCAGATCTTTTTCCAACTTGGCCACCTTCACCTCGAGCTCCTCCTTCAAGCCCTTTATCCGATCAAACTCCCGTTTGGCCTCCTCCATAAAGGCTTTGGTGGCATGGAGAGGAAGACTTTGAGCAGTTCGATACAGGGCCACTCCCAAGTGTGCCAACTTAATACCACTTCGAGCTACATAATCAAAATGCTGAAGAAGGGAGACGTCATCCATAGAAAGGGCGCCATAAGGACCGATTTGTTGATCTACAAACTCGATCGGATCAAAGTCAGGAGCGTCAAGGTTGAAAGGCTCAGTTACTTTCTGCTTTTTACTAGGAGGAGCACCAGAAGCAACGGCTGAGGTCTGTAGTGGATCGACCTGACGAAACCGAGGAGTAGGAATTGCTTTCCTCGGCCTAGGAGAAATCGGCACAGGAGGCTTTAATGGGACCTGAGAAGATCCCTCCCCGGCCACCTTGGCCGAGATGTTCAGAGCAGCAGTGGCCTTCTTCGCCTTTTTAAAGGCCTTCATGGGGTCATTGTTCTTTGACATCTCTGCAAATACAAAATCAGCCACAACAAAGAGTTACAAATCCAAAAAAAAGGGAAACAAGTATAGAAACAAGTTAGACAAGTACCCAAAATAGTCCGAACCAAGGACGGGTCATTCAAAAACCTTTTTGTATCAAGATAGGGTGGTTTCCCCCAGAGATCCTCAAGAACAACAACAAAGGCGCGCTCAACATCATCAAGCATCTCCCAGGTATAGCGAGACACTCTTACATTCTTCTGCCACTCTAGAGGGAAAGAAGGCTCATCATTTTCATCAAGAAAAAAGGGGCGGGTGATGACAAGTCATCTTAGCCTAGTTTCACTAGTCTTTTTCTTTTGTTTTCACTTGAATTATGCACTTTCTTGAGCCATAAGCAAGCCAATTGGGTAGATTTTCATGCTTCCTTTGATTGAATCAACCATATGTGAATTAATGCAAATTCATGAGGTTTGATGACATAATTGGTGCATATTAGAATAGAATGAACATCCCATGATTTTGAGCATAGCTTTGATGTGTTTGGTTGATTTATGATAGGTGAAGAAAGCTTGAAAAAGGGTTGAAGCAAGAAGGAATGGCTAGAAGCAAAGAGGGAGCAATGAAACAAGTGAAATTGAACCAAGAAACATAAAGTTGGAGTTGAAGTTAGCCCTCAAACTTTGGCACAAACTTTTGGTGCAAAGTTAGCCTCAAAGTTAGCCCCCTAACTTGAAGGCTAACTTGAGAAAGTTGAAATTTCTTCCCAGGGTGGCCAAAGTTTGCGCCAACGTTAGCCCCCAAACTTGGAGGCTAACGTTGGCATGACAATTCTCACCCAGGGTAGCCAAAGTTTGTGCCAACGTTAGCCCCCAAACTTGGAGGCTAACGTTGGCATGTTAATTCCTCCCAGGGGCTGGCCAAAGTTTGCGCCAACGTTAGCCCCCAAACTTGGAGGCTAACGTTGGCGACATTTATGCATAAGGAAGGGCCAAAGTTGGCGCTGAAGTTAGCCCCCTAACTTTGGCACCAACTTTGGCATCAGATAAATAGGTTTACTGATATAAAAAGTTGGCCTCAAAGTTAGCCCCCTAACTTCAACTCAAACTTTGAATCCAACTTTGCAAAAACTCAAATCCGGTTCAAATGGTTCACTTGGGTTTCTCTCCAAACTTCAAGAGCAATTAACCAAGGCCTCTTTCAACCCAATTCCACCAAGAGCAAAGGCCCAACTCAAGGCTTGAAGATCAATTGAAGAAAGTGTATAAATAGGCTAGAATTCAAGTTAATTCGGGGGTTCCCTTTTTATTATTTTTCATAGAAGCTTTCCTTTAGTTTTTAGTTACAGAGTGATCTTTAGTTTCTTAGTTTGGGGAAGGAGAATTCCATTCTCTTCCTCTTAGCTTTATTGCTTTTAATTTCAATTACAATTGTCTTGGATCTTGGGTTGGAGAATTGGAGAAATTCTGTTTCAATCTCACCTTGGATCTCTCTTTGTTTTTACTACTTAATTGAATTTAGCTTCCTGTTAATTTTTCTTCTTCTATTTTCTTTGAAATTTACAATTCTCTTGCTAGTGTTCTTGTTGGATCTAGGAAGGCATTGAGATCTAGACTTGGTTTTCTAGTCTCTGGGTCCTGAGATCTAATTTTCCCATTTCAATTCTCTGTTTCTTGTTTTAATTGTTCATTTACTTTTCTGTTAGAATCCGATTCAATCCCAATTCCCAATTACTCTTATATTTGATGCAATTTAACTTCTCTTTGTTTAATTCCTGCAAATCAAAGTCCCAATCCCCCTTACATTTCACGCCATTTACATTTCTTGTCATTTAAGATTCTTGCAATTTACATTTCTTGCTCTTTAAGTTTCTGCCATTTAATTTCTTGTTTCTTAAGATTCAGCACTTTAATTTCTGTTCTCTTTAGATTCATGCCAATTTCCCATTCCCTTTACTTTCAATGCAATTTAAATTCTGCAAATCACCAATCAATCAACCAAATCTTGATTCGCTTGACTAAATCAACTACTAAACTAAAATTGTTCAATCCTTCAATCCCTGTGGAATCGACCTCACACCCGTGAGTTTTATTACTTGATGCGACCCGGTGCACTTGCCGGTTAGATTGATGTTGTTTTGGGAGAGATTCTTGTCTCCACCAAAATATACTCATCAAGTTTTTGGCGCCGTTGCTGGGGATTGATTAGATTGACAATGATTAAGTGAGGTGGTAATTTAGATCAAGCACTTTTTCTTAATTTTTGATTAACCCACTAACTGTTTGATTTATTGTTTAAACTAACCAAAACCTCAATTTGACAGTGAATTGAAACATTGGTTTGTGAATTTATTTTGTTATGCTTGTATGTCAGGTACAAGAAGAACCACACCCACTTTTCATGAAACTGACGAAAGAACTCTCAGGAGGTTAAGAAGAGCTGAAAGAGGGAAGAATATTGTTGGAGAAGAGGAATCCGAAGAAGAATTTCAAGATATGGAGGAACATTCAACCAATCCACCAGGTGGAGCAGACAACAACAATGGCAACCCACCTCAGAGGAGAGTTTTGGCTTCCTATACCTTTGCCAATCCTAGACATTGTGGAAGCAGCATCTTGGCTCCAAATGTTAATGCAAACAATTTTGAACTTAAGCCACAACTCATCACTTTGGTTCAGAATAATTGCTCATTTGGTGGAGGATCACTTGAAGACCCACATCAACACTTATCTACCTTCTTGAGGATATGTAACACTGTCAAAACTAATGGAGTGCCTCCTGACAGTTACAAACTGATGCTATTCCCATTTTCTCTCAGGGATAAGGCCACTCAATGGTTGGAATCGTTTCCAAGGGACAGCATTAACAACTGGGATGATTTGGCAACCAAGTTCCTCGCCAAGTTTTATCCACCACAGAGGGTTATAAGGTTGAAGGCCGAGGTACAAATATTCACACAAATGGAGACTGAGCCCATCTATGAGGCATGGGAGAGGTACAAAGCTCTAGTCAGAAAATGTCCCCCTACCATGTTTAATGAATGGGAGAAGCTGCAAAACTTCTATGAAGGCTTAACACTGAAGTCCCAGGAATCTTTAGATCACTCAGCTGGAGGTTCCTTGCAACTCATGAAAACTGCAGAGGAGGCCCAAGAACTCATTGATATGGTGGCCAACAACCAATATTTCTTTGCTCATCAAAGAAACCGCCAACCATCACAAAGAAGAGGAGTAATGGAGCTAGAAGGAGTGGATTCAATCCTGGCTCAAAACAAATTAATGCAGCAGCAAATTCAACAACAATTTGAGCAAATGACCAAGAGGATTGATAGCCTCCAAGTTGCAGCAGTTAACACTAGCCAACCATCAACCACATGGGGGCAAAATGAAGAAGTTCAAGAAGAGCAACCGCAGGAACAAGTCCAGTACATGCACTCTAATCCAAATGAGTTCTATGGTGACACTTACAACCCTTCATGGAAGAATCACCCCAATCTCAGATGGGGAGATACTCAAAACCACCAACAACCATGGCAGAGAAACTCAAACCAAAACAACCCAAGAAACAACCAAAATTACAACCAGCATCAAACCAACCAAAACACCTACAGAAAACCTCAAAACAACTACCCCAACCTCAACCAGTACCAATCCAATAACCAGCCCATTAACCAAAATGCCCACCATCCACCACCTACAACTCACAACCCACCACAAGCACCACCTGAATCCCAAAGACTCACAAACTTGGAGACCTTGATGGACAAAATGATGAAATATCAGGAAATGGCAACCAAAAACCAAGAAGCATCAATAAAGAGCCTAGAGAGGCAGATCGGGCAAATCTCCAAGCAAATCTCTATTGAGAGACCTTCAAGCTCACTGCCCAGTGACACAATCCCAAATCCCAAGGAGGAATGCAAGGCAATACAATTAAGGAGTGGAAGAACATTGATGAGCAATAATGACACTACAAAGAAGCAAGCAGAGAGCATCAAAGAACCAACAGAGGATGAGAAGCAAACAAAAGCAGATCAAGCTAAGGAGCAAGTTGTGGTGCCAAACAAAAGCACTGAGAAACTCAAAGAGCAGGACAACCAATCACATAGCTCAAGGGAAATGACTCAGGAACAGCAGCAAATAGGAAAAAGCATCACACCTCCAATGCCATATCCTCAGAGATTCAACAAAGAGGTTAAGGACCAACATTTCCACAAGTTCCTTGAAACCTTCAAGAAGCTGGAAATCAATATCCCCTTGGCAGAAGCACTTGAACAAATACCTCTGTATGCCAAATTTTTAAAGGAGCTTATCAACAAGAAAAGAAGATGGGATGAGCAAGAAACCATAGCGATCACTGAGGAATGCAGGGCCTTGATTCAAAAGGGGCTTCCTCCCAAGCTTGAGGACCCAGGGAGCTTCCTGTTGCCATGTACCATTGGGGAATTGACCATCACTAAAGCAATGTGTGATCTCGGAGCAAGTATTAACTTAATACCATCCTCCCTGGTGAAAAAGCTGCACATAAAGGAAGTCAAACCAGTGCAAATGTCTCTGGAGCTGGTAGATAAGTCAATAGTGCACCCTAGGGGTGTAGTTGAAAATCTGTTGGTTAAGGTGGATAGTTTCATATATCCTGCTGACTTTGTGGTCCTAGAGTCAGACGAGGATGATGGTGACTCTGTTATACTAGGAAGGCCATTCTTGGCCACTGCTAGAGCCATCATAGACATAGAGAAAGGGGAGTTGACTCTCAGGATGCATGATCAGAGTGTCACTCTAAAAGTCTTACCAGAGGCACAGTTTAGTGAAAAGAAGAAAGATTATATGGAAATTGATAAGGGAGGATCACAGCTGAAGGAAGAACATGACAATGAAAGCAACACCCCAAAGCCAAGGATTTTGCAAACTAATGAAGAAGCCCAAGAAGATATTGGAATATTAACCACTGAGAAGAGAGATCCCCAAGAGAAGCCCATGGCCAGAAAAGAAAGACCAACAACAGGAAAGATGAAACACAGAAACAAAACAAAAAGGGGTTGGAAGAACAGGAGGATTCCAACAGAAGGGCTTTCCAAAGGTGACAAAGTGCAGCTGATATATCAACAGCTCGGGTCAAATCAACAAACTGAGGACTACTACATTGTCAGCCACATACTCTCATTGGAGCATGCTGAAATTGAACACCAGAAAACAAAGAAGAGAATCACAGTCAGGGGAAACAAATTGAGGCTCTACAAGCACCAACCACCATAAAAGAAAGCCTCAATGTCAAGCTAATGACAATAAAAGAGCGCTTCATGGGAGGCAACCCATGATTTAAAATTCGTGTCATTTTAAATTCAATAAGTTATGATCATTTGAGCATGAACTCTTTTTCCTTTCATGAACAGGTCTATTAACTGCATGCATTGTCTAAAGTTGGTATGCTTTCAAGCAATGTTACAAATAATTCCGTTTTACATGCTTAAAGTGTCTTGATAAAGCATATAGCCAAACACTAAGTTTGGTGTTCACATAACTTCATGAAAGTTAGGAATTCATGCATCAATAATCATACAATTGTTATTTTCCAAAATCTCATAAATAGACAAATTCTTTTTCGGTAATGAAGGCATCAATTGTGAGGGACCCTTTGTCAAGAAACAAGTTTGGTGTCCATCAAACTTTGATGCACCAATTTGGAGACACAATTGATCCTTCATGAAAAAAAAAGAGAGAAAAAGAAAGTGTAACAAAAACAACTCTTATGAACATTTGACATTTGAATTGCACTAATTGGAGGAAGAGACTTATTTTCTTTATACATGACCAAACATTAAGTTTGGTGTCCTCCTAAGAGAGTGTCACGGTTCAAATATTTGTTTTGTTATAAAAAGAACAACTCTAGCCACGGTTGGATAAGCTAATGTGTGTTGTCTTGTTGTGATGATTAGGTAGTCAAAGAATCTTCAATGAAAGAGACAAGACAAAGGAAAGCATAGCATGAGGACAAAATATCATCACATCAAAAAGAGAATCTGCCATTCCTCAGAAGATGGTCACGACAAAGGCAAGGCAAGGAGCATATTTTGTCTTCATTCATCTTTACATACATACCTTTGATTCCTATAAGTCCAATTGCATCCTAGCCCTTCATTGCTCATTTAAAAAGCTCACCACCTTTAAGCCATGCACATAACCGATCCTTGTGGCTTTGAAACCTCAATTCTTTCATCCTTCATCATAAGCTCAGTACAACACTTCTTTCCAACAATCTAAACCTCCCTTCATCAATTCTTACCCCAACCAATTCGGTCTCACCTCTTTGTGCTCCAAACTCACATCAAACTCTCCAACACTCTTCACACCCCCTCTAACCTTACAAAACTCCACCAACTAAGTGATCATGGCCTCCTCCTCAAGAACCAAACGGAAGAAAGGTAAAGAACCCATGGTGGAGGAGAACACCCGTGAATATGACCGAGGGAGATTCAAGTCTTGGGACCATCAAGTGCAAATGGAATGGATGAACGAGAAAAGAATTTATCCTGAAGTTCCATTCTTATTACCGGATGATGGATGCCAAGAAATGAAGGACAAAATTCGAAAGAGGAGGTGGGAGGAACTTGTATCACCAGCCACCCGAATCAATGCCAATATCATAAGAGAGTTCTATGCAAATGTCCCTAGGATTGACATGCGTGAACCCCCAACGTATAAGAGCTATGTGCGGGGAGTGGAAGTAGACTTTAGCTCGGAAGCAATCAAGAAAGTCCTGGGACTAAAGTCAGTCCGCTTTGATGAACCAGGATACTTCCAAAGGTTGAATGAAGATCAAGATTATGATGAGATTGCTAGAGACATTTGTATGGAAGACTCAGAGTGGGAAGGGGATAGCAAGAATAAATATAAGTATTTGAAGAGATATAACCTCACCCCGGAAGCGAAAGGATGGTATGAGTTGATAAAAGATCAATCCTGGGCACAGTGAACACTTCAGAAGTTAACAGAGAGAGAGCTGTGATATTACACTGCATCATTGTGGGAGGAGAGATCAAAGTCCATGAGATCCTTGCAAAAGACATCCAACGGGTTGCTGAGAAGAATGCGGCCGGGTCTTGGTTGTACTACCCAAGTACCATTTGGAGGTTGTGTGTGAAGGCTAAAGTACCAATGGAAGATGAGAGTCCAAAGAGGATAAGCCAAGGCCTGCCCATAACCATTGAAAGAATGACAATGACTCCCGAAGCACATCATGGCCGAAGATCACATGGAAGAAGGCAAAGAGAAGAATCAATGGAAGAAGATGAGCTACACCTAGAAGAAGAACCACAAGAGGAGGAGGAACAGCCGCACTTTGTTCCACATGGCAATATGGATATGACTCAAATGCAAGAAGCAATTGGAAGACTGTCACACCAATACACAAGAATTCAAGAGAGGCAAGAAGAGTACCATTCACAATACTTGAAGCATCAACAAGAACAAAGAGAATGGCAGCTGAAAATGATGAACCAACAAAATGAGTTTGAGTCAAAATTCATTGCAATGCAAGAAGAGCATGCCTTTCAATCTCATGAGGCATTTGGGAAGTTAGCACAAATGCAGGCCGAAACCATGAGAGCTCTCAATGAGTTTACGACCCTCCAAGATGCAAGATATGAAGTCCAAGCCGATTACAACATTAATAGTCAAATCAAACTGAATTATATTGGTGAACATCTGCACAACATGGATCCAGCATTCCCAACATATGAGGAGTTCTTCAAAAATAAAAGTGAAATAGAAGCAAACAAAGCCATGATGCTTGAAGATAGAGTAGAGGAGACGATGAACAAAGCTGGGTTTTGGAGGGGTCAACAGACAACAAACATGGACACAGGGAACACCAACAACCAAGTATATGAAAGAAGAAAGAAGAAGCATGACAAATAAAAGGTGGACTTGCTCCTTATTCATCACTACAAAGAAAAAGCATGCATTTTGTCTGGTTGAAGTGTCCTTGCATCTTTAAGTTGTTGTTTTAATAGTCTTTGCATTATATGTGTTTATCTTAAAATAAGTAAGCTAGTTTAAGTTGGGCTTGTGTGTTTACTTTCACTTAACTAAGAGCATGTTCTGTCCCCTGCATCTTTAATTCAATAAAAGAAATGTTTGAATGTGAAGTGAGATAGTTCTCTGTTGGATAGAAGTTTGATAAAAGTAAGTGGTGGTATGTGTGTGATTGTATAAAAACTCACTATTAGTGAATAAGTGAACTAGAATGTCTCATTCTAAGTGTAGAGTGGCTTACTGTCTATGAATCTCAATAAGGAAGTCCTTGGTTCAAAAGAAAAACAAAAAGAAAGAAAAGAAAGAGATAGCCAAAAGATGGCAGAACCAAAGAAAACAAAAAGAAACAAAGCTAGACACCAATAGCTTGAACCTTAAAAATATATGCCTGTGGTGTCTGTGTATTAGGATCTGCTTGGACTACTAAGCTCTTTGGAGTGCTTCAACACTCGGTGACTTGGATTAACTAATCCGGAATCATCAGCTGAAAATCCACTATCAAGAGCAACCTAATTACAAGGCATTTAGCAACCCAAAGAGGTGCTGGGCATCAATGTTTAAAAGGAAAGGTGAGCCAAGTGTCCATGGTGAATAATGTGTCAAGTATACAGAAAAGAAAATGAACTTGCTACACATGACACTCAAATAAAGCTTTGAACAAAGTAATAGCCAAGGATAAGGGAATAATGAGAGGTCATAGCAATAGGTTACTTGAAGCTTGAAGGAGACTTTCTAGGCCTAAGAGTCAATAAGAAGTGAGTATTGCATATCCATACAAAATCCCATGAACTACCAATAACTTTCTGCTAGCATGAACATCCTCTTCCATTTCATTCTTTCTTCTTAATAATTCATTTCTTGCTTGGGGACAAGCAAGCTTTAAGTTTGGTGTTGTGATGACAAGTCATCTTAGCCTAGTTTCACTAGTCTTTTTCTTTTGTTTTCACTTGAATTATGCACTTTCTTGAGCCATAAGCAAGCCAATTGGGTAGATTTTCATGCTTCCTTTGATTGAATCAACCATATGTGAATTAATGCAAATTCATGAGGTTTGATGACATAATTGGTGCATATTAGAATAGAATGAACATCCCATGATTTTGAGCATAGCTTTGATGTGTTTGGTTGATTTATGATAGGTGAAGAAAGCTTGAAAAAGGGTTGAAGCAAGAAGGAATGGCTAGAAGCAAAGAGGGAGCAATGAAACAAGTGAAATTGAACCAAGAAACATAAAGTTGGAGTTGAAGTTAGCCCTCAAACTTTGGCACAAACTTTTGGTGCAAAGTTAGCCTCAAAGTTAGCCCCCTAACTTGAAGGCTAACTTGAGAAAGTTGAAATTTCTTCCCAGGGTGGCCAAAGTTTGCGCCAACGTTAGCCCCCAAACTTGGAGGCTAACGTTGGCATGACAATTCTCACCCAGGGTAGCCAAAGTTTGTGCCAACGTTAGCCCCCAAACTTGGAGGCTAACGTTGGCATGTTAATTCCTCCCAGGGGCTGGCCAAAGTTTGCGCCAACGTTAGCCCCCAAACTTGGAGGCTAACGTTGGCGACATTTATGCATAAGGAAGGGCCAAAGTTGGCGCTGAAGTTAGCCCCCTAACTTTGGCACCAACTTTGGCATCAGATAAATAGGTTTGCTGATATAAAAAGTTGGCCTCAAAGTTAGCCCCCTAACTTCAACTCAAACTTTGAATCCAACTTTGCAAAAACTCAAATCCGGTTCAAATGGTTCACTTGGGTTTCTCTCCAAACTTCAAGAGCAATTAACCAAGGCTTCTTTCAACCCAATTCCACCAAGAGCAAAGGCCCAACTCAAGGCTTGAAGATCAATTGAAGAAAGTGTATAAATAGGCTAGAATTCAAGTTAATTTGGGGGTTCCCTTTTTATTATTTTTCATAGAAGCTTTCCTTTAGTTTTTAGTTACAGAGTGATCTTTAGTTTCTTAGTTTGGGGAAGGAGAATTCCATTCTCTTCCTCTTAGCTTTATTGCTTTTAATTTCAATTACAATTGTCTTGGATCTTGAGTTGGAGAATTGGAGAAATTCTGTTTCAATCTCACTTTGGATCTCTCTTTGTTTTTACTACTTAATTGAATTTAGCTTCCTGTTAATTTTTCTTCTTCTATTTTCTTTGAAATTTACAATTCTCTTGCTAGTGTTCTTGTTGGATCTAGGAAGGCATTGAGATCTAGACTTGGTTTTCTAGTCTCTGGGTCCTGAGATCTAATTTTCCCATTTCAATTCTCCGTTTCTTGTTTTAATTGTTTATTTACTTTTCTGTTAGAATCCGATTCAATCCCAATTCCCAATTACTCTTATATTTGATGCAATTTAACTTCTCTTTGTTTAATTCCTGCAAATCAAAGTCCCAATCCCCCTTACATTTCAAGCCATTTACATTTCTTGTCATTTAAGATTCTTGCAATTTACATTTCTTGCTCTTTAAGTTTATGCCATTTAATTTCTTGTTTCTTAAGATTCAGCACTTTAATTTCTGTTCTCTTTAGATTCATGCCAATATCCCATTCCCTTTACTTTCAATGCAATTTAAATTCTGCAAATCACCAATCAATCAACCAAATCTTGATTCGCTTGACTAAATCAACTACTAAACTAAAATTGTTCAATCCTTCAATCCCTGTGGGATCGACCTCACACCCGTGAGTTTTATTACTTGATGCGACCCGGTGCACTTGCCGGTTAGATTGATGTTGTTTTGGGAGAGATTCTTGTCTCCACCAAAATATACTCATCAGCGGGCCCCCTCGACAGCACAAACTTAAAGAAGTAATTCTTGAAGTCCTTAAAGGACTCGTCATACATAGCAAAAACTTTATGGCCCTGGGCGGACCTGAAGGAAACCCAGGAAGCTTTTTTTAAGAACCGCTAGGCTTGGCGGAAACAAACAAGTAAAGGAAAAGAGTTTGAGATGGTGTTACATCTAATTTTCGGCAGAGAAGCTGAAAAATTTTAATAAAACCCCAGGAATTTGGGTGAAGCTGGGATGGGGCAATGTTACACAACCACAACAGGTCGGTCTCGAAAGCAGTAAAAGGAAAAGTAACGTTCAACTGACTGAAGAAGTATTCATAAGCATAAAAGAAGGGACGCTCTCCCTCAATGGAAGTCGGAAAACAAACTCTCTCGTCAGAATCAGGAGCAACAAGCTCATAATCCTCCTCACGGGCATTGTTACCACAAATCCTATGGCGCTTCCTCAGCTCTGTTCAAAACTCAGCATCCACAACAGAAACACATAACAAAACAAGGGAGTCCAGCCAATTGGACATCCCCTCGGGAACTCTGGAAGACATCTCTACAACGTTATTGCGAGAAGACATGAGGCCAACTAATCCTACAAGTAAGAAAAGAAGATGGGGTTACTACAAACATCTCGGACAAAGGGAGAAAATAACTCGGTCAATACTTCTCAGACGATGAAACAAAGAAAAGGAAAACCCCAAGACTCAAACCAAAGTCCTGGGGCATCCTTTGGAGGCAGTAACAAAGCAAGGTTTCCAGAAATCAATCTACAAGCTTACATCCCAGCATGTCTCAAAAAGAAATTCAAAAAATAGCAAACACCTTTCTTCAAGGAGAAACACAAAAAATCGTTACATTCTACTAAACACACCAAGCAGAGACCATTAAAGATGCAACCTTTTTCAAGAACAGACAAAAGCAAATCTCCAAACAAAGCGAGGAATAGACGCAGATTTTTATCAAGTATCAGGCAGGAAAAAACCATAAGCGACAATAAAACCATAGAAAGCCTCAACGGAAAAGCCAAGAGAATGCATAAAGGAAAGATGGGAAAAACATGTCAAGCAAATACAAGACCACGAAAAGATTCAAACTTTCAAACATGCAAAATCAAAGCTTCACCGAAAATTGAAAACGAAGCTACAAGAAAGCCAGTACTAACCTGGAAAGAATAGCAAGCTTCAAAGAAATTGAAGATGGAAGACGAAATCTGGGACGCCCTCTCACAAGCAAAAATGCGAACAAGAGCAATGTCGCAGAAGAGAAAACATGAAAACTACAAAAACTTCAAAAGAAAGCAGAAGCACAAACGAAAGAACAGAAAGCAAAGAGAGCAGAGAAAAGAAGTTACGAAAAGGCTAAAGGAGAGAAACCGTTTCTGGGTTTTCAAAATCAAAGTAAAGAGCCAAAGGGAAACGGGGCAATTAATGCTCAAATTAAAGAAGGCATTAAACCCTCGCACGTTCCCAAAAAAGCGCCGATATAAAAGCGCGCGTCTTTTAGAAGAAACGTTCTACATTCAAAGCTGCTACAAAAGGAATCAACAAAATGCCTGAGTTCGGCTTCACCAAAGAAAGACCGAAGTCAAGGACTCAACCTTAAAAAGAAGACTGAACTCAAGCAGGGGCACTGTTCATATCCTGGGTCGAGTTGTCCAACCCGGGATGTTCTACAGACAAAGCGACCGACCTCTTCAAGTCAGGACAATCCGACCTCTTCTTAAAGAGCTCGGCCAAAGTCACGAGAAAGCCCAAACAAAGGGCCCAAATAGAGGAACACGCCCCAGATCCAAAGGCAGCCCAAGCCTACAAGAGAAGGACGGTTCCCTTGAAGATAAGATGACCTCACTTGAAGATAAGATAAAGATAAGATAAGATAACTAACTTATCTTATCCACAGGAGGCCACATCTCACCATTATAAATACACTGGAGCACTCATGTATAACTCATATTCTGATCCTATTCAATACCTGCTTAATACCCTTGCTAACTTAAGTATCGGAGTCCCTTGCAGGTACCCCCCAACCTCCGGGGACGAAGGATCAGCAGCACTTTCAGTTCCACAAGTCGGACACACCAGCTCTGGCCGCTATACACCTGCCGAACACGTCGGCTCCGACCAACACAGAAGATCTCGACCGAGATCGACCTACAGTTTCAGGTAACCCTCGGAACAGGTATGTATATGATAACATATAGAGATAGGAACTATTAGGGTTTATAAACTAATTATCCCTTTTCAGATTGCTATTTTGTATCACATTATTATGAATTTATGTCTTTAAATTCTAGTTTAATTGTGTTTCTGTAATTTGTAATTCCATTTTGTGAGTAAATGATATTCCAATTTATGTGTCATTACTATTTGCATGTGATGTGCACATACTATGAATGCCGCTTTTTGAATTGAACTTGAAATGAAATCAACGAAAACAAATAGTATTCTTTGCTACCATTAGGATTGAAATTTTAATTGAAATTCATTTAAGGGGAGGGAAGAAGACATATACAATTGAGGATGGAGTTTTTTAGAGTGACAAAAAAGAAATTTTTTTTTATAAATAAGATTATCTTCAGTATTAGGACCAACAAGTAGCACATGAAAATGGGATCTAAATTCTTGTAAAATTCCAAAGAGAACAAGCAGTCACTATATTATGCTGTATATATTTGGAGGTCTATTTCAACAACTCTGGTACTATTGGATATGCAACTTGCTATGAACTCGTTTCATAAGTAGTGAGGTTTTATTTTGTTCACTCAATTTGAGAGTTTAGGATGACATACACACTCTTATAATTGAGTGCTTTCTTTTCTTGTCTTTTGTTCATAATAGAGGAATCATACAATCTGAATATAAAATAAAGGAAGATAGTAACAAAGCAATAGAACATATTGATTCCAAGCCAGTTATAGGAAAATAGCAACAACGCAATAGAGTTGACTGAGTCCAAGGCACTTACATTGCGTCTAAGTCATAATTCAGTTTTGGCAAGATTCAGTTGTAACACCCTACCACACAGAGCTTTACATTTAAGTTCGTAAATTAAAGGTGGTGGAGTATTATGACCTCTAAAAGTAAAATACATACATAGGCATATATGAAAAGAACTTTAACGAGGAGACTTGAAGAAAAAATGAACAAAACAAACAGAAAATGCGTCGCACTTAAAACAGTAAAGGGCAAAGGGATAGATAACGACGCATAGTAAAGATAATGTACATACATATACATATATATATAACCCAGAATCATACCAAAAGACAAAATATAAGTCCTATGTCTCCAAGTCAACCTCTAGAAGGGACAAAATACAAATATATACAAGTGGAGAACCTAAATACACACATATATATACAAAATACAAAGCATAAAATCCCAGGTAGATCTTCACTTCAACAAAGCCTCTAACATGCTCAGTGAGGTGCCTCGCGTCTTGCATATGAAAAATAATATATATATAGAATAAGAACCGGGAGTTCTCAATATGGTAAAAGTGTCTACATATCCAAAACTCCAACGACCCATATCCATTTCCTAAAGATGTTACGAAACCACAAATATGGTGTTTATATCTAAGGGTTCTAATCTAACTCTTCGTTTTATTTCTCAACAATCCTCCAAACTCTAGGTGGGACAACTTTCAACGCCTCCTCCACCTGCCAGAGAGATCTCTCAGAATCAAACACAGGCAAAAATAGACCAGGAAAAGCACAGGTATAGATGGCAGTTATAGCAAATAGTTCACGTAGCAATTAATTACAGTTAAGCAATTAAGCAAACCAAAACATGTGCATTCCCAAACAAAACATACAAGTGCATATGATGTATGTCTGTCCTATGGCCGATGAGTCTCATCTGTCAGCTATCTAGCCAAACTCGACATGTCTGGACCCTGGACAGTCCCTGTGTGCGCGCATCCCCTAGAGTGTGTGTGTGTGTGTGTGTGTCTATATATATATATATATATATATATATATATATATATATATATATATATATATATATATATATATATATATATATATATCAATTAGTTATCATCTCATTGGGGAAATTCGGGGAGTTAAAGTATCCGGTCACATATTGCGACGGAGGGTCAATAGAGTATCGAGTCTTAACTTAGAGCAAGTGGTGGCAAGCCACTACATCTACCCAGAAAAATTCGTGTCTCAGATAATTTAAATGCATATGCCAATTGGATCTTTAGTTCATAATTTATCAATGTCATTATCACCATCAATTCATATCTCATACAATTATACTTCATCATTATCATTATCATCTTTATCCATATCTCATGCATCTTTACTCAGCCTCATTGATTCAATAATTTACTTCACAAATCTTCCTCAATATCAACTTAACTCCCTCAATAGGTTTGTCCCCTTTCCTAAGCCCAACACTGGCTAACGGACCTTAAACAAGGGTTATGGAAGTTTACAAGTTTGCCGGAAAGGCCAAACAGTTAAAAATAGGGCTTTAGTATAAAAACAGGGCATCGTGCATACGCATCATACTGTGCGTATGCACAACTTGTAAAATTCCAAGGTGTGTGTACGCACACCCCTCGTGCATATGCACGAGTCTTGACACACGCTTTGGACGTGTGTGCGAACGGTAGTGTGCGTGGATACACAAACAAGAATTTCTGGTTTTCTACAATATCATAGTGTTCAATTTTTTATACCGAACTTTCGACGTTCATAACTTTCTCTATAAAACTCTAATTTTTCTCATCTTTATATATTTTAAATCTCTCATAACTATATTCAATTCGAAATGAAGTTCACTCAATTCCAAATTTCGAGGGCCAAGTTATAGCCCGCCGAAGTTGGTTAAAATTCTGTTTTTACCAAATTTTGCCAACTCCTCTAGTTTTCAAAATTTTCAATCCAAAACCAAACCAACCACAATCAAAACAATACCAATACTCTACACACTATCACACACTCTTTATCTACTTCTCAATCACTCCAACACCTACATTCATCAAATAATTGAAATATTTCTACAAATAATTCTACTAGTCTCACCAATTTGATCATCACTCATTATCAATATCACATTGTATTCATATAGCATATCTAATCTACCAAAATCCAGCAATTTAAAGCATTCAATCCTATATATCTTATGGTAACTAGCCTAAGTTTTTACGCAATATTATATATTATCTACAAGAAACTAAAACTATATCTTGGCCGATTCCTCCCTAAGCTACAAGACTCCACAAAATCTCTTTTCCACAAGCCTCAAGGTCTCCAAACCAACCCAACCAGCTTCAATCACCATAACTTTGTTCTAATTTTACCAATTTGACTTCACATATATTCAACCTAATTTTATACACATTCACAATTTCAATATCTCAATCTCATAAAATTGGAAAAATTCAAAGGAAATAACGGTTCCTTACCTTTACCCACGGATAATTAGATGAAACCCAGCGATTACCCCAAGCTAATTCAACCCTAAACCATCAAAACACAAAATTCTCAATACCCTTAAGCCATAAATCACGAAATTGAAGAGAGTAAGGATGGGTGGAAAATCTTGAGTTTCTTACCACTTTGTTCGGATGGATTTGAAGAGTTCGGTCAAGCAGTCACGTGGCCGTGTAACAATCAGAACTCCAGATTAAAAGTTATGATGTATTGAATATCAAGGTGATAAGAATTAGGGTTCTTGGCTTTTTCTTCTCCTTCCCAGCGTATTTCATAAAATGTGAAGGGGAGAGTGGCTGATTTGCAAGCTTATATATGTTAGGCCTTGGGTCTAATATGAACCCAGTTCAACCAGTTAGTCAATCGGTTTAATTGTAGGTCAAAATATTTAAAATTAGTATTTTAATTCGTATCTTAAATATTTTTTATGTTTCTAGACTATAAAATTTAATTTTTTAATTTCTTTCTCTCACAATAAATTTATTAGTTAATTATTTTTTAATTTTCAGAATTTTACATCAGTAATTCTATTATATTTAGTTTTCCTCTCTCTATATATATATATATATAATGTTACCGAGTGCATTAGTGAACAGATCAATAATATTCTATCTAAGTATTCATTCATCACAGTTTACATTTTCTATTCTCTCTCTCAACATAAATCTCGTTAGTTCTGATTATGTCATCCATTACCAATTTTTACACAGACATATAGATACAAATTCAATTATACTATTACTAATGATCTTATCATAATTTTACTTCTCTACTTTATTTTAGTCTTTAGAATAATTAATTTTTATGCTTATATTATTGCTTAAAGTTTTAAGGGATTTGGTTGGATATGGAAGAGCCTAGGAGGCATATGATATGGTTATATGTCGTGTATAATTTGTCTATTTGAAGATTAAGTTATGGTGGTATAGGGAATGGACTTGGAATTTCCTTGATTTTTGTCTTCCCGAGCTTATTTGGTAAAACAATTGGATCATGTAGATTATTGTTGATTGTTTGTGATAACGTTATGTTACTTGATCTATTGTATCTATTTTGAACATATTTGACTACCAGATAATAAAATAATGCTAAATACACTACATCGTCACACTAAAGTTCTGCTAAAATTTTCAGTCTCCATAAAAGTCAATGAAAGTCAATAGAATATAAATACATGCGAGTGTCTGAAATCCACTTTTATTTTTCTTTTGTTTTTTTTTTCGTTTTTTATTATTTGTTTTTTTTATTTATTTGTTTTAATACATTTTATTTATACTTCTTCTTTTTAAGTATTTTATTTCCTTTCAATTTTAATTTGTACGCTTTCATTTATTTTGTATTTTTAATTTTCTTGTTTTTAATATTTTATTGTTATTATGTTTTCTTTTAGTTTTAATCTTACGCTTTCATTTATTTAAAACTTTTATTTATTTTACATATTTTTTTTATTTGCTATAATTTGTCTCCAGTAGTTCAATGTAATTCACTTCAACACTAATACTAAATAATTCTTAGGTCGAGCCTACTCTTTTTCAAAAGAGTCGTATCTGTTCCCCGAGTTGAGATCTTGATACAAGCTTGATTCGACACTTTGTAGAAGTTACCAAAAATCGAGTGAAACAATAAATAAAAATTACTTTCATTTCCCTTGCTATGGCTGCGAATTTGAAATAGGTTTGAACGAATTTTTTTCGATTTCGTTGATTGTTCTTCCAAAAACTCCATTTAATTAAATTTGTTTGCAACTTATCAAGCATTACATGCAAAATATGGTTGGCCAAAACTTGTTCCTTTCTTCGCAGGCGTAGCTTGCAAAAATAGCACTGCTAACGAAATTTGCAAATAATCTTCTACTTATTACTCAAATTAAATATTAAGAAATTTATTTTATTTAAACGATAAAAAAGCCTCGCTTATTATCACTATACGGTCAACAGTTGTTGATAATCAAATTTACAATTTGGCCAAAAACAAAAAAACAACGAGAAAAGGAAAAATGAAAAAACCTTCAAATATGATGGAGAAACAAGAAAAACAAAGCTAAAATCAAGACCAGGACGATAATGTGTGAAGTGTGATTCTTTTACACGCTTTATTAATCTATCTTTTCTTGATAAATTTTACACGCATGCACATAATTAAAGCTAGGAGTTTGGAAATAAAGCAAATTAAAGGTAAATGATAACTCTTTGTATGATTAAAGTACATCCAATTTAACATGGTCAAAAGATTGGACACAATGACAAAATTATGAACATGATCTGGTGATGATATGATATATATCAAATAAAAGAAAACAAAACTAATGCAAAAAGAAAGCGCGTTGTGCGGAAGAAAGAAAAAAAAAAGAAAGTGGTGTGTGATTCTAATGAAAGGAGGCTTCATACTTTCTTGGGATTAATTATCTTCGTGTTAAAATATGAAATATACACCCTCTTTTGATCATTTGGTAATTGCAATATTACAATTCCTAACTAATTAGATATTAGAAATTTGGGTTCCTTAGTCACTAATTGAGCTAGGTTGGCACTGAATAAACCTTCGAGGGTAATCTTTTATGATCTGAAAACACTGCTTAAAAGAGTTATCATGTAAAACGATGTTAGTGCAAAATGGAATCAGCATATAGTGGCCCTATTATTTAACCATTTTCCAAATACGTATGTAGTGAATAATAGCATCCTGAAAGAGAATAGGGAGAATATCTAATTATATAAACAACCGAGCTATGTTAAGAGCCAACCCCTAAAATTAAAAGCAACAAAAACTAACATTTAGGCACACGCACACGGCACACCCATCACCCATGTGATCAATCTCAAACGTTTTAATTATTTCCCACTACTTTGATTTCCCTCTCGGTTAACCTCATGTTAATTATATATTTTGTTGCCATTTTTTCAATAATAATAATAATAATAATAATAATAATAATAATAATAATAATAATAATAATAATAATGAGATAATAATAATAAAGTAACAATTAGAAATTACTTATTGGTGCACGAAATTGTGATCACACTTTTCACAACTCCGCACAATTAACCAGCAAGTGCACTGGGTCGTTCAAGTAATACCTTACATGAGTAAGGGTCGATCCCACGGAGATTGTCGGCTTGAAGCAAGCTATGGTTATCTTGTAAATCTTAGTCAGGAGATTAATGATAAAAATGATTTTGTTTATGAAAAGTAAATAACATGAAATAAATGATACTTGTGATTCAGTAATGAGGAACAGGTTGAGGTTCCGGAGATGCTCTATCGTCTGAATCTCTGCTTTTCTACTGTCTTCTTCTCCAAACACGCATGGCTTCCTTCCATGGCAGGCTGTATATATGATCCTCTCAGTGAAAATGGTCCAAGTACGGTTTCTGCACGGCTAATCAACTGTCAAATTTCTCGTCTCGGATGAAAAATACCAGGCACAGCTACTGCACGGCTAATCATCTGTCGGTTCTCACTTGTGTCGGAATAGGATCTCTCTATCCTTTTGCACACTGTCACTGCGCCCAACATTCGTGAGTTTGAAGCTCGTCACAGTCATCCCCTTCCAGATTATACTCGCAATACCACAGACAAGGTTTAGACTTTTCGGATCTCAGGAATGTTGCCAATTGGTTCTAGCCTCTACCATGAAGGTTCTAATCTCACGGACTCGGAGACCCAAGATATACGCACTCAAGCTGTCGCCCAATGACTATGTTGAGCTCAGATAGAACGCGAATGGTTGTTAGGCACGCCTTCCTAAAGTTGAGGATAATGATGAGTGTCACGGATCATCATATTCCCTATTTTGAAGTACGAGTGAGTATCTTAGAATAGAATCAAGCGTGATTGAATAGAAAACAATAATAATTGTATTAATCCTTTCAAACACAGCAGAGCTCCTCACCCCCACCTATAAGGTTTAGAGACTCATGCCGTAGAAGATACAATATGAGATGTAAAATGTCATGAGTTGCCAAATGAATCTCTAAAAGTAGTTTTTATACAAAACATAGTAACTTAGGTTTACAGAAAATGAGTAACTAGGTGTAGGTAGTGAAGAATTCCACTTTCAGGGCCCATTTGGTGAATGTTTGGCCTGAGCTTTCAAGCTTCCACATGCACATGCCTCAAATTTGAGTTAAACACCACCCTAGGTGCCAAAATGGGCGTTTAACGCCAAGAAGTGTGCCAGTTCTGGCGTTTTATGCCAGAAAAGGGTCTCTGGCTGGCGTTTAACGCCAGTTTGGGCCAACAAATCTCGGGCAAAGTATGAACTATTATATATTGCTAGAAAGCCCAAGATGTCTAATTTCCAACGCAATTAAGAGCGCGCCAATTGGGCTTCTGTAGCTCCAGAAAATCCACTTCGAGTGCAAGAGGGTCAGAATCCAACAGGATCTGCAGTCCTTTCTCAGCTTCTAAATCAGATTTTTGCTCAAGTCCCTCAATTTCAGCCAGAAAATACCTAAAATTACAGAAAAATATACCAACTCATAGTAAAGTCCAGAAATGTGATTTTTGCATAGAAACTAATAAAATATAATAAAAAGTAACTAAAATATATTAAAAACTACCTAAAAATAATGCCAAAAGCGTATAAATTATCCGTTCATCACAACACCAAACTTAAATTGTTGCTTGTCCTTAAGCAACAAAAAACAAAATAGGATAAAAAGAATAGAATATACAATAAATTTCAAAATATCAATGAAGCTTAGTTCTAATTAGATGAGCGGGACTAGTAGCCTTTTGCTTCTGAATAGTTTTGGTATCTCACTTTATCCTTTGAAGTTCAGAATAATTGGCATCCATAGGAACTCAGAATTCAGATAGTGTTATTGATTCTCCTAGTTTAGTATGTTGATTCTTGAACACAGCTACTTTATGAGTCTTGGCCGTGACCCTAAGCATCTTGTTTTCCAGTATTACCACCGCATAAATACCGCAGACACATAACTGGGTGAACCTTTTCAGATTGTGACTTAGCTTTTCTAGATTCCCCAGTTAGAGGTGCCCATAGTTCTTAAGCACACTCTTTTTGCTTTGGATCACGACTTTAACCACTCAGTCTCAAGCTTTTCAGTTGGACCTTCATGACACAAGCACATGGTTAGGGACAGCTTGATTTAGCCGCCTAGGCAAGAATTTTATTCCTTTGGGCCCTCCTATACATTAATGCTCAAAGCCTTGGATCCTTTTTACCCTTGCCTTTTAGTTTAAAGGGTTATTGGCTTTTTACTCTTGCCTTTTGGTTTACAGAGCTATTGGCTTTTTCTACTTGCTTTTTCTTTTTTTCTCTTTTTCTTTATTTTTTGCCCCTTTTTTTTCACAAGCTTTGTGTTTTTCACTGCTTTTTCTTGCTTCAAGAATCAATTTTATGATTTTTCAGATTATCAATAACATTTCTCTTTTTTCATTATTCTATCAGGAGCCAACAATTTTAACATTCATAAACTTCACTATAAAAAATATGCACTGTTCAAGCATTCATTTAGAAAATGGTGGACGAAATTGTGATCCTCAAAGTTGGTCTCTTTGCACTTGTATGAAATTTAAATATTAGTTCTAAAAAATACCCCAAAGAGATCATGGTATGATGAATTGGGATCTTAATAATCCCTGGTAATGGCACCAACAGCTTAGTGTTGTTGTTGGACCAAAAGAGCTACAGGTACTGTTAGAGAATCTCACAACTCCGTTCAACTTAACCAGCAAGTGTACTGGGTCATCCAAGTAATACCTTACGTGAGTAAGGGTCGATCCCACAGAGATTGTTGGTATGAAGCAAGCTATGGTCACCTTGTAAATCTCAGTTAGGCAGATTAAATGGTTTATGATAAGTTCGAAAATAAATAATAAACAGAAAATAAAATAGTAAATAGTTACTCATATAATTCCATGGTGGGAATTTCAGATAGGCATGTGGAGATGCTGTGCTCCTCTCGAATCTCTACTTTCTTATTACATTCATCCAATCCTTCTTACTCCTTTCCATGGCAAGCTGTATATAGGGCATCACCGTTGTCAATGGCTACATCCTATCCTCTCAGTGAAAATGGTCCTATGCTCTGTCACAGCACGGCTAATCATCTGTCGGTTCTCAATCAGGTTGGAATAGAATCCCTTGATTCTTTTGCGTTTGTCACTAACGCCCAGCCTTCAGGAGTTTGAAACTCGTCACAGTCATTCAATACCAGAATCCTACTCGGAATACCACAGACAATGTTAGACTTTCCGGATTCCCGGAATCCTACTCGGAATACCATAGACAAGGTTAGACTTTCTGGATTCCCATGAATGCCGCCATCTATCTAGCTTATACCACGAAGATTCTGTTGGGGAATCTAAGAGATATGCGCCCGGCCTAAAGTAGAACGGAAGTGGTTGTCAGTCACGCGCGTTCATAGGTGAGAATGATGATGAGTGTCACGGATCATCACATTCATCAAGTTGAAGTGCAACGTATATCTTGGAATAAGAATAAAAGAGAATTGAATAGAAAATAATAGTAATTGTATTGAAACTTGAGGTACAGCAGAGCTCCACACCCTTAATCTATGGTGTGTAGAAACTCCACCATTGAAAATACATAAGTGAGAGGTCCAGGCATGGCCGAATGGCCAGCCCCCATGATCTGAGAACTAATCGTCCCAAGATGTCTAATACACTAGTAAAAAGTTCTATTTATAATAAACTAGCTACTAGGGTTTACAGAAGTAAGTAATTGATGCATAAATCCACTTCCGGGGCCCACTTGGTGTATGTTTGGGCTGAGCTTGGTCTATCCACGAGCTGAGGCTTTTATTGGAGTTGAACGCCAAGTTGTAACATGTTTTGGGCGTTCAACTCTGGGTTGTGACGTGTTTCTGGCGTTTGACTCCAGACAGCAACATGGAACTGGCGTTGAGCGCCAGTTTACGTCGACAATTCCCGAATAAAGTATGGACTATTATATATTGCTGGAAATCTCTGGATGTCTACTTTCCAACGCCATTGAGAGCGCCCCATTTGGAGTTCTATAGCTCCAAAAAATCCATTTCGAGTGCAGGGAGGTCAGATTCCAACAGCATCAGCAGTCCTTTGTCAGCCCCCTATCAGAGTTTTGCTCAAGTCCCTCAATTTCAGCCAGAAATTACCTGAAATCATAGAAAAACACACAAACTCATAGTAAAGTCCAGAAATGTGAATTTAGCATAAAAACTAATGAAAACATCCCTAAAAGTAGCCTAAACTTACTAAAAACTACCTAAAAACAATGCCAAAAAGCGTATAAATTATCCGCTCATCAGAAAACAAAAAGTATTGCCACCACATCAAAATAATTAAACTATTTTCAAGATAGAATTCGAAATCCATGTACTTCTTTTTCTTTTTCAGAAAACATTTTTCATTTAAGAAAGGTGAAAGATTCATGGAACTTAAGACATAGACACTAAACACTAATGATCATGTATGAAGACACAAACATAGTCAAAACATAGCATAAAAACCAAAAACAGAAAAGAAAATAAACAAGGGGATTAAAGAATGGGTCCACCTTAGTGATGGTGGCTTCTTCTTCCTCTTGAAGAACCAATAGAGTTCTTGAGCTCCTCTATGTCTCTCCTTTACCTTTGTTGCTCCTCTTCCTAGAGGTTTCTCCTGCCTTAGGTGCCATTAATGGTTATGGAAAGCAAAAAGCTGAGCTTTTCCACACCAAACTTAAAAGCTTTGCTCGTCCTCGAGCAAAATAAGATAGCAGGGAGTAGAAGAAGAATGATGCAATTAATTTTGAAAACTTATTATTGTATGCCAGAAAAATTAAAAAGAGTTGAAAAGAATTTGAAAAGATATGTAAGTTTTGAAAATGTTTTGGAAGGATTTGAAAAGAATTGGAAAAGAATTAAAAAAAATTAGAAAGATTATTAATTTTTGAAAATAGAAATTGAAAGATGAACGTTTAAAATATGTTTGATGCAAAAAAATTATGAATTAAAACATGAAAAATTGAAAAAAATCGAATTGGAAACAAAATTACCTCCCTTGTGTCATCCTGGCGTTAAACGCCCAGAATGCTATCCATTCTGGCGTTTAACGCCAACTTGACTGCCTCTTTAGGGGTTTAACGCCCAGCCAGATACCCTGACTGGCATTAAACGCCAGGAATCCTTTTTTACTGGGCATTTTTCTGAACGCCCAAAATGCTGCCATTTCTGGCGTTAAACGCCCAGAATGCTGCCTGCATGGGCGTTAAATACCCATTCTGCTATCCTTACTGACATTTAAACACCAGTAAGCCTGTCCTCCAGGGTGTGTTGTTTTTTATGCTTTTTTTATTCCACTTTAATTCTACAGCTATTTTTGTGACTCCACATGATCATCAACCTAAAGAAAACATAAACTAACAATAGAAAATTAACATAAATAAATAAGATTGGGTTGCCTCCCAATAAGCGCTTCTTTACTATTTTTAGCTGGACTTTTACTGAGCTTTTAATTTAGTCTCAGTTTTGAGCACTCTTGCTCAACATTGCCTTCAAGATAATGTTTGACTCTCTGTCCATTAACAATGAATTTTTTGTCAGAGTTAATATCCTGAAGCTCTACATATCCATATGGTGACACACTTGTAATCACATATGGTCCTTTCCACCGGGATTTCAATTTCCCAGGGAACAATCTGAGCCTAGAGTTAAACAGCAAAACCTTCTGTCCTGGCTCAAAGACTCTAGATGACAGCTTTTTGTCATGCCATCTTTTTGCTTTCTCCTTGTAGATTTTAGCATTTTCGAAAGCATTGGGTCTGAACTCCTCCAGCTCATTCAACTGGAGTAATCTTTTCTCTCCAGCTACCTTAGCATCAAGGTTTAGGAACTTGGTTGCCCAGTAGGCCTTGTGTTCTAGTTCCACTGGCAGATGACAGGCTTTTCCATAAACCAGCTGGTATGGAGAGGTCCCTATAGGAGTCTTGAATACGGTTCTGTATGCCCGCAGAGCATCATCCAGACTTCTTGTCCAATCCCTTCTACCGGTACTTACAGTTCGTTCCAGGATTCGTTTTAGTTCTCTATTTGAGACTTCAGCCTGCCCATTTGTCTGTGGATGATATGGAGTTGCCACTTTGTGGTTAATTCCATATCGGATCAGAGTAGAGTCAAGCTGTTTATTACAGAAATGAGTGCCTCTATCACTGATCAGTACCCTAGGGACACCGAACCTGCTGAAGATATACTTCTGGAGGAACTTCATCACTGTCTTAGTATCATTAGTGGGTGTTGTAATTGCCTATACACATTTAGATACATAGTCTACTACCACCAGAATATAAGTTTTTGAATATGATGGTAGGAAAGGCCCCATGAAGTTAATATCCCATACATCAAACAACTCAATCTCTAAGATCCCTTGTTGAGGCATGGCATAACCGTGAGGCAGATTACCAGCTCTCTGGCAACTGTCACAGTTACGTACTAACTCTCGGGAGTCTCTATAAAGAGTAGGCCAGTAGAAGCCACATTGGAGAACCTTTGTGGCTGTTCGCTCACCTCCGAAATTTCCTCCATATTGTGATCCATGGCAATGCCATAGGATCTTCTGTGCCTCTTCTCTAGGTATACATCTACAGATTATTTCATCTGCACATCTCTTAAAGAGATATGGTTCATCCCACAGGTAGTACTTTGCATCAGAAACCAATTTTTTCATTTGCTACTTACTGTACTCTTTGGGTATGAATTTCACAGCTTTATAGTTTGCAATGTTTGCAAACCACGGTACTTATTGAATGGCAAAGAGTTGCTCATCCAAAAAGGTTTCAAAGATCTCAGTAGGAGGGAGAGACACTCTTGCTACTGGTTCTATCCGGGACAGGTGATCAGCTACTTGGTTCTCTATCCTTTTTCTGTCTCTTATTTCTATATCAAACTCTTGCAGAAGCAACACATATCTTATGAGTCTGAGTTTTGAATCCTGCTTTGTGAGGAGATATTTTAGAGTAGCATGGTCAGTGTACACAATCACTTTTGATCCTACTAAATAAGATCTAAACTTGTCAATGGCATAAACCACTGCAAGCAACTCCTTTTCTGTGGTTGTGTAATTCTTCTATGCGTCATTTAAAACACGGCTAGCATAATAAATAACATGCAGAAGCTTGTCATGCCTCTGTCCCAACACTGCACCAATGGCATGGTCACTGGCATCACACATTAGTTCAAATGGTAATATCCAGTCTGGTACAGAAATGACTGGTGCTGTGACAAGTTTAGCTTTCAGAGTCTCAAACGCCTGTAGACACTCTGTGTCAAAGACAAATGGTGTATCAGCAGCTAGCAGATTGTTCAGAGGTTTTGTAATTTTTGAAAAATCCTTTATAAACCTCTTATAGAATCCTGCATGCCCCAGAAAGCTTCTGATTACCTTAACATTGGTAGGTGGTGGTAATTTTTTAATTACCTCTACCTTAACTTAATCCACCTCTATTCCCTTGTTCGAAATTTTGTGCCTAAGGACAATTCCTTCAGTCACCATAAAGTGACATTTCTCCTAGTTTAAAACCAGGTTAGTCTCTTGGCACCTCTTTAGAACAAGTGCTAGATGGTCAAGACAGGAGCTGAATGAGTCTCCAAATACTGAGAAGTCATCCATGAAGACTTCCAGAAATTTCTCTATCATATCAAAGAAGATAAAGAGCATGCACTTCTGAAAGGTTGCAGGTGCTTTGCACAAACCAAATGGCATCCTTCTGTAGGCAAATACTCCAGATAGACATGTGAATGCTATTTTCTCTTGGTCCTGAGGATCTTCTGCAATTTGGTTGTAACCTGAATAGCCATCTAAAAAGCAGTAGTATTCATGGCCTGTTAGTCTCTCTAGCATCTGGTCTATGAATGGTAAAGGAAAATGATCCTTCCTGGTGGCTGTATTGAGTCTTCTGTAGTCAATACACATACGCCACCCTATAACTGTTCTTGTAGGAACAAGTTCATTCTTTTCATTATGAACTACTGTCATGCCTCCCTTCTTGGGGACAACTTGGACAGGGCTCACCCAGGGGCTATCAAAAATAGGATAAATAATCCCAGCCTCTAGTAAATTAGTGACCTCTTTCTGCACCACCTCCTCCATGGCTGGATTCAGCCGCCTCTGTGGTTGAACCACTGGCTTAGCATCATCCTCCAATAGGATCTTGTGCATGCATCTGGCTGGGCTAATGCCCTTAAGATCACTTGTGGACCACCCAAGAGCTGTCTTGTGTGTTCTTAGCACCTGAATTAGTGCTTTCTCTTCCTGTGGCTCTAAAGCAGAGCTTATGATTATCGAAAAAGTGTCATCTTCTCCCAAAAATACATATTTCAGGAATGGTGGTAGTGGTTTGAGCTTGTGTTTAGGAGGCTTCTCCTCTTCCTGAGGAGTCTTTAGAGGTTCTTCTGTTTTCTCTGGTTCCTCCAGATCAGGTTGAACATCTTTAAAAATGTCATCTAGCTCTGATTCGAGACTCTCAGTCATATTGACCTCTTCCACCAAAGAGTCAATAATATCAATGCCCATGTAGTCTTTTGAGGTGTCTGGATGCTGCATAGCATTGACAGCATTCAACTTAAACTCATCTTCATTGATTCTCAAGGTCACTTCCCCTTTTTGGACATCAATTAGGGTTCGTCCAATCTTTAGGAAAGGTCTTCCTAGAATGAGAGTTGCACTCTTGTGCTCCTCCATTTCCAGTATCACAAAGTCAGTGGGAAAGGCAAATGACCCAACCTTGACAATTATGTCCTCAATTATGCCTGATGGAATCTTAATGGAGCCATCAGCAAGTTGGAGGCATATCCGGGTTGGTTTAACTTCATCAGTCAAACCAAGCTTTTTGATAGTGGATGCAGGTATTAGGTTGATACTTGCCCCAATATCACATAGAGCTGTCTTGGTACAAGCATCCTCTAATGTGCATGATATCATAAAGCTTCTGAGATCTTTAAGCTTCTATGGTAAGCTTTTCAGAATGACTGCACTGCATTCTTCAGTGAGAAAAACTTTTTCAGTTTCTCTCCAATCCTTCTTATGACTTAAGATCTTTTTCATGAACTTAGCATAAGAGGGTATTTGCTCAAGTGCCTCTGCAAATGGAATCTTTATTTCAAGAGTCCCGAGATAGTCTACAAAGCGAGCAAATTGTTTATCATGTTTCGCTTGGCAGAATTTCTGAGGATAAGGCATCTTGGCTTTATATTCTTCAACCTTAGTTGCTGCAGGTTTACTTCCTACAGATGTAGTTGGAGAAGCCTGTCTAAGGGGGTTGTTATCAGCACTTGCAGATGTCTAATCCCCATTGGCATTTGAACGCCAGAATTGGGTGATGTATGGGCGTTTAATGCCAGATTACCACCTGACAAATGGACTTTTGCTAGTAAAAAAATTCACAAAAATATAATCGCATTGTAAGTATAGTTTCTAAACCAACAGAGAATCCTTTCATACAAAAGTTTGGTTGTCACAAGTAACAAAACCCAATAAAATTTATGACCAAAGTATTCAAACCTCGGGTTGTCTTCTCAAGGAATTACAGGGAAGTGTTCTTATTATTGGTTATGAGTTGTGTAAATTGGGGGTTTTGGGGATGAGAAATAAGAAGAGTAAATTGTAGAGAAAATAGAATAATAACAATAAAAACTCTTGGCAAGGTATGAGAATTGGAAGTCCTATCCTAGTTATCCTTATCAATTGTGATGAGAATTGGCTTTTGCTCCCACTTGTTCAACCTCTAACTATGAAGGTATGATAAGTGGATAAATCAATTTGATTCCTCAGGTCCTAGTAAATTCCAAAGAGAAGACTATAGTTAGGGGAATCCAAATCAATCAGCAAAGAATTCCAATTTTCAATCAACAAGGAGTTTGATAACTCAAATGTCTCCAATTACTCAACCAAAGCTAAGAGTGTAAAAAGCTAAATTAAAGTCATAAATATGAGATACTTCAAATTGCATAAATAAGAGAAATCAACTCTGACATGAGGATTCATAAATTAAAGTAACAACGTCAAATAATCAACAAGGGAAAATCAATAAACTAGAGTACTAGAAGAATTAAAAGCAGAAGCAAGAGGAGAGAGCCTCTCTCTCTAGAGAACTACATCTAAAACCTAAATTATGAATAATAAATGTGAAGTTGTGTGATTGGATGCATTCTCCCACTTTATAGCCTCTAATCTGTGTTTTCCGGGCCGAAAGCTGGGTCAAAAACAGCCCAGAAATCGCCCCAGCGATTTTTGTTAATTTTGCAGATCGCGCTTGTCATGCGTACGCGTCATCCACGCGTGCGCGTCATTCAGCGTTTTCCTTGCCACGCGTATGCCTCGTCCATGCATTCGCGTCATTTGTGCAGATTTCGATCCACGCGTTCGCGTCAGGCACGCGATCGCGTCACTGCGATTTTCTCCATTTCACGCGGTCGCGTGAGCCATACGTCCGCGTCGGTGTTCGCTGGTCATCTCATTGGTTTCTTGTATTCCTTCCATTTTTACAAGCTTCCTCTCTATTATCTAAGCCATTCTTGTCCTATAAAGCCTGAAACACTTAACACACAGATCACGGCATCGAATGGTATAAAGGGGATTAAAATACACAATTTTAAAGCTTTAGGAAGCAAGTTTTCAATCATAGAATAAATCCAGGAAGGAATTGTAAAACCATGTAAATTATATGAATGAGTAGGTGAAAAGCTGATAAAAACCACTCAAGTTAGCACAATATAAACCATAAAATAGTGGTTTATCACCACCCTTTTCTGGCGTTTGGACGCCAGAATTGGCCATCCACTGGGCATTTAACGCCAACTTTTCACCCTTTTCTGGTGTTTGAACGCCAGAATCATTCCTCTACGGGCTCTTACTGTCCTCAGAGAGATTTTGGGCAGTGGCTTGGACATCCTCTATCAGTTGTTCCTTTCTTGGCTTTCTGCTGCCTTAAGTTGAAACATTCAATGTCTTCCCACTCCTTAAATGAACAGCTTGGCACTCTTCTGTTATCTGTTTAGATAACTATTGTCTTGTCTGATCCAATTGTACTTTTATATTCTTGTTAGCATTTTTAGTGTCTTGTAGCATCTCTTTAAATTCTGCTAACTGTTTTGTTATAAAAAGCAATTGCTGATTGAGTTCAGCAACTTGTTCTGAAGGACTAAGTTCAGTGGATACTGCTTTAGCCTCTTCTTTCATGGAGGACTCACTACTTAAGTACAGATGCTGATTTCTAGCAACTGTATCAATGAGCTCTTAAGCATCTTCAATTGTCTTTCTCATATGTATAGATCCACCAGCTGAGTGGTCTAGAGACATCTGGGCCTTTTCTATAAGCCCGTAGTAGAAGATGTCTAACTGCACCCATTCTGAAAACATTTCAGAGGGGCATTTCCTTAGCATCTCTCTGTACCTCTCCCAAACATTATAAAGAGATTCATTATCCTCTTGTTTAAAGCCTTGGATGTCCAGCCTTAGCTGTGTCATCCTTTTTGGAGGGAAATATTGATTCAAAAATTTGTCTGATAACTGTTTCCATGTTCTTATACTTGCTGTGGGTTGGTTATTTAACCACCTCTTAGCTTGATCTTTTACAGCAAATAGAAATAGTAATAATCTGTAGACATCTTGATCTACTTCCTTATCACGTACTGTGTCAGCAATTTGTAAGAACTGTGCCAGAAACTCAGTAGGTTCTTCCTGTGGAAGACCGAAATACTGGCAAATTTGATGCACTATGATAATGAGCTGAGGGTTTAGCTCAAAATTGCTGGCTCTAATGGGGGGTATACAGATATTACTCCCATATGAAGCAGTAGTGGGGTTAGCATATGACCCCAGAATCCTTCTGGACTGTTCATTTCCACTTAGGTCCATGATGGAGAAAGGGAGATGATGTGGATTGTAAAATAAAAAATTTTATTCTTTTTCTCTCTCTTTTTTTTTTAAATTAACGAAATTAAAAGAAAGTAAATAAAAAATTATGCAAGTTTCAAAAATTAAGAAAAGAAAAATAAATAAATAAATAAATTAGAAAACTAAATTAAGTAATTAATTAAAAAGATTTGAAAAAATTTGATTTTAAGATTTGAGATTAGAAAAGATAAGATAAGTTAGGTAAGAGAAGATAAGGAATTTTAAGAGAAGATAAGTTTTTAAATTAAAAATTTTAAAATTTAAATTTTAAATTTGAAAATTAAATTTTGAATTTTAAATTTTGAAATTTGAAATTTGAAATTTGAATTTTAAATTTTGAATTTTAAATTTTGAAAAAGTCAACAATATAAGATAAAGATTTGAAAAAGATTTAAATTTTGAAAAGGGTTGATTTTGAAAATTTTAAATTTAAATTTTGAAATTTGAATTTTGAATTTTGGAATTTAATTGAAATTTGAAAATTGAATTTGAAATAAGATAAGATAAGATTTTGAAAAAGATATGATTTTTTTTAACGATTTGAATTTTGAAATTTAAAACTAAGATAAGATAAGATAAAAATTTTAAAATAAAAATCTGAAATTTTTTTAATGTAAATTTTGAAAATTCAATTAAAATAAAGAGAAAAGATATTTTTTAATTTAATGAGGAAAGAGAAAAACAATAAAATTACACCAAACTTAGAATTTTTAAATCAAAACAAAGAAAACAAACAAGAAAGTTTTGAATGTCAAGATAAACACCAAAAACACTTTGAAGATCAAGATGAACACCAAAACAAATTTTAGAAATCTTTAGGAAAATAAAAACACAAAGGACACCAAACTTAAAAATTTTTATACTTTGGACACTAATAATTCGAAAATGCACAAGAAAAACAAGGAAAGACACAAAGCAAGAAGAACTACAGATCAAACAAGAAAAATAAACAACAACTTGAAGATCAAGAAAGAACAAGGAACATAAAACTCAAAAATATGAAGAATAAAAAGAACATACAATTCAAAAAATTTAAAGAAAAATAAAAACATACAATTGACACCAAACTTAAAATATGAAACTAAACTCAAACAGAAGGCTCAAAGGAACAATTGACACCCATGTGATCAATCTCAAACGTTTTAATTATTTCCCACTACTTCTTTGATTTCCCTCTCGGTTAACCTCATGTTAATTATATATTTTGTTGCTATTTTAATAATAATAATAATAATAATAATAATAATAATAATAATAATAATAATAATAATAATAATAATAATAATAAAGTAACAATTAGAAATTACTTATTGGTGCATGAAATTGTGATCACACTTTTCACAACTCCGCACAACTAACCAGCAAGTGCATTGGGTCGTCCAAGTAATCCCTTACGTGAGTAAGGGTCGATCCCACGGAAGCAGCTGTCAGAAAAATTCTTGAATCACTATTTCCCTCCAAAACGGATGACACAGCTAAGGCTAAGCATCCAAGGCTTCAAACAAGGAGATAATGAATCTCTTTATGATGCCTGGGAGAGATACAGAGAGATGCTAAGAAAATGCCCCTCTGAAATGTTTTCAGAATGGGTGCAATTAGACATCTTCTACTATGGGCTTACAGAAAAAGCTCAGATTTCTCTAGACCACTCAGCTGGTGGATCTATACATATGAGAAAAACAATTGAAGAAGCTCAAGAGCTTATTGATACAGTTGCCAGAAATCAACATCTGTACCTAAGCAGTGAATCTTCCATGAAAGAAGAAGCTAAAACAGTAACTGCTGAACTCAGTCCGGTGGATCAGGCTAATGAATTCAATCAGCAATTAGACTTTCTGACTCAGCAGCTAGCCAAATTCAAGGAAATATTACAGGAAACAAGAATGGCTAACAGGGATATGGAAGTGCAATTAAAGCAGACAGAAAAGCAACTGTCAAAACAAATAGCAGAAGAATGCCAAGCAGTTCAATTAAGAAGTGGAAAAACATTAAATACCTCACTTCAAAGCAGCAGGAAACCAAGAAATGAACAATTGGTTACACAAAATCCCTCTGAGGACAGTCAGAGCCCAGAGAGGAATAAAGCTGGCGCTGAACGCCCAGACCATGCTCATTCCTGGCGTTCAACGCCAGAAACAAGCATGAATCCGGCGTTGAACGCCCAAAGGGAGCATGGTTCTGGCGTTCAAACGCCAGTAACAAACAAGGAGGTGGCGTCTAACGCCACTCCAGCTTCCACCCCTGGCATTCAAATGCCAGTGGGGGATCAGTCACATACAAGTGCTGATAATAACCCTTCTAAAAAGACTTCCCAACCCACTTCTGTAGGTAATAAACCTGCAGCAACTAAGGTTGAGGAATACAAAGCCAAAATGCCTTATCCTCAAAAACTCCGCCAAGCGGAACAGGATAAGCAATTTGCCCGCTTTGCAGACTATCTCAGGACTCTTGAAATAAAGATTCCGTTTGCAGAAGCACTTGAGCAGATACCCTCTTATGCTAAGTTCATGAAAGAGATCTTAAGTCATAAGAAGGATTGGAGGGAAACTGAAAAAGTTTACCTCACTGAAGAATGCAGTGCAGTCATTCTAAAAAGCTTACCTGAGAAGCTTAAAGATCCTTGGAGCTTTATGATACCATGCACGTTAGAGGGTATTTGTACCAAGCAAGCTTTATGTGATCTTGGGGCAAGTATCAACCTAATACATGCATCTACTATCAGAAAGCTTGGTTTAACTGAAGAAATCAAACCAACCAGGATATGTCTTCAACTTGCTGATGGCTCCATTAAATACCCATCAAGCGTGATTGAAGACATGATTGTCAAGGTCGGGCCATTGACAAATCCCAATTTGATGGTTCATCTTGTATTGAATTTAGGGGATTTTATCACCTTTTACCCACATTTATTCAATGAAATAGCATGGTTTTGTATATTCTCCTTTAATTGTGCTTAAGAGTGAAAACATGCTTTTTAGGTCTTGAAATAGCTAAATCTAATTCTCCTTGATTCCATTAGATGCCTTGATATGTTTGTTAAGTGATTTAAGGTTTAGGAGGCAAAGATTGGATCAAGGGAATAAAGAAAGAAGCATGAAAAGTTGGAGAACTCATGAAGAAATGAAAGAACCGGAAAGCTGTCAAGCCGACCTCTTTGCACTTAAATGACCATAACTTGAGCTACAGAGGTCCAAATGATGCGGTTTCAGTTGGGTTAGAAAGCTAACATCCGGGGCTTCGAAACGATATAAGATTTGCCATAGTTGCTACACGTATGGTGGCGCGCACGCGCAAAGTACGCGCACGCGCCGTTGCTGCCACCTAGTCCACTTAAAGCAAAACGTGGCCAGCGATTTTAGAAGCCTTGTGGGCCCAATCCAACTCATTTCTGATGCTATTTAAGCCAAGGATTGAAGGGGAATCAACATACTTCTCATACTTTTCACACTTTTGATACTTTTCATACTTTACATGTTAGTTACCATTAGTTTAGTTAGTAGTTAGAAGTAGTTTCTAGAGAGAGAAGCTCTCACTTCTCTCTAGAATTAGGATTAGGATTAGGTTTAGTTCTTAGATCTAGGTTTTAATCTTTGCTTTCTTCTACTTCTACATTTCAATTCTTTGTTGTTACATTCATCTTCCTCTATTCTTTTGTTGTAATTTCCTTTATGTTGTTCTTATGCTTTGTTGTGGATCTACTTTTGTTCCTCCTATTCTCTTTCAATTCAATTAGAGGTAATTCATAATAATTGTGTTCATTTGATTTGTTGTTGTTTAATTCCTTGCAATTGAGTAGTGTAGATTTACTTTTCTTGCAATTTTACTATGCTTTCCTTTTATGCCTTCCAAGTGTTTGATGAAATGCTTGGTTGGATTTTAGAGTAGAATTTTATACTCTTGGCTTGGAAAGGTAACTTAGGACCTCTTGAGTTACTAATGTCCAAGTAATTGATGATTGGGAGCCATTGACTCTAGTTCTCACTAATTGAATTAGTGGAGAGTTAGGACTTATGGACTAGGATTGATATAGCTCATTTGACTTTCCTTTACTACTAGTTAGAGGATGATTTAATGAGATTAATCCTTGCCAATTCTCATATTGTGGTTAGTGATTAGGATAGAGATCCTTGACCACCAACCCTTGCCAAGACCTTTTTAGCCATTAGTTTACTTTCTTACCATTTACTTTCATGCTTCTTATCCAAAACCCCAAAATACATTTCTAACCAATAACAAGACACTTTATTACAATTCCTAGGGAGAACGACCCGAGGTCCAATACTTCGGTTTATAAATTTAGGGGTTTGTTTTAGTGACAAACAACTTTTTGTATGAAAGGATTATTGCTTGGTTTAGAAACTATACTTCGACGAGATTTTATTTGAGAAATTCTAAACCGTCAAAAATCCAATCGTCAAAATGGCGCCGTTGCCGGGGAATTGCAATGGTGTTGTGTTATTGGTTATTGTATATATGTGAATAGTGTAAATATCTTGCTCTTTGCTTTATTTGCTAGTTGTAAAATTTTATTTCTCTTGTTTTCTATTATCTTTTGATTTTTGTTTTCCCTTTCTACTATGAATTCTCACTTTGGCTATGAGTGTAATTACAACTATGTTGTAGGTGAGGAGAACTATAATGGAGATATGTATCAAGGATGGGACAACCAAAGGTGGGAGGAGCCATATGCATATGATCAATCTTCTTGGCAACAACCTCCACCAATGAACTATGAAGAAGAGCCATTCCATGATGCATACCAATCAAATGGCTATGGTGAATCTCCTTGTGACTTTCAAGAACCACCACCATATGCCTATGAACCATATCCTCAACATAACTCTCAACCATACTCACAAGCCCCTTCTTACCAACCACCTTCATATGACCCTAACCCATATCCATCCTACCAACAACCATATGAACCATATGAACCACATATAGAGTCACCACCATTCCAACATCAATATTTTCAAGAGCCACCTCGTCCATATTATTACCAAGATGAACCACCTCCAATATATGAAAATTTTCAACCACAAGATGAATACTACTTTCCACCACAACCTCCCATGGAAGAATACTCATATCCATTGATCCAAGAGCCACATGATCCTAATCATACTATCCAAGAGGAACAAGAGTCAAGGGATCGTCTCAAGGAAGCATTGGATCAATTTCAAGCAACCATGGAGTGTGTTGTGCAACAAGTGGAAAGAATGGAAAACATTGAACCACCACAACTCTACCAAGAAGAACTACCTTCCTATTATGAACCCTTTCCCCAAAATGAGGAACCCTTCCACCCACCCCAATCTCTAATGGATGAAACCCTTGGTGTTCTTGTTCAAGGGCAAGAAGAGATGCAAAGGGATGTGCAAAATTTCATGGCCGCCTTGGATGCGGTAACAAATCAATTAGCCTCCCAATGCTTGAACACTCAAGGAACTCCCACGACTACATGTGGAGAATCAAATGAAGAACATAGCATGAAGGAGAGATTGGAAACTCCGGTGGGAAATGAAGGAAGTTGCTTTGTATTGGAACAATTGGAGGAAGCTTTAATTGTTGAAAACATGGAAGAAGTGGTAGAAGACTTAGGAGATGCGGAGCCTCCATGGGAACATAAAGTTGAAGAAAACCCCTCCAAGATGATTAAAATTGATGCTAGGGAGGAAAGTGCACACCTTCCAAGGCATATTCCATATGAAGACTTGGATGGGATAGAGCAAGAATTGAGTTCCCATGGCAATGAAGAGCAAGCATCAAGTCCTAGTGGTGGAGAATCCTTTGAACTTGAAGAACCTTCTCCCGTTGGATTTGAAAGCATTGAGGAGGTAAATTTTTCTCACCCTCCCTATTATGATTTGAGTAAAGGAAAAGGTTTAGATAAAATTGTTGAACAAAGGATTGAGATTAAGAGATCTTGTGAAGAGGTGGAAGTCCCTAGAAATGGAAGAACGAGGGTTAGCTATGCTTTGTCAAGATCTTTGGAAGCATCTTTGCCTAGATTGCCATCTACACCTTCATTTGAGTGGGTGAAATTCATTTCTATTAGCTTTATTATCCCACTTGAATATGGTTTGCTTGAAACGGATGGCCAACTTAGGGAAGTTTGCGGGATGAAGCGTAAGCGAAAAAGGTTTTGTGGTGGGCATTGCAAATCAAGGCTCATTATGGTTGATGCATCGAACATGAGATATAAAGGTTGGAGTAGTGCTCAAATAGATGGGTCTAAGAGGATTGTTGGCCACTATATAGAGAATTCACCTTACTCACCACCCGGTTGGACTAATAATGATGATCAACCTCAAGACGGGTGTGAAGACAAAATATGGGATCCGGGAACACATGAGGATCAACTTTGGGAGCCCCAAACTTGTGAAGAACTCCATCAACACTTGGCTCAATCCATAAGAAATCTTGGGGCACAATGGAGAACCAAGCATTGGTGGGAGTTCCAAGATGAATACAAGCACAAGTCGCCTTGATGAGGAGCTCCCCATAAGTCCAACTTAAGGACAATAAACAAAAGTGCTAGGTGGGAGACACCCCACCATGGTAACATCTTTTCATTTTCTTTCTTTGTACATATTGGTAGAATTAGTTTAATTTCATGTTTTTATTGGTTTGTTAAGTTTAGTTATAAGTATAATATGATAAATAAGGTTTTAGGGTGTTTTGGTAGCTGTTTGGAGGATTGAAAGGCTTGGATTGGTGTAAAAACTTAGAAAAATATTTTTGAAAAACAGAACACCATCTATGCGTGCGCGCACCTAACGCGTACGCGCACCTGAGCATTTTTCGACCACCCACGCGGACGCGCACTGTACGCGTACGCGTGGATGCAAAATTTCACCTCCAGCCAAAAACCCGAGAGTTAGGCCTGCACTGTGCGAACATTGGGCCTCAGGCACAAGTCTATGCACGCGTGCGCGCACTTGGCGCGTACGCGCACATTATCTTAAATTCGCAATGCGCGCGCACGCGCACTGTGCGCGCGCGCGTCGATTGCACAATCTGCACCCCTGGTACTTTTACCCGAGAGTTGTGCCAGACTTGGGCCGACACTATGCCTCCGGCCTAACTCGATGCACGCGTGCGCGCACCTGGCGCGTACGCGTCCTTCGACCAATATACCCATCGACGCATAAACGTGCATGACGCGCACACGTCGGTAAAAAAAAAAGTTTTTTTTTCTCATCTTCCATTTTCTTTTGTTCACTGCATTCGCATACTTCTACTCTTCCCATTTTCATTTAGTTTTTATAGCATGTTTTCGTTTTTTTTAGTCATTTTAATAATGGTGTTGGACTCTTACACTCAATTGTTGAGAAATTCTTGCATTATTTTGGTGCTTCTTGACTTGTTTGATATTGTTGGGTGATGAACCTTTTACATCAATGCTTCATCTTGTATGACTCTTATGTCTTTGTGCATTGATATGACCTCATATTGTCTTTCATGACCCACTTCTTCTTATGTGAACTTGATGTGCCATCATGCTCTTCATGCTTTACCCTTACTCTTGCATCAAGTATTAGTTAATATGCCATTAGCTTATATTGTTTTCTCACCTACATGCGTAGCTAACATGTAGTGAGAACCTTACTCTTATTTGGCATTAACCCCCGCCTATGTTCTATTTGCTTTGATATCTTTGTCATAGGCTTAATATTCCTTTCCTTTTCTATCCTTTTAGGTTGGCCACCAAGGAGGGAGAAAGGAAAAGCTTTTAAAGGGGGCAACAAATAAGTCATCCGCACAACCTTTTGAAGGAGCTCATCAATTGTAGCAACCCGTCCACCTTGCTCTCCTCTACATGCACCGAGGACGGTGCAAACTTTTAAGTGTGGGGAGGTCGTCCGACCAATCGGCGATTTTGGGTGACAAATTTCTAGTCCCAACACCTTTTGCATTTCATTCTAGGATTTTAGGATTTTTACTTGCATTTTCTTATTTTTGTATATGTATACACAATAAGCTTAGTCAAAATAATGAAAATTTTCAAGATTTCTATCTATAGGGCACCAATTGATTTGAGTGAAAACTTTTCATAGAACTTGCTTGAAAGAATATATTGTGGATCATGTTTTTGAGCTAAGAACACAAGCAAGTGAGATTTGAGCCTAATGGCGTGGTTACATCTTATAACCACTTATTTTCCTTCTTGTGCGCATTATTCTCTTTCTATGAATGTAATCTTTGATTTGTTTGATCCTTTATTTCCATTATTTTGTGTATTCATGCATTTATATGATTGAGGCCATCATTTCATTAGCTCACTTACCCAAATGGCCTTACCTTTTATCTTCCTTTGTTAGCCAAATTCGAGCCTACGCTTAACCCACTTGTTCTTTAATTTAGCACATTACAAGCCTTAAAGCGGAAAACAATGAATGTCCTTTATTTGGATCTTTGATTGGCTTAGGCTAGTGAGTGTGAGTGTCACCCAAGAGTGGGAAAACTTTGGGACATTGGTTGGGATAAAAGGGTGTTTGTGTTTTGTATTTTTATATTGGGGAATTGGTACATACTCATGTATTGATTAAAGGTATAGACCTTATGCATTGATGTTTTTGTATATAGTTTGAAAGAAAAAGAAAAATGAAAAGAAAAAGAAATAAAAGTTAAAAAGAAAAAAAAGAAAAAGAAAAGAAAAGAAAATGTATATAGAAAAAGAAAGAAAAAGAAAAGCAATAAAGGGGACAAAATGCCCCAAAGTGAAGCTCAATAAGAATCAATGCACAAGTGTTGTGAAATAAAAAGGGATACATGAGTATGTGAAAAAGTGAGAAATGGGTGGTTAGGTTAGAACTCAATTGTATAGGATGTCATAGGTTAGGTGGGAAAGTTTAAGCTTATCAAAGATTCAAAGTTCAAGCTCACTTGACCAAATATGCATCCTACCTTAACCCTAACCCCATTACAACCTAAAGAAAAGACCTCATGATAAATGTATGCATGCATGAAATATATGTTGATTGTTAGAAGAAGAACAAATCTTAGAAAGCATGATTAGGGGAGAATTGAGAGAATCAACCCTAAACACTTGAGCGAATAGAGTGCAAACACATCCGGTGAGGGTTCGATGCTCAATTACATGCTTCCACCTACAATCATCACTTTTCATGCAAGTTTGTAAAAATATTTAATAACTCAATTCGATTGTGGATTAGACTTGCTAGTCCTTAGCCCTTGTGCATATATGCTTCTTGGGAATTGATTTATTTTGACCAAGCAATTGCATTCATGTAGATAGTTGCATATAGGTAGATTGCATTTAGTTAGATTTCATTGAATAAATGTCGATCCCTTTGCTTTCTCTTGGCTTAAGCATGAGGACATGCTTGGTTTAAGTGTGGGGAGGTTGACAAACCCCAATTTGATGGTTCATCTTGTATTGAATTTAGGAGATTTTATCACCTTTTACCCACATTTATTCAATGAAATAGCATGGTTTTGTATATTCTCCTTTAATTGTGCTTAAGAGTGAAAACATGCTTTTTAGGTCTTGAAATAGCTAAATCTAATTCTCCTTGATTCCATTAGATGCCTTGATATGTTTGTTAAGTGATTTAAGGTTTAGGAGGCAAAGATTGGATCAAGGGAATAAAGAAAGAAGCATGAAAAGTTGGAGAACTCATGAAGAAATGAAAGAACCGGAAAGCTGTCAAGCCGACCTCTTTGCACTTAAATGACCATAACTTGAGCTACAGAGGTCCAAATGATGCGGTTTCAGTTGGGTTAGAAAGCTAACATCCGGGGCTTCGAAACGATATAAGATTTGCCATAGTTGCTACACGTATGGTGGCGCGCACGCGCAAAGTACGCGCACGCGCCGTTGCTGCCACCTAGTCCACTTAAAGCAAAACGTGGCCAGCGATTTTAGAAGCCTTGTGGGCCCAATCCAACTCATTTCTGATGCTATTTAAGCCAAGGATTGAAGGGGAATCAACATACTTCTCATACTTTTCACACTTTTGATACTTTTCATACTTTACATGTTAGTTACCATTAGTTTAGTTAGTAGTTAGAAGTAGTTTCTAGAGAGAGAAGCTCTCACTTCTCTCTAGAATTAGGATTAGGATTAGGTTTAGTTCTTAGATCTAGGTTTTAATCTTTGCTTTCTTCTACTTCTACATTTCAATTCTTTGTTGTTACATTCATCTTCCTCTATTCTTTGTTGTAATTTCCTTTATGTTGTTCTTATGCTTTGTTGTGGATCTACTTTTGTTCCTCCTATTCTCTTTCAATTCAATTAGAGGTAATTCATAATAATTGTGTTCATTTGATTTGTTGTTGTTTAATTCCTTGCAATTGAGTAGTGTAGATTTACTTTTCTTGCAATTTTACTATGCTTTCCTTTTATGCCTTCCAAGTGTTTGATGAAATGCTTGGTTGGATTTTAGAGTAGAATTTTATACTCTTGGCTTGGAAAGGTAACTTAGGACCTCTTGAGTTACTAATGTCCAAGTAATTGATGATTGGGAGCCATTGACTCTAGTTCTCATTAATTGAATTAGTGGAGAGTTAGGACTTATGGACTAGGATTGATATAGCTCATTTGACTTTCCTTTACTACTAGTTAGAGGATGATTTAATGAGATTAATCCTTGCCAATTCTCATATTGTGGTTAGTGATTAGGATAGAGATCCTTGACCACCAACCCTTGCCAAGACCTTTTTAGCCATTAGTTTACTTTCTTACCATTTACTTTCATGCTTCTTATCCAAAACCCCAAAATACATTTCTAACCAATAACAAGACACTTTATTACAATTCCTAGGGAGAACGACCCGAGGTCCAATACTTCGGTTTATAAATTTAGGGGTTTGTTTTAGTGACAAACAACTTTTTGTATGAAAGGATTATTGCTTGGTTTAGAAACTATACTTCGACGAGATTTTATTTGAGAAATTCTAAACCGTCAAAAATCCAATCGTCAGCCATTCGCCTTTCCTACTGACTTTGTGGTGCTGGAAATGGAGGAGCACAAGAGTGCAACTCTCATTCTAGGAAGACCTTTCCTAGCAACTGGCCGAACCCTCATTGATGTCCAAAAAGGGGAAGTAACCTTGAGAGTCAATGAGGAGGAGTTCAAGTTGAATGTTGTCAAAGCCATGCAACATCCAAACACCCCAAATGACTGCATGAGTGTTGATATTATTGACTCTCTGGTAAGAGAGGTCAATATGGCTGAGAGTCTCGAATCAGAGCTAGAGGACATATTTAAAGATGTTCAGCCTGACCTGGAGGAATCAGAGAGAATAGTAGAACCTCTGAAAATCCCTCAGGAAGAGGAGAAACCTCCTAAACCTGAGCTCAAACCATTACCACCATCCCTGAAATATGCATTTCTGGGAGAAGGTGATACCTTTCCTGTAATCATAAGCTCTACCTTAGAGCCACAGGAAGAGGAAGCATTAATTCAAGTGCTAAGGACACACAAGACAACTCTTGGGTGGTCCATCAGTGATCTCAAGGGCATTAGCCCAGCCAGATGCATGCACAAGATCCTACTAGAGGGTGACGCCAAGCCAGTGGTTCAACCACAAAGGCGGTTGAACCCAGCCATGAAGGAGGTGGTGCAGAAAGAGGTCACTAAGTTACTAGAGGCTGGGATTATTTATCCTATTTCTGATAGCCCCTGGGTAAGCCCTGTCCAGGTTGTCCCTAAGAAAGGTGGCATGACAGTGGTTCACAATGAAAAAAATGAACTGGTTCCTACAAGAACAGTTACAGGGTGGCGTATGTGTATTGATTATAGAAGGCTCAATACAGCCACCAGAAAGGATCATTTTCCTTTACCATTCATAGACCAAATGCTAGAAAGACTAGCAGGTCATGAATACTACTGCTTCCTGGATGGATATTCAGGTTATAATCAAATTGCAGTAGATCCCCAAGATCAGGAGAAAACGGCATTCACATGCCCATCTGGAGTATTTGCATACAGAAGGATGCCATTTGGCCTGTGCAATGCACCTGCAATCTTTCAGAGGTGCATGCCCTCAATTTTCTCTGATATGGTGGAAAATTTTTTGGAAGTCTTCATGGATGACTTTTCAGTGTTTGGAGACTCATTCAGCTCCTGCCTTAACCATTTAGCACTTGTTCTAAAGAGATACCAAGAGACTAACCTGGTTTTAAACTGGGAGAAGTGTCACTTTATGGTGACTGAAGGAATTGTCCTTGGGCATAAAATCTCGAACAAGGGAATAGAGGTGGATCAAGCTAAAGTTGAAGTAATTGAAAAATTACCACCACCCACCAATGTTAAGGCAATCAGAAGCTTTCTGGGGCATGCAGGATTCTATAGGAGGTTTATAAAGGATTTTTCAAAAATCGCCAAACCTCTAAGCAACCGTCTAGCTGCTGACACGCCATTTATCTTTGATAAAGAGTGTCTGCAGGCATTTGAGACCCTGAAAGCTAAATTGGTCTCAGCACCAATCATCTCTGCACCAAACTGGGCATTGCCATTTGAACTAATGTGTGATGCCAGTGACCATGCCATTGGTGCAGTGTTGGGACAAAGGCATGACAAGCTTCTGCACGTCATTTACTATGCCAGTCATGTTCTAAATGACGCACAGAAGAATTACACAACCACAGAAAAAGAGCTACTTGCAGTGGTTTACGCCATTGACAAATTCAGATCCTATTTAGTAGGATCAAAAGTGATTGTGTACACTGATCATGCTGCTCTTAAATATCTACTCACAAAGCAGGATTCAAAACCCAGACTTATAAGATGGGTGTTACTTTTGCAAGAGTTTGATATAGAAATAAGAGACAGAAAAGGAACAGAAAACCAAGTAGCAGATCACCTGTCCCGGATAGAACCAGTAGAAGGGGCGTCCCTCCCTCTCACTGAGATATCTGAAACCTTTCCGGATGAACAACTCTTTGCCATCCAGGAAGTGCCATGGTTTGCAGATATCGCAAACTACAAGGCAGTAAGATTCATACCCAAAGAGTACAGTAGGCTGCAATTAAAGAAATTGATTACAGATGCAAAGTACTATCTTTGGGATGAACCATATCTCTTCAAGAGATGTGCAGACGGAGTAATCCGTAGATGTGTGCCTAAGGAAGAAGCACTGAAGATTCTATGGCACTGCCATGGATCACAGTATGGAGGACATTTTGGAGGTGAGCGAACAGCCACAAGAGTCCTCCAATGTGGCTTCTACTAGCCTACTCTCTATAAAGATTCCCGAGCATTTGTACTTAATTGTGACAGTTGCCAAAGATCTGGCAATCTGCCTCACAGTTATGCCATGCCTCAGCAAGGGATCTTAGAGATTGAGTTGTTTGATGTATGGGGTATTGACTTTATGGGACCCTTCCCACCATCATACTCAAACACTTATATTCTGGTGGCAGTGGATTATGTATCCAAATGGGTGGAAGCTATTGCAACACCCACCAATGACACTAAAACAGTGTTAAAATTCCTCCAGAAACACATCTTCAGTAGATTTGGTACCCCTAGAGTATTAATCAGTGATGGGGGCAGTCATTTCTGCAATAAACAGCTTTACTCTGCTTTGGTTCGTTATGGAGTTAGCCACAGGGTAGCTACTCCATATCACCCACAGACTAATGGGCAAGCTGAAGTCTCAAATAGAAAACTCAAAAGAATCTTGGAACGGACTGTAATTAACCGTAGAAGGGATTGGGCAAGGAGCTTGGATGATGCTCTGTGGGCATACAGAACAGCATTCAAGACCCCTATAGGGACCTCTCCATACCAGCTTGTGTATGGAAAGGCATGTCACTTGCCAGTGGAACTGGAACACAAGGCCTACTGGGCAACCAGATTCCTAAACCTTGATGCCAAATTAGCTGGAGAAAAACGATTGCTTCAGTTAAATGAGCTAGAGGAATTTAGACTCAATGCTTTCGAGAATGCAAAAATTTACAAAGAGAAAGCAAAAAGATGGCATGATAAGAAATTGTCATCCAGAGTCTTTGAGCCGGGGCAAAAAGTTCTGCTATTTAATTCCAGGCTCAAATTATTCCCCGAGAAATTAAAATTCCGGTGGAGAGGTCCATATGTGATTACAAGCGTATCACCATATGGATACGTAGAGCTTCAGGATAATGAATCCAACAAAAAGTTCATTGTTAATGGACAGAGAATTAAACATTATCTTGAAAGTAACTTCGAGCAAGAATGCTCGAAACTGAGACTTGATTAGAGCTCAGTGGTAGTCCAGCTAAAGACAATAAAGAAGCGCTTGCTGGGAGGCAACCCAGCCATTTACAAAGTTTATTTACTAATTAAATAAATTTCCTTTTTTTACAGGTATGTGTCCAAGTATCTTCAAGGTAAAATAGCAATTGCTTGAATTCACAGAGTTACAGGGGAATTTGGAAGTTCACTGGCGAAAAAAAGCCAGTAAGAAACATTTTGGGCGTTGAACGCTCAAAAGAAGCACCCACTGGGCGTTCAACGCCAGTAAGGGTAGCCATCTGGGCGTTAAACGCCAGAAAGGAGCATCTTCTGGGCGTTCAACGCCAGAAAGAAGCACCTTCTGGGCGTTTAACGCCAGATTGACAGCATCCTGGGTGTTCAGAAAAACGCCCAGTGACAAAGAACTTCCTGGCGTTCAACGCCAGAAAGATGCATCTGCTTGGCGTTGAACGCCCAGGAGAAGCAACATTTGGGCGTTAAACGCCCAAAACATGCAGCGTTTGGGCGTTTAACGCCAGAAAGGTGTGGAGGAGGTAAAATTCGTTTTTCTTCACAAATTTTCTAATTTTTATGTTTCAATTCATGATTTCTTGCATAAACATGTTTCAATTCCAAAGATTTTAATCCTAATTTCTAAACACCCTAATTTCTAAAATCCATTTTTCAAAAAATATCAAATGTATCTTAATTCATAAACACAAATCTTTTTCCAATCCAATTCTTTTTCAAATCTTTTTAATCATATCTTCTCATATCTTTTTCGAAACTCTTTTATCTTACCTCTAAGTTTGGTATGATTTGCCATGATCACTGAGCTAAAACTCATTAAGATCATGGCACCTAAGGGAACAGGAAGAGCAAGGATGTGAACTTAAGGGAGCTGAAGTGTCAGAAATTAATTCTTGAAGGCACCCCACAGACTAGAGGAACATCCACTTCCCAAAATACAGGTTGTTAAGTTCTAATTCTAGCTTTAACTCTGTGATATTATTATTATAGGATTTTACCTTAGAAGTTATATAGGAGTAGTAGTAATTAGCATATCTATTTTGGCTTTATTTCCAATTAAGTTATAACTTATTTTTCTCATTATCATCAAACATGAATAAAATAGTAGATTTGTAGAATAAAGAGGCAATTTAATTTTTTCGAGTTCTTAATAAGGAAAATTCTAATTATTTATATGTGGTGGCAATACTTTTTGTCTTCTGAATGAATGCTTGAACAGTGCATATTTTTTATATTGAATTTTATGAATGTTAAAATTGTTGGCTCCTGAAAGAATGATGAACAAGAGAAATGTTATTGATGATCTGAAAAATCATGAAATTGATTCTTGAAGCAAGAAAAAGCAGTGAAAAAAAAAATTTCTTGCGAGAAAAAAAATGCCAAAAAGAGAGAAAGAAAAAGCAAGCAGAAAAAGCCAATAGCCCTTAAAACCAAAAGGCAAGGGTAAAAAGGATCCAAGGCTTTGAGCATTAATGGATAGGAGGGCCCAAGGAAATAAATCCAGGCCTAAGCGGCTAAATCAAGCTGTCCCTAACCATGTGCTTGTGGCATGCAGGTCCAAGTGAAAAGCTTGAGACTGAGTGGTTAAAGTCGTGATCCAAAGTAAAAGAGTGTGCTTAAGAACTCTGGACACCTCTAATTGGGGACTCTAGCAAAGCTGAGTCACAATCTGAAAAGGTTCACCCAATTATGCGTCTGTGGCATTTATGTATCCGGTGGTAATACTGGAAAACAAAGTGCTTAGGGCCACGGCCAAGACTCATAAAGTAGCTGTGTTCAAGAATCAACATACTAAACTAGGAGAATCAATAATACTATCTGAATTCTGAGTTCCTATGGATGCCAACCATTCTGAATTTCAAAGGATAAAGTGAGATGCCAAAACTGTTCAGAAGCAAAAAGCTACTAGTCCCGCTCATCTAATTAGAATCTGAGCTTCACTTGAAACTCTGAGATATTATTGTTTCTTAATTTCTTTTCATCCTATTTTATTTATCTAGTTGCTTGAGGACAAGCAACAGTTTAAGTTTGGTGTTGTGATGAGCGGATATTTTATACGCTTTTTGGGGGTAATTTCATGTAGATTTTAGTATGTTTTAATTAGTTTTTAATAGAATTTTATTAGTTTTTAAGCAAAAATCATATTTCTGGACTTTACTATGAGTGTGTGATTTTTCTGTGATTTCAGGTATTTTCTGGCTGAAATTGAGGAAGCTGAGCAAAAATCTGACTTGGGCTGAAAAAGGACGGCTGATGCTGTTGGATCCTGACCTCCCTGCACTCGAAATGGATTTTCTGGAGTTACAGGAGTCCAATTGGCGCGCTCTCAACGGCGTTGGAAAGTAGACATCCAGGGCTTTCCAGCAATATATAATAGTTCATACTTTGCGCGAAGATAGACGACGTAACTTGGCGTTGAACGCCAAGTACATGCTGCTGTCTGAAGTTAAACGCCAGAAAAACGTCATGATCCGGAGTTGAACGCCCAAAACACGTCATAACTTGGAGTTTAACTCCAAGAAAAGCCTCTACTCGTGGATAGCTTTAGTCTCAGCCCCAGCACACACCAAGTGGGCCCCAGAAGTGGATTTCTGCACCAATTATTTTAGTTTATTCATATTCTGTAAACCTAGGTTACTAGTTTACTATTTAAACAACTTTTAGAGACTTATTTTGTACCTCATGACATTTTCAGATCTGAATTACATACTTTTTGACGGCATGAGTCTCTAAACTCCATTGTTGGGGGTGAGGAGCTCTGTAGCGTCTCGATGAATTAATACAATTACTTTGTTTTCCATTCAAACACGCTTGTTCTTATCTAAGATGTTCATTCACGCTTAATTATGGAGAAGGTGATGATCCGTGACACTCATCACCTTCCTCAATCCATGAACGTGTGCCTGACAACCACCTCCGTTCTACATCAGATTGAATGAGTATCTCTTAGATTCTTTAATCAGAATCTTCGTGGTATAAGCCGGATTGATGGCGGCATTCATGAGAGTCCGGAAAGTCTAAACCTTGTTCGTGGTATTCCGAGTAGGATTCTGGGATTGAATGACTGTAACGAGCTTCAAACTCCTGAAGGCTGGGCGTTAGTGACAGACGCAAAAGAATCAATGGATTCTATTCCAGCCTGATTGAGAACCGACAGATGATTAGCCGTGCTGTGACAGAGCATAGGAACGTTTTCACTGAGAGGATGGGAGGTAGCCATTGACAACGGTGACACCCTACATAGAGCTTGCCATGGAAGGGACCTTGCGTGTGGGAAGAGGAATTCAAGGAAAAGTAGAAATTCAAAGGACAAAGCATCTCCAAAACTCCAACATATTTCTCATTACTGCACAACAAGTAACGCTTTTATTCTCTTTTATTTTTCCAATCTAATAATTCCAACTGATAATTTTAATTAATATCCTGACTAAGATTAATAAAATAAATATAGATTGATTCAAACCAATAATCTCCGTGGGATCGACCCTTACTCACGTAAGGTATTACTTGGACGACCCAGTGCACTTGCTGGTTAGTTGTGCGGATTACAAATTCGTGCACCAAGTTTTTGGCGCCGTTGCCGGGGATTGTTGAGTTTGAACAATTGAAGGCTTATTTTATTTCTTAGATTAGGAATAATTTATTTTTATTGTTATAGAGTCATTAAATCTTGATAAGATAGTTTCTTTTCAAAAATTTCTTTTCAAAATATATTATTTTTCTTTATTAATTGCTAATTTTCGTGAGTTTAGTGTCTTATTCTAAGATTGGTGTTAATTGCATATTTCACAATTTTCTTTAAATTTTCAGACTTGTGTTCTTTGTTCTTCATTGATCTTCAAGTTGTTCTTGTTTTGTGTCTTTTCTTGTTTTTCTTGTGCTTTTTCTTGTGCTTTTCGGATCTCAGAAATGCTGCCAATTGGTTCTAGCCTCTACCACGAAGGTTCTAATCTCACGGACTCGGTCCATGGATCGGAGACCCAAGAAATACGCACTCAAACTGTCGCCCAACGACTACTTTGAGTTCAAATAGAATGAGAGTGGTTGTCAGGCACGCGTTCATAAAGTTGAGGATAATGATGAGTGTCACAGATCATCATATTCTCTATTTTGAAGTACGAGTGAGTATCTTAGAATAGAATCAAGCGTGATTGAATAGAAGACAATAGTAATTGCATTAATCCATTGAGACACAGCAGAGCTCCTCACCCCCACCTATGGGGTTTGGAGACTCATGCCATAGAAGATACAATATGAGTTGTAAAATGTCATGAGTTGCCAAATAAATCTCTAAAAGTAGTTTTTATACTAAACTTAGTAACTTAGGTTTACAAAAAATGAGTAACTAGGTGTAGATAGTGCAGAATTCCACTTCCGGGGCCTACTTGGTGAGTGTTTGGGCTGAGCTTTCAAGCTTCCACGTGCATATGCCTCAAATTGGAGTTAAACGCCACCCTAGGTGCCAAAATGGGTGTTTAACGCCAAGAAGTGTGCCAGTTCTGGCGTTTTACGCCAGAAAAAGGTCTCTGGCTGGCGTTTACTGCCAGTTTGGGCCATCAAATCTCGAGCAAAGTATGAACTATTATATATTGTTGGAAAGCCCAAGATGTCTACTTTCTAACACAATTGAGAGCTCGCCAATTGGGCTTCTTTAGCTCCAGAAAATCC